>NC_051227.1:36591157-36896157 GCF_015220715.1 Pygocentrus nattereri | reverse complement strand
ATTTGTACCTTTTCATTACCTATTGTTTTTAAACATAAAAAATAAAAAAAGAGTATATGGAGTCAATACAACTTAAAAAATATAAATATTGCAAAAGCTTATGGTACAATGATGTTTTCTGACTAAAGGTACTCTTGATGGTTCAGTACTATGTTTTCTGAGAGTATAGCTGAGTGTGTTCTGTGCTCGTGATTTGCATGATTTAGCTAGATTAATTTTTTCTCACTTGATGTCCCTAATTTAGCAAGAGCTCAGAGTTATTTGGGAAACAAAAGATAAAAAATATTATAATGTGTTCCTTAAAGAACTTGTAGTGCTTCCTGGACAGGATGAGTGGGTCATCAAGTGGGCCATAACTGTAATGGCTTCCTAAACATGAATTTATATATATACACACACACTATACTGCCAAAAGTCTTCACTCACCCATCCAAATCATTGAATTCAGGTGTTCCAATCACTTCCATGGCCAGAGGTATATAAAGCCGAGCCCCTAGGCCTGCAGACTGCTTCTACAGACATTAGTGAAAGAATGGGTCGCTCTCAGGAGCTCAGTGAATTCCAGCGTGGTGCCGTGATCGGACGCCACCTGTGCAGCAAGTCCAGTCGTGAAATTTCCTCACTTCTAAATATTCCACAGTCGACTGTCAGTGGGATTATAACAAAGTGGAAGCGATTGGGAACGACAGCAGCTCAGCCACGAAGTGGTCGGCCGCGTAAAATGACAGAGCAGGGTCAGCGGATGCTGAGGGGCATAGTGCGCAGAGGTCACCGACTTTCTGCAGAGTCAATCACTACAGACCTCCAAACTTCATGTGGCCTTCAGATCAGCTCAAGAACAGCGTAGAGAGCTTCATGGAATGGGTTTCCATGGCCGAGCAGCTGCATCCAAGCCTTACATCATCAAGCGCAATGCAAAGCGTGGAATGCAGTGGTGTAAAGCGCCGCCACTGGACTCCAGAGCAGTGGAGACGTGTTCTCTGGAATGACCAATCACGCTTCTCCATCTGGCAATCCAATGGACGAGTCTGGGTTTGGCGGTTGCCAGGAGACGGTACTTGTCTGCACTGTGCCAAGTGTAAAGTTTGGTGGAGGGTGGATTATGGTGTGGGGTTGTTTTCTTCTGTAAGAATGGTCAAAAATTCCCATAGACACACTCCTAAACTTCGTGGAAAGCCTTCCCAGAAGAGCTGAAGCTGTTATAGCTGCAAAGGGTGGGCTGACGTCATATTATACCCTATGTATTAAGAATGGGATGTCACTCAAGTTCATTTGCGTGTCAAGGCAGACAAATGAATACTTCTGGCAATATAGTGTGTATATGTGTGTATGTACATATATATATATATATATATATATATATATATATATATATATATGTGTGTGTGTGTGTGTGTGTGTGTGTGTGTGTGTGTGTGTGTGTGTGTGAATATAAGTGAATGTGTTGCATGCAATATTTGCAGTTTTTGCTTCATGTAACAATCAAGAAATTATGTTGCAAGCAGCTTGTTGTTCAAGTTGTTTTTCAAGTTTCACTGTGTAAAGTCAGTTTTAGAAATATGCTGCCTGATGCATGAGATGTTATTTTACTAGTTTTACTACTTTTTTTGGTTGTTTTCAGAGAGAGTTTTGAGGCTAAAATGCATTTTAAATACACGCCCAGGTGGGGCGTGTAGATCTATTGCAGGCCAAATAGTACTAAAAGGAAAAACATCACCAACGTTATAAAGACAATCTCAGTAAATGTCTCTGTGATGCACCATTTCACATCAAGACCGCTCTGACTGACTTTACATCTTTACACCTTAACCACTGAATTATGTAGACATGAAACGAAAAAGTCTGTGGAATTAATGAAGCCGTCACTGATGGGCTGGTTCTGTCCATACCTGACCAAAGGTAAGCTCTTAGATCATATTAGAGATCCTGCTCATCTTACTGAAGGACAGATGTCTGGTGTGCTGTGCTGAAGCCTGCGACCAGGGTAGGTGAAGTGTGGGTGGTATAGGCATTATCCATCTTGCTGTCAGATGGAGATTAATAAAAGTTTTCAATTTTCATACCTTTCATTGTGTTTTGATCATCAATTTTATTTGTTTTTCATCTACGTTGTCCCTCATTGGATCATTCAGGTTATTCTTACTCAAGTAAGTGCTTCCTACGCTGTGAGCCTGAGGCTAAGCTCTGTTGTTCATGTTATAGTATTCAAATCTAATTCTACACATTTTACAGTTTGCCTTACTCTGTGATACAAAGATTAAGCTTTGTTAGTTTTAAGTAGGTCAGACAGAACAACAGACGTGCTCCTAAACTGAGTTTATGAAACGTTTCTTGTTTATGCTCCCTAGATGGAATTTTTCATTTTTTCACTGAGGAAACAGGTTTGTTTCGTGATTATATATGCTACTTATTACGTATTGATTGTATGCCTCTGAAAAACAATGATGAATACAGATGTTTATGGATTAATGTAATGCAAAACTTTTAAATCAATGACTGAACCCTAACGCGGTATGATAGTTGCACATATACGCTGTGTAGGTAACTTTACAGGGAGAGTCTTTCATTTGCTCAGTTAATTAGAACAATGTACTGGTGTGAAGTATTCAAAGCTCGACGCCTTTAAATACTTCTCCGGCAGTTCGGATTCCTCTTGTGACGTGCTAATCACATGCTATGTGCTAAAACTCATGCATGTGTCTTCTTTGTGCTGTTGTATTATGTGAATACTTTGGAGTTTCCTCTGTTTTTGGCATTGACCTTATATAAGCGTTATTCAAATGACCCACTTAGTATAAATCTCTGGCATTTTGCACTCTATTTAATAGGGTTGTAAAAACGCTTAAAACTCCAGCCATCCATGACCGGGAGTCCAAGAGAGCGTAATTGGCCTCACTCTCTGGGTGGGTAGGATGACGTAACCAATACAGGTGTCTGTTAGCTAAGCTCACAGAATTGGCAGTTAGTGTTCTCCTCCAAGTGTGTTTAGCTATCCACTGCCATTGCTTTAGCACAGGGTCCTGGAGGGCCGGTGTCTAGCACAGGTTTCCCTACTCAAACACACTCATTACACCTACCAATTAACAGATGAGTGTAATCAAGTGTGGTTGAGCAGGTAAATCACCAGACTGTGCCGGACACCAGCCCTCCAGGACCGGAGTTGGGCACCCCTGCGTTAGCAGAGGTTCTCAGCTTTCTTGCACTTTGGAAAAAGGATTATTGATGATTTCAAGTAGCTTTTCGAACTTTTTTTTGTCAAACAATGTGCACTTTTTGCTTATGCAACTTTTTACTTAAAAGTAAGTGACCTGGTTAATTTAAAATCCACAAGTTGAACTTCTAATATTAAAGTTAATAGAGGAATTATTTGTGTTTCAAATTTGTTAACTTGATCATTTAACCAACACTTGTATCGTGTTGAGATAAAAAGGTGAAAATCCAAAAATAAATAAATAAAACAAAATTAATCAGATTATTAGTAGCAATTCAGATGCATGCATTTGGGAATGTTAGGATGGACATTATAATTAATTACACTAATGTAAAATTATGCATTATTTATTTGGTGAAAATAGCATTACCTGTTACAATGTGTGTTCAATTGATTTGAATTAAATCATTAAATTAAGTTAAATCATTGTGAGGTCAGAAATTTACACCCCTTCTTTTTAATAATACTGGTCAAAGCCTAAAGAAACTTATTTAAGCCTAAAGATACTTATTATTTAGAGTTGTGCTTCTTTCAGAGGAAACTCTACTCATTCTTTCTGCTTTCAATGTTCTGATTGACAGACTGTTAAGAACGTCTTGTTTTGTAGTTTGTAGTTTGTGTCTTTGTGTCAACTGACACTAACTCCAACTTATGTTTCTTATCCATGTTTTTTCCATGTTCACATCGTCTCTGTTGTTTTTTGGATTTTCCATGTGACTTCTTCCAATTTCCTTTCCACCAATCATGTTCGTGCATACGGTGTGCCTTTTGTCATGTGGCTTGCATGATGCTGGTGATGTCGTCCACTCTGATGAACAGAAGGTAAACACTCGACTCTCGCTCTACAGCTCATGTGTAGGATTAGTGATGCCTCGCGGCTGGATCATTGCATTCTCCCTTAGCCATCACATCATTCCCCATTGCCTCCACACGTCTGGAATAAAAACTCTTCAGACAAGTCATGAAAATTCATCTAGCCCACATTTTCGACAGATGCTTCCCTTGAGCAACCACTGTGTTCTGACTGCTTAGAATATTATCTGAGGAGAATATAGAGTCAGGGAAAAAAAAAAGTTTTAAGCGGTGTCCTTCCAACCATAAAAAACTACTTGAAAAGCTCTGGAGCTGAAAAACAATTCCCCAGAGGTAGTGCCGGGTAGATGACTCAAGAACATCATCTCTCCCTTTTATGCCCGCTATAAACATTTTGACAAGCAGGAGTTTGAGGGATGTTCCATATTGAAGTCTTTTCCTCCTGTAATGCTTCGTATCTGCAGTCAGATTGGGAATAAGAAAACCCTTCATTAAGCCTTTTTGATCAATCCAGTGGTTGACCTCAATGGTGCACTCATCCACATGATTTTTTACAAATGTGCTTTGGATGTATAATTCTCTGTTGAAATGTATGTGGTGAGTTAATAACAATTAACAGTTTTTCTCATTCGCTGCAATGTCCTTGTGTTGTTACAGGGTTTTTTTTTCTACATCTTATATATTTTTTTGGTGGCGAGAAAGTGAAAAATGCACTATATCTACAGTTATGATTTTGCTATGCTATTTAAATGGAATTCCAAAATAACATCAATGTCATATTTACCTAAAAAATTACATTTACATTACAATTTGATTTACATACACTTATATATATATATAAGTAGCTTTTTTAGTTTCTTTCAATTAGGTTTGTGCCTGGTGGCTGTTTGCTGAATTACCATGGTAACAGACCCCATTTACCACCAGTTTCATTTCTTTTATGCAAACTATAGGAAAACACTTGTTTTCCCACGTGGCAGGTTAACTGAACTTTTTGAACATGAGGCCAAGTGAAGTCCTATATTAATATCATATTTATCATAAGCATCATGGATGAAATGTAGAAATATGTCTGTTGAGCTGCGCTGGCTCGATACGCTCGGTACTGCAGGCACATTTCATGCCTGTATAAAACCTGTCTATATGTTATGGTGTACATGTTAGGACATCCTTAGACCATCACGTTTCAGACATCAGACAAAACAGGTTTGTATGGTCGGAAAAGACAGGGGTTAGAATGTTGTACATCAGGCAAAACTAGCCATGATACTTCAAATGATCTGGCTTCAGAGAGGACCGAGAAGAAGACAAAGATTTAGCTTCAACTCACGTGATGTCGCTGCTTTGCTCCTGCGTTCACTTCAGTGTTGAGGACTCTCAAAATGACTGGATTAAAAGTGTTGCTCTAGATGTTGCTGTGATGTCATTGTTGTTGGTATTAGTAATGCTCTGTATGTAAAATTGCTTGGTAACACTAGAATGCTTTACACATCGTTTACATAACTATACCATAAACATGTCCTGGAAGGTGTCGTAGACTGTAATGAGTTGCATATTACATAAAAAAAATTTAAATATCCTCCCTAAAATACCTCAAACTCTGTTCAACTGCTGATTGTGGTCGTTTTCCACACAGTTTCAATTTCAATAAGGGAACTCTTTTAGCACACCCACCTATTTTCAATGTCGAAAAATGACAAACACCTGGAAAACTTGGTTAAATTTTAATTTTGCCTCATTCTAATCATAACAAACACAAATGTGATATAATTGAAAATGTCCTATCCATGTTTTCGAGAGAATTTATCCAATTGTTTCTGTGCACTAGTGCTTTTTTTTAAAATCACCGCTAACTGTGACTTGTTATTATTAACTTTATTGACCCAATGTTAATGAATCACACTATATTATAGAATGTTTGTAGACACCTGCTGATCCAACGATTCCTCTGAAGTCAAGGGTATCAGTAGTGAGTTTGCCCCTCCCTTTGCTGCAGTAACTATTCTGGACAGGCTTTAGATGTTGCAACATTGCTCTGAGGATTTGACTGCATGTAGGCAAAAGAGCGTTCATGCGGTCAGGTGCCGATGTTGGATTGGCACTTCTCGATCACAAAGGCCATTCCAACTCATCCCAAAGGTGTATTTGTGTGGAGTTAGATCCATGATTTTGTTCTTCTTCTTCATGGCATGGTCTTAATTGATTTAGCACAGGGACACAGGAATCATACATGAAACCTCTGAAAGAGAAGTTACAGAAAAAAAACGGCATTAGAGAAGGTTCGCATGAGGACCTGTGTGCAGGTAATGTGGAATGATTTAGGGTTCATTTGACCGCATTGAGCATTGAGTCTGTCTGTTTTACAAGCATAGCTAATGAGTGTGTTAATGTGAGTAAAGGGCCCTCATTTTTCAGTGCACTCCATTCACGCTTAGACCGTCCCTCAAAGCCCCAGCAATGTTGTTAAATGTCATTCTGTGCTGTCTAACCAATGTAGTGGATCAAATTAGCATGCACACATCATTAATCTCAAATGGGTTATGAATTATAGTCTGTGAAGGAGAGGCCACACGTGGCTTTCACCATCACACATGCTGGATCTGCAAGACTCCAAGATTCCCCAGTTAACACATCTCATTGACATCTAAAGTAGGCCACAGTTAACAGAGCCATTATTTTACTTGTGGAGATCAAAATTTACTAAAATGTAGAAGTTAACCTTAGCTTTCAAAATACTCGCTACATTGAATTACCTTTATATTGCAGTTACTGTAAGCTAATATAATATAACTCATGATGACTCTGATCCCGATCTTATTTCCTTATTTTTCTTTTTTGTTGTTGTTTTTTTATGTCATAAATGACACAGATTGGATGTAATTGTCTGTTTGGTCGTGGGTATGAATACGAATATATTGAAATTTTATTCAAGACATGCTTCAAATTGGAGGGTTATTACAGGACAGATACACTAGAAATGTATAGCTTTTATCAAACACAAAATGATGTTTATTACAGTTAAGTACAAGCTAGTGATCAGACAGTCAAAGTATAGTAAGAACCCATTTCTGTAGCATGGTGAGAAGAGTCAATTTGCCAAACTACCCGTTTTTTAAGTCACATAATAATGTAAATAAAACCCTGGCTTTTCTCTAGTGTGGTGTAGTTAATAGACATCAGATGTATTCTGCTTGAACAACATGAATAGTAAAGTTGATGGCTCATACTGTGCACTGCTGCTATGTGTTTCCAGGGGAACCCACTCCTCCTAAACTGGAAGGCACCCTGCAGCCTAAAGGCAATGCCCTCAGAGTCAACTGGATCAAGCAGGATGATGGAGGCTCACCCATCACTCACTACCTAGTGCGATACAAAGCCGTGAGTATTCATCCAGTTCACTGAGCTTTCAGAGGTGCAGACACACTTCGAAATCAAGAGCAGTTGGTTTTACTTTATTGGCCAGAACCACCAGCATTAGGTCTGTCTCAGTTATCCCGTAGTTGCCTGATCACAGTCTTTTGAGATATTTACAATATTTAATCTGACTGCAATTATTGTGCACAGTCATTCAGTTTCACCACTGTATTTTAGCAAAACAAGCACAACGTGACACGGATGTTTTCATTAGCTGACTTGAACATTTAAATAAATGAAGAAGGAATCTTACATTGCTAGTAACGTGAAGTTCTAACTTTTAGCTGTGTGATGCAACATGTTTAGAGTGAATAATTGCTTGTTAATTTGATAGCTGGTTTAAATAATGCTAATTTTTAGATGTAAACTTGCGGTACAGGTGTTTTTGCTCACATTGTCACACTCTCAGGAGAAAATGATGAGCTTTGGTTGACAGAGAAACTGTAGCCTCTGTAGTAACTGTATGAATACTATAATGTTATGCACAGTACAGTACAGTGTATGTTCTTGTGAGCTTCAACGTAAAGAGCTAGGATGCAAGACGGCTAATAAGCCAGTTTAGCTGCTTTACACCTGTAGTTTATTGGTTGCATAAAATGAAGGAAAAAATGATGAAAAGTAACGGAAAATAATGAAACATAAATCATGAATCGCCATTATTTAATAATTAATCGGCAGCTAAAACGTCACGTGTGGCAAGTCTAACTTGGATGTACGAGAAATTTGCTTGTTGCTTACATAAATGGACAATGCAGCATGCAAATAATACTTAAGGCCTCAAAGAGCGATATAAATAAATGGGTCATTGGGGTTGGCACAGTTTTCAGTCTCTGCTATATACTTAATGTACAATACATTAGGATACAGCAAGTCTGCAAATGAACACTTTGTATCTCAAATGTGTTCAAAAAATGGACACATTCTTTATCAGAAATCATTAAGTTTACTTAATTCCTGATTAAAATTGTGTTGTGCCAACTTGCTCTAAAATGGGGTTGGTTTGCACACATTATGGGAACGGTTGGCAGGGGAAGTGGGGGAAAAAAAGAAGGAAACGACGCAACTAGAACTTTTCATTTTAAACAAAATCAGCAACCTGTAAGTAATTGTTCAGTCTTTCCGTTTTTAGCCAGTTAACATTTTTTGGTAACACTTTATTTGAAGGCTACCTACATAAGGGCTTCATGATGCATTCATAAGCACTGAATAATGTGTTTATGACGCACTACTTGAACATTTATTAAGTGCTTATGTCGGTTCTTGCAACCTGACATAAGATGTTTTATGAAATAAATGACATTGTACTGACATAATAAGAATAAACGTTGAAAATATTTACAGCACTAAACACATTTAAACCCTATACATAATCGCATCAATCATCTTATCCATGCCATGGAGGGAAGAGGGGGTGGTTTCCAGGCATATTTAACCTGATATCAGTACAATGTCATCTTGAGAATGCTGACATAAATAGTTATGTATAGTGTTTTAAATACGTTTAGTGCTGTAAATATGTTCAACGTTTATTCTTATTATGTCAGTACAATGTCATTTATTTCATAAAACATCTTATGTCAGGTTGCAAGAACCGACATAAGCACTTAATAAATGTTCAAGTAGTGCTTCATAAACACATTATTCAGTGCTTATGAATGGATCATGAAGTCCTTATGTAGGTAGCCTTCAAATAAAGTGTTACCCATTTTTTAAATAAATGTATCCTTCATGGCTTGTATAAGAACAAGCATAACAATAAAAATCTCACTTTGCCAGTTTTATATATTTCTTAAACATTTCTGTACACATTTTTTTACGTTTAAAAAGAGTGTGTTTAAGTATCCAAAAGTGTTAAATATTAATATATTTAACAACATTGTTTAATATTTGTAGATTTAAATAAGTGATTTCAGATTTAAATATATATTTATGCCATTTTGAACGGGTGTTTAGATACCATGTGAATGCCCTTTGGGCCTGTATTTTTCATAACTGACCCTGTTGTTTGCCCTGCACCCCCAGAGAGAGGAATCGGAGTGGAAGCCAGAGATTCGGCTGCCCAGAGGGAGCGAGTACGTGCTCCTGAGTGGTCTGGAGTGGGACACAGAGTATGACGTGTTTGTGGTGGCTGAAAACCAGCAGGGCAAGTCGCAGCCCGGCACCCTGACCTTTCGCACGTCCTCAGAGCCCGATGCCACTCCAGGTAAGCTCCTCTTTACACCTCGCTCCATCCCTCACTTTACTTTCTCACACATGACGCACAACACTAATGGCTGAGTCAGAGCTGTAATAGCACCAAGTAACCAATGCAGTGAGAAATCGCCTTTTTTTTTTTTTTTTGCTCACTTTGGCCACTTACACAATATGATGCATGGTTAGTCATGGTCTGACTGATCGTCTGTTCATGTGTGAGTTATATTTCAATAAAGCAGCGCTCTGTGACTTTGAATGTTCACAGGTAAAGAAAATGGGCTTTCTTCAACTCTTCTAACTTTTTGTTAGGAATGTCAGATCAAGCCTTTTCGCTCCAATGTGGATCCAACCAATTTATTATTGAGTATTTCACAATTATAAGTATCTGTTTAGCTGTTCCACTTTCCACTTTAAAGTAGTTTCACGTTGCAAACATTCAGACTTCTTGTTAAATAATTCTTAAAACATGCCTCATTGCTGCAAGTTGTAGATGTCTGTCTGTCTTCTCTACGATAGTAGAAATAGAGGGCTATGGAGTCTGATTAACTAGAGGCCTCACGATACGTTATTATAACGATACTTAAGTCACAATACAGTTTTTTTGCAAATATCTTAAAAGATTTGTGATTTGCTGCTGATATATGGCATAAACTGTTATAACGTGACTGATAATTATGCTTGCAATAGTGACTTTCTCGGTTTTGAGCTGATGAAGGGCACTATTTGTTTGTCTCATTCAGTGTGACATTCACAATGAAGGGCTTTATTAGCTCTCGCTATAGCAGTTTTGTCAATTGTCAACTGTACGATGCAATATCTCTAATAGGTAAAAGCAAGCAGGGTCTCAATGAATAGGACTGATGGCGCTGTCCCACTTCACTGTGCCCCCCAGGCAAGCTGTTCTGAGAGGACGTAGTACATGTGACTTTCGTTCCTGCTATGTCAAAAAATGCAGAAAAATCTTTTTCCATCGCTAATTTTGTAGCTCTCCTTAATCAAGAAACCAACTTTTCCGCTTCATCCCAGCAAAAAAGCTTTCTTGCAATATTTAGGCATTTTTTTTATTTCCATCTAGGTTTTTTATGCACCTTTTTGGCGAGAAGGAGGTAGATGGAAAACCCTTTACAGGTAGATGGTTGTAACATTCAGTGTCCTGCCCAAGACCAGCTATTAGTGTATTATAGTGGTGTTCCTCTCCAAAGAACAAGCTACCAATGTTATCCACTGTGCTGGGCTTGAAAGCCCATTGGCACTAGCCTTGGTCTCAACAGAAAGAAAAACAAGGCTTTTTAAGTAAACATTAAATTATAAAATATCAATACTTTGTCCATGTATTAATACTGTTTTCCACCCAAAACATTGTGTACTACTCTGAAGCGCCTTTTCTCCCACCCCTATTGAACACAGTGGAGCAAAAAAGCCTTAATACGGGATGTGAATGGGATCAGGCTTAATATAGCTGACACTAATCCTTTACAATACGCCTTGAATGGCTGTAACACTGATCTTTCATATTGCACTGGGACAGTGATTTTCTCTCCATCAGGAGAGTTTAACAAATCCGAGAGGAGAAGGAGAAGTCACTGTAGGAATCTAACAGGAGTGTCCTTACGCCGCTGACCTTACTCATTTACGCCCAACAATTCTCTCAGAGTTGCTCTCTTTGGGGTGCTGTTTGGCCTATCGTTCTTCCCTTTACTGGCAGGCTGCCTCAAGCAGCAGCACTAAAGCAATTGAACAGTCAATCTCAACTGTGCTGTCAGACCAGGCCACTTTGAGCTACTATGCATCGGTGCCAAGCTTATGAGCCTTAACTGCCCAGCAGAGGCAGGTTCGGCTCGGTCAGGCATAGTAAGGCCACATCTGGACTTTCCTGCTTCACTTCAACATAACGGGCATCTGGTGCAACACAGCCCTGAGAGCCTCTCATTAACGCTTTGAGACAGCAGCATAGATGTAGGAGGTTTGGATCTGCGCTCTTACTGGCACAGCAGGCTGAGAGTGGATGGTGTCCAAAGCCTGTTTGTTTCGCTCTTACACCCCTCGCACTCCTCTCCTGCTGCTTCTCGAGCAGCATGCCAATAAGACTGTCTCACGGTCAGCTATCTATAGGCGCCTACACAGGGGCATCAATAGAAATGAGTTGTTTTTTTTCTTTCAGCTAAAACAGTTGTCCTTTTTTCTTGGTAGCATGTTTAAGTTAGTGCACCCCATGGGAAGTTGTATGTCATTAAGAGAAATCTGAAGGTTTAAAGTGTTTCTCAGTTGTACCAAGACATTTTCCCTCATTTAACATCACGCCGCGCTATCACTGCTACTCTTTCACTTCACTGTTACATGTATTGTGAGAGTGAGCCATTTTACATTACTCCATCGGTCTTCCCAGGACTGATTTATGCTGCTAGGACTGATCTATGCTGGCGCTAGCGTTTTAGATTTATGGATTAGTCTTTGGAATGGAGACAAAATCAGTAACCTCTTTTTAGTTATGCATGCATTTAGGGCTGCAACTATTGACTGCTTGGATATTGTATTGACTGTTTATTGAATCAGTCAACTAGTCTAACAATTATGTACCTGTTTCGGTAAAAATGCATTAAACTTATGGCACAAGAAACGTGAAATTTGAAAAATCTGAAATATTTAATTGCTTCTCGCGCAATTTTAATCATCAGTCTGTTTCCCTTTTTGTCACCATTCACATGATTCTAAGTACAGCATGTCTGCCTAGACAACTTGTCTTATCTTTGATTAGAGGTTTCTGTATTAAACAGTACTATGTCTAACTGGAGCAACATAACAGCACTTTTTTTTTATTTTTACAGATTTTTTAATATGGATTTAAGTAGTAATACATGCTTCATTGTCTCAAAGTGTCCTAAAACAGATATAACATCGTTCCCTGCACTATTTTTAACCAGTTCGGAAAGACGGGACTGCATTAGTGTGGAGCTTTACCATTTCATCATTGAACTGCTCCCTCTGTATTTAACACTACTGAAATGTTCACCTACATGAAACAGGTCCATCACGTTTCCTGGGCTGACATTTACCACTTATGCTAGTTAGTTAACAAGCACTAACCCTCTGTCAGTGGGAGCAGAGGACCTGGGTGCTTCGGTTTCATCTAATTTAGTTTGTTCATCAGCATGCTGTTGTGAAACTCCTACCTCTGTATATTGTGCATTGCATGCAGTGTATTTTGTAAGGCTGGCCTTTTTGAGCTCCCTTCACCACCGGCGTCGTTCAAACTTCTTCACCTCAAACAATTTCTTCTTATGATGCAACAAAACGACAGAAGCCGGTATATACTGCAATCTTTTGCAATCAACAGACATAAACATTATTGAGCGCTTTTTAAAGTAAACGACAGGGCAGCATTGGTTTAGCTTATTTAACTTCATGTCATTATTACATCAATAAAGTAAATATATATTCAAAATATAACTCCAATTCTACACGACCAGCCTTTCTGGCAATTAATTTCCTTTAAAAAATCTGACCTTCTGAATTCATTGCTGATGTAAACAGTTGTTTTGCAGCATCCTTTTGATTGATTTTAGTATCCTGCCTGGAAAAACAGTGGCCATAGCCTGAGGTCTTTTAATGTCTAATTAGGATCTTTTGGTACACAAACACAGGCACTGAGGATTTGGTTTATAATTAGATGTGATAATAAGATTGTCCACAAAGGGACAGAGCAATTGTTTGTTCTGAATTGTTGCCTTGTCTTATTAGACAAACACAGAGCCAGAAATCATATGCATTTAAAAAAAAAAATCAAAGCAAGCTTCCGGCACGCACAATCTGAAATCTGCTTCATTTCGGTCCTGGTTTATCTCCAGCACTCTCACAAGTCAGTCACAAGCTCATTTCAGAGTCATTCTGCTTAGGCCCAGGTGCCGCAGTCATCAGTCATGTGGAATTGTCCCAGACTGTGTTTTCCTCTCTGGAGCACCGTTCCTCACTCCAAGTCCTAGAGGACGACAGCACTGCTGAGGAGTGTTTGCTCCGTTCCCATCTCGATTCAGTTCTGATTTAGCTCGTGAAGGGCTTGCTAATTAGCCGACAAGTTGAATCAGGTGTGTTAAAGTGAGAGAAACCCAGGACTTGGAGTGATGAACGCTGCTCTAAAGCAGTGGTTCTCAACCGTTTTGAGCCATGACCTCCTTTTCCTCTCAACTCACACTGAAACACACTAGAGCAACATTGGACTTCGGAGTGCTGGGGAATTCTTCTGCTATGAACTCATGCTACATGGGTGTACGGTTAGGCAGGTCTTAACCATTAATGTTCTAGCGTTTTGTGAGGCTGCTTTTTCGAGACTCTGTCACCGCCACAGCGAACAACTCTGCGTCAGTACTTTTCTCTTGAACAGAGCATTTCACATCAAGCCACTTTAAATGAGTTTGTTTACATCTTAACCACCTATGCAAAAAAATCATAAATTGGTGGATTCCTCTTGAACCTTGCATGCTTTAGTTACAGTGACTGTGAAAAGCCCTGGCATAGAGCTGCTGCTGTTTACCATTACTAACATCTGACAAACCTGATTAGGCTACCCCTTGTATTCACACTCAGTGATGTATGGAGCACTTGGAAAGCCTCACAAAATTGGTCTTACTCACTGTGTATCAATATTTGTTTGGTTGATTCCACTGGCACTATTTATGTTATTATGTTGGTAGTTAATCTGGCATGTAAGGCTTTCAGTCCAGCTCCTGATGTCCTAACCAATAGGAACGCTAGCTTGACTGTATCTACCAAGATACAACAACATATTGTACAACTTTTTATGCATTAAGTTATACTCTAGTGTAGTTTGTTAATAATCACAAAATGTATATACATATAAAGGGTTGCAGTCATCAAGCAAACTCGCCCGAGTTGAGAACCGCTGCTGTACAAGAACGAGTGACTCTCACTGTTCTTTTGTAGCCGCTCTATCCACTCTACTTGATTTATTAACTGTCCTCACTTGCTTTGCCTTTCGCTGCCACCACTTTCATTCCGCATTCCTCCTTAACCTAGCTTTACCTTTTTTTTTGTTTATTTAATTTTTAAACTTTGTTTCTGTGTTTTGACGTGTTTCTCTCTTGTTTCTCTTTCTCTCTCTCTTTTTTCCCATGTCCCTCTTTTCCCCCTTCTTCCTCTCTCTGTTTGTCCTGTGTCATTGTGGCTGGTCTTGGATGCGGATGGATCATCACATTCCCCCACACACAATATATTTGTCTACGATGCCCTTGCTCACTTTGCTTTCCTGCACGCATGCGATCCCAATGTTTATGTGTTTCCGTATATCTGACACACTGTGTTTGTGCGTTTGTGCATGTGGTCTCCAGTCACACTTGGCAGCTCCTCAGTGACGTGCACCTTGCTGTCAGTGGTGCTGTCTGTGCTCCTGGCGTTGTTGCTTTGATAGCATAAACTGAGAGCTATGTTCTCATGTTGAGGGCATGCTGCCATTTCCTTATCCATTTGCTGATAAAACTGAGCCTGATGGCGTGCATTAACACAATTAACATTAGGAACAGCTATATTTCAAATGACCCTATGTACAGTACCAGTCAAAAGATTTGACGCATTTGATTGAATGTATGATTCTGATTTTGGATGTGGTCATATAGTCGTAGTTAGGTTTTTTTTGTTTGTTTGTTTATTTGTTTTCTTGGAAGGCTGGCATGCGAGTCCTGCCAGGACACGTTTCCCTTTTTTGCATCTTTTTCTAACTGTACCAAAACTTTTGCATAGAATTATATGCTCCTTGATTTACTGGGCTGGCCACAGAAGGCTGTGGCATCACTGGGGATCCAGTTCACTACACAATAGGGCCAGTGTTTCGGTGGCTGTGCCACTCAGGGGCCGTTAAGACATTTTGGTCTTTTGTTTGTTTTGTTACTTGATATTTGTGATATATAACCCTAACCCCTAAAAAGTCTTAATTTCACTGAAATTACTTTTTGCAAATTAAAGGCCTTAAAAAAGTAATGTGACATTAAAAAAACAAATATATTACATATATTCTCCTGCTGTAGTTTAGCCTCACCCATTCATGCTGAAGTCCTGCTTACTGAATGAGGGCAGAGCTAATTTATATATATATATATATCAGTGTTAAAGGCACAGTAACAAACCAGCCTATTTTAAGTGTAAGGGATGAAGAGAGGTTGGAAAACTAAGTGAAAACGTAACATCTTCTACATGGAACAAATATGTGGCCTTTTTTTCTGTAAATTTTAGTGCACATTGTATTTGCTGAATATAAAATAAATGAAAAAAAATAAAACAAATGAACAGTTTTTTCAAAATGTTCAATTCAGCAAATAAACAGTAAATGTGCATTAAAATATGCAGGGTGTCTTAACTTATTTGGACTTAAAAAAACAACATATGTTTGAATATTACTGTATATTACCTAAAGAATTTTGTCTTTTATTATTTTTTAATGCCCCCAGGTCTGAGAAGCTTCCTAGTCGGTTCCTTGTGGAGCTGCTTTAGAGAATACAGTGTGTGAAACTGCGTCAAGACAAAGGGGCCCACTCTGAATAGTCTAAAACATTGTTAAACACAACAGTTGTTCAAGAATAGGAAATATTTGATTGAAGAGAATAATAAAATGAGGAAAACTTTATCTCAAAGCGTCCATACTTTTGACTGATACTGTGTATTATGCAATGCAACTTTTCTATTCAGCGTAGTGAAAAATATAGTGCATTGTACGATAAAGACCGAGTGGCAGGCACTAAACTAAGTTTACAGGGGATATTGCGTATGATTCTGCTTATCTGTATATATTTTTAACCGTCTAATTCTCTCAATGAAAGCTGTATAAAATTGTACATTGTATGATCTTTAAGGAAAGACTTTGTAACATCATCAAAATATTATTTTATTATATCTGCAACCTGGAGACTGTTGTTCTGTAAACTTGCTACAGTTGTTGCAAAAAGTGGCATGTATTATGATCACAACCAGAGCTATTGTTTGCTTATTTGGATTTATTAAATTCTTTTTTTTTTTTACTTAATGTTGTCTGTTATGGTTTTCTGTATTTTGTTTGTGTTTATAACAGCTTTTTAAGTTAATCTCAGGAGAACAATGCGATTAATGTGGTACGGCACACTTATTTCAACCTGTAAATTCATTTGTTATGACAGTTGAAGTCATCATCAGATTAGTTGTTGCTGATTTTTTGCTGGTGAGTACATTATTTTGTGCTACTGGAAAAAGACATTTATGCTCAATAACAACTAAGTGTAACTGGATCCTAATGAGGATTTGCATTTTTCTAATTAGTATCTGTCTAATTATTGCTGTCTGATATGTCTGGTGCTGCTTTTCCACTAGCAGGCAGAGTTAGGTGCCATTAAGTTAGGCTGCCTTTTTCCGGAGGTTCTTGGATGCGTCTGTGAAATTTCCTGGCCCATGTTGGTCCTTACTCAATTCAGCAATGCAGAACCTAATCTGGGATTCATAAACTCATTAAACAGACATTTGCATCACAACATTAAAGAGAATTCAAGTGTCTTATGAAATCCTAATGAATTAGTGAGAAGAGTTACACTCGTTTGCCATGATGAGCAGTTGGGTTTCTGAGACCAGAACCTAAACCTGGACTGAATGAGATTTTTAATGGTGAAATTGTTGACATTGCTCGGTGTTGACATTGACAGGATGCCTGGGCAACATCTAAAAATAATTAGCAAGATAACGTCTTGTTAAAAAAAACAGTACTACTGATAAAATACCATGTCCAGCTTAGGCCTCCTTACTGTTTTATTTTTAGTTTTTATGCTTTTTAACAAATTACATTATACATTATGAGACTCATAATTACAAGACTCATTGAAAATCTGCAGTGAAGACCTCACGTTAAAAAAAGTAAAAGTTGAGACTGCAGAAATGTACATTTGTGGTCGTTTCTTCTCTTTAAATGACTCACGGAAAGGTGACTTACATGCCACCTGCTGGACAATCTTAAGACTGCTAAACATGCTTGAGTAAAAGAGTGAGTGCCAAAGCCTCATCCATGTATAGCAGAGGCGTTTTTGAGTTGTTGAAAATGCTGAGAGTTTTCCTCACACAGTATCACCTGCTCCAGAGCAATCCTACATATCTACACACAGAACATTTAACTGACTTTTGACGAGCCGTCAGTCCATGCTGGTATGGTTGTTTATTTAATCTGCTTCTTATTTATCGTTATGAACCTCCACGAAAGCAGAATTATTAATGCCGCGAAACTTTTAGACCTAAGAAAAAAAAAACTTAATTCAGTGTTTCTGTTGCTGATGGCTCCAGACTGACATCTCCCTTCAAATATGTGCTTGTAAATGATAAAAGAGCTGGAACTAAGCCATCAGGTTGCTTGATTCCATCTCTCGAACCTTCTTCTTGTTCCATACGGTACTGGAAAAGCAGCATCAGTGTGCAGTCTCAAGTTTTGCCCAACTCACCCCAGTGTTTGATCTACTCATCCAGTGTTTATCTGTGGTTTGTCTAATCCCGGTAGTCACATGAATAGAAATAACTCATGCTTACCTGACTGTAATATTTGCATTAAGCATGCATGTCTTGCGTGTTTACATTTGGGTGAGTGATTCTCTCCTTCTCTCTCTCTCTTTTCAAGACTCCATGGAGGACGGGGCAGGACTGAACACAGGGGTCATTGTTGGGATCCTCATCTTGGTGTGTGTGCTGCTGCTCCTGGCTGTGGATGCCACCTGCTGCTTTATCAACAAGTGTGGCCTGCTCATGTGTCTCTGTGGCAAGCCTGGGACGGGCTCAAAGGGCAAGGACATTGAGGCTGGCAAAGCCGCATTTGTGTAAGAAACTGTAGTTAAATGTTCAAATGCACCATCAACAGCTTCCATCTTTGAGAGAGGAGAGAACATCAAGCTCCACTCTTGCTTCAGGTCTGAAAAAGTCGACAGGTGTTTCTGTCCATCCTTCCACCGTTGTGGGTCTGAAAGGATGTGTAGCCATCAAGATGATGTCACTGAGAAAAGGAAATAGCCAACAAAAGAACCTTTGGAGGTGTGCAAAAATATTCCTGCAGATTTCTTTGAAAGGCTGAAAGCAAATCTCCTGAAAAGAGTGGAAGCTGTAGGCAAAAGCTAGAAACACTGAATACTAAAAAAGTGGTATTATATTTAGTTGTTGAGGCTTTGTTGTGATTTTCTGTTAAATATGCTTTCTGCTTTTTTGTGAAACTTTAAAAAAATGAAGTTGACTGGGAATTAAAGAAATTGTGAATTTTGCGCAGTACTGTACACACCACTCTTATTAGCTGCTTTAACCTCAACTTTGGACAACAACTATATCCTGGTTGTTTGACTAAATTTAAGGCAAGGGGGGAAATCGTAACAGTGCACTTGCACTTGGTAATGCAGCCAAAGAAAGTGCATGTGCTCAAATGGGTGGTTAGAGTGGTTTCACCCTCAGCTGCAGATGTTCTAGTATAAAGACATGGTTAGATTGACCAGTTACATTGCATGTCTTGCTGGTCACGAGAGACATAAACCAAGGCACTAATGAGCTCATAAAAAGCAACTGCAGTGCTCTGTGATGACTTCATGTGTCTCTCTCCTCACAGTAAGGATGAGTCCAAAGAGCCTATTGTGGAAGTGAGGACTGAGGACGGGCTTACGGCCAATCACGATGCAGGAGGGCACTCCGAGCCCAATGAGACTACGCCCCTGACAGAACCAGAGTAAGTGTGGTGTGATGTGGTGTGATGCACTCTATAGTACTGTGCTTTGTGAGCTTCGAGAGGCAGAAGTGTCATCATACACATACCACTGAGTCACTGTTACCCACACATGCACACTGCATCAAACAACATGTCCCGTATGTTAACGGTAATCTATACTGTATGTTGCATTTTCTGATACAAACTGCCATTTTTTGTTAAGTTCTATATATTTTCAGTTTTGTTTTCTGTTTCTCTTCAGTTTTCTTTTGTTCTGTCTTTCATAATCTTTTTTCCGTTTCTTTCTTTCTTTCTTTCTTTCTTTCTTTCTTTCTTTCTTTCTTTCTTCTCTTTGAGACTGCAATTCTGTTTCTTCCATAAAAAACACCTATGAAGATATTTCTTTCCTTCCTGCACATATAAGGAATCTGTTTTAGGTTACACCTCAGAATACACAGTAGCAATAGAAAGAGCTGAATTTTACCAAGAGCACCCACACTGTCAGACCAGTCCCAGTGCACTGGGTAGGCCTTTGAGGGCCAGGCCCACCATGGACAACCGTCATTCCACTGCAGCTCCAAAGCAATATTTACTTTAGCAGCCTAAATACTGTCTGTGTATTACTTGATCAGTGTCAGAAAAAAGCAGAAAATAAATAGTTAACAGAAAATTACACAAAAGCCTCAACAACAAAAAAAAATCAAAATTTTCTATTATTATTATAAAAATTTCTATGATTTTCTGAAGACTTGCTTTCAGTTTTTCAAAGAAATCTAGAGATGTTCCACATTTTTTATTTTTGCTTATCTGAATTCAAATAATTCACACACGTTCAGTGATGTTGACGTCTCGACCGTTCATTGTTCATCAACAGCTTCTTTGTTTGAATTGCAAATTTTTCGGGACTGCAGATCCAGTCAGTGCTGCAATGTCTCTGTCCCCTCCCTGGGAAATATGAGGAAGGTTACTGTCATTTAGGATGACCACAACCTACTTTTTTGTGTGTTTTAAAGATAAAAATTATGAGCGTGATGCACTTTTTGCTTGAGCGAGACGACTAATTCTTTATGTTTAGTATTTTCTATAAAGGATTTTCTTTTGGAAAATATCCCAGCTGTCATTGGGCGAAAGGCAGGATACACCCTGGACAGGGTCGCCAGTCCATCACAGGGCAGACAGACAGACATACGCTGAAAATATCACGTTTATCTTTATATATCTCTGTGTATACACTCAAAAATGCAGTAAGGTGGTCTTGTCCTTGCTCAGTATAACTTATATAAAACAGTGTGAACTGAGTGCAGAACAATGATGGAAAAGGCCTAGAATAATAATAATAATAATAATAGAAATACAATAAAATAGATGGCACTCTATTAACATGTTACTTTTAACCATGTTACTATTTCATTATTTCTTTTCTCTTTCTTTTGTTTGTTTTATTTAATTTCATTGTGTTATTGTGTTTTTAGAGCAATAGCTCCACCTTGTGTTTGTAGGTGGTTCATCAATCTGGCACCATTATCAATACTGTATTTGCAATAACATCAGTATTGCGTATGCCTGCAGGTGATTGGTGTCTCTCCCTCATTCTCTCCCTCTCTGTGGCTCGATCACCCTCGTGTGTCTCTGCTCTCTCTCCCTGCTTCTCACAGGCGACTGGCCGAAGCCGCGGCCACTGTGGTGGACTTGCCTCTGTCTGTGGCCACTAACTCAGACACGGTTACTGACACCTTTGACCTTAGCCAGAGCAGCCCTGTTAGTGAGAGCACGACTCTAACGTCCAGTATTACGGCTCCTCCCCCCGACCCCAAACCTGCCACTGCCACAGGCCCCGAGACCAGCACCCCTAAAAGCTCCTCCCAGCCACTAGCCAACTCCTTGCTGTCCACTGATGCTCAATTGGTGGACCTAGCTGAGCCGGTCCAAACCGAAGCCCCTTCCACTGTTCGTCCAGACCCTCATATTACTTCTCCAGCGTTCGCTACCCAGGAGCCTCCTGCTCCTGCTCTTAGCACAGAGAAGTCATCCCAAGAACCAGAGAAAGAGCCACAGCTGAACAGCTTCTTACAGAATTTACACGAGCCCGTCCCGCTGTTTGCTAGCCCCCATATTGTCCCCTCAGTGAACCATGAGCTCCAGCTAGATGGAGGCGCCCCCCAGGCTTCAGAAACACATCTCCCCCAGGATGGCTCACACGCTCTGGGCACAGCTGGCTCCAGCGGCCCATCTGCTCCACAGAACGAGTACGGACCTCTCTAGATGTTCAGTAGATGTCCTCTTAGTATGTCTGCATGTGCATGTACGTGTATTACACCCATACATCGTTTTTCTACACTTGTCCATTGGTGCCGTGTGCATCTCTGCATGCCCTGCCTTTCCCCACCCATTAGCCCGTGCTCATTTCTAACGAAGATTTCTCCGTAACAGGAAAATCTCCGACGAGGAGAAAAGCAGGTGTGAAGGAGAAGAGCTGAAGAAGCTCCAGTCCGAAGCAATGGCACCAAACGCTATCTCACAAACAAACGACGCGGAGAGCATGGCGTGATCGGGCAGGCCAGCAGGAAGAAGTGGCAGCGTCGCGATGAACATGAAAAATGTTCATTCTACAGTGCCCTTAATGAAGCTTTTTTTTTCTTCTTTGGAACAAAGTGTGTCAGAAGCTTAAGACTGGAGTCAGGTGTACATAATGTGTGTACGCCTTTTTCCATTTCTCGTTCATTTCCGTTAACGAAACCTCAAGAAATTGCTGTTGCTCTTTTATGAGTTCATCGCGACAGTTTGTATTGCGTTTAAGCTCCCCAATCTTTCTCAAGAGGGTGTTTTTAAAGAAAAAAAACGGAAAAAAAAACGGGGCATTCAGGAGAATTTACAGCACATATTCAGTGATACTGGAGACGTCCTTTTATTTTTATTTACTTATTGCATTGTTGAAATGTAAATGGTTGCTCCTATTTTTTTATCTTGAGTCTTTGGAGGGCTAGTCTTGTTAAATAGTTTGATTGTATATTTTATTTACATTCCATTTTCTTTCTTATGCATTTGACGCACTCTCTGTGTTGTACCTTTATCATATTTAAGCCGACAGAAGTCGAAAGAAATGATCTTACGAACACCTCTCGTTTGGAGATGACCAGATGACGCAAGCTGATATTCTTCGACGTTTATTTAAATCGTTAATTATTTTTTTATTATTGTAGTCACTCACAATGCTTTTCCGAGAGCTGGGGTTTTAACAACTATAAGCGCTGTTATTTTGTTCCTCAGACCCTGCCTGTAAAGCGCCGAATCAGACCATTTTTATACTGTGTACCTCTGGGAGGAGAGGAACAATACAAAGTTTGTATTACACTGTTGATCGCAAGCTTGTGCACTGTGATTGTGTATTTTATGAGTTTTGAAAATATCTGCATAGCTTGATGGTGATGGGTAGTTGATTTTCCTTTTACATAACATGATGTAAATTGATAGCTAACATTGGCCTGTCTAGAACAGGATCGGCAAAGACACTTCTATTACTCTTTAAAGTGTTCTTACTCCACCTCTCATTGCATGATCGTCTGCTTGCCCGCCGCTGACGTTTGAAGAAGAGTGTAGGTGACAGTTGGCAGGTCCAAATTGTACGTGCATGCCCAGAGCTCTGTGTACACCTGTATGTGGGCTTGTGAACAGATCATTGAATTGGTTGGTTTTTTTTTTTTTGGTGTTCAGAGTGATAAACTTTTTGTCCAGCAGCAAGACATTCAGACTCTGGGTTACACAGAGGATTGTTCCCAAGTTACGCTTGTACAACCACTATATTCTCAAAGTCAGTCTAGCCCAGCAGTTGTACCTTGTATCTCTGGGACGGATTCGTGTGGTGAAAATTGAAGTGAAGGACAGCCGTGCTTTAATTTGTTAAGCGTCGAACGAACATGTCATAAGTTGTGTTGTTCTAACACATTTTGATTAAACTAATTGAAACAAAAAGGTTTGGTTTTTTATGATTACTCACCTTTTCTTTTTTCAGATCCTTCCGGTACGGCACACACACTGCGGGACTGCGTTTTGTGCGGGATGTACATAAAGGCTACCACTCTCAGCAAAAAGGGTTCCCTCAAAACAGTAGTGGAACCCTTTTTGGTGTTACATGAATCCAATTAAGAATAACCGGTTTTCCGTCATGCATTCTTGGAGCGTTCACAGTTCTATATAGACTGCATTTACTAAAGAACCAATGACTTTTTAAGAGTGTGGTCTTGGGCTGGATAACAACTAGGCTGAAGGGTCAGGCACTGAAGATACGTAAACCATTGTCAGTAAACTGAGTGAAGGTCTTGTTATTTTCGAATGATTTTTGTTCACATTGCATTTGAACGTTTTATGGATGATGAGAGAAGTCTTCCATAAATCCCTACTATGCATTTGATACAAGCTTGTCCTGAAAGCTGTTCAACCAGTGGCCAGCAGATGGCACCATTGTGCTTCGTAAAGCCAAAATATCTCTTCCAGTGGACCGACTACACATTATTCTTAAAAGCAGACTCTATAATTAGAGGCACTACTAATGGTGTTCTAGGAGCGTAGTGATCCACAGTAACTCCTTTTTAGTCAGTAAATGTTCTACTCAGCTCTGAATCCAGCATGCCAGACTGTCACAGCAAGCTAACGCAATATTCAAGTCAACTTGAAATGAAAATTGACCTTTTTTCCCACCTTGCTAGTTTGTGTACCTGGACTTATTGAGTATAATTTACCATAGTCTACCACTCCACCAAAGACTAAATTGTTTATCTATATTCTTCCCATCATCACAATGTGATGCCTGCCTTGGAAACATCTTGATGACGTCACTGTGCACCAGGGAAAAAGAATATTGACCATTAATGTCATGTTTCACCTCCCCACCGGTCATCGAGCAATACAGCTTGCCCTTTACTAAAAACGTTACACTTGGAAATACTTCATGATACGTAAGCAAGAGGTATGAAGATTTCCAACTTACTCTGGCCTTAATATCACTGAACCTGTTATTTATCTTTTCTCCATTTTCTTATGTTTTTTGAGCTCTTCAAAAATTCAAAGCCTTAAGCAAGTAACAATTTTGCCTTTCCGTCCCACTTTTGGCAGTCATTGTGTAGATATGCACTCACCGGCCACTTTATTAGGTAGTATGCTAGTAAAAGGTTGGACCCCCTTTTGCCTTCAGAACTGTCTTAATTCTTCGTGGCAGACTTTCAACAAGGTGTTGGAAACGTTCCTCAGAGATTCTGGTTGGTTTTTTGAGTTCCTGCTGCCTTTCTATCATCTGGAACCAGTCTGTCCATTCTCCTCTGACCTCTCACATCAACAAGGCATTTTCATCCACACAGCTGACCGCTCACTGGATATTTCCTCTTTTTCGGACCGTTCTCTGTAAACCCTAGAGATGGTTGTGCGTGAAAATCCCAGCAGATCAGCAGTTTCTGAAATACTCAGACCAGCCCGTCTGGCACCAACAACCACGCCACGTTCAAAGCTCCTTAAATCCCCTTTCTTCCCCGTTCTGATGCTCGGTCTGCACTTCAGCAAGTTGTCTTGACCACCTCTATATGCCTAAATGCACTAAGTTGCGGCCATGTGATTGGCTGATTAGCTATCTGTGTTAACAAGCATGTAGAAATGTACATGTGTAGAAATGGTCTACACATTTGAACCAAGTGAATTTAATGTACCATCTTAAAGACGAACACAGGCTGAGAGCACAGAGTGATATCGGAGGATTCTAACCTATTTCTCAGGAGCTGTGCAGTGTGACTGTTGCCTGAAATCAGTCATCTCTGAGGCGTGGGATTGCCTTTTCCAAGAAGAACAATAGACAGAGAACAGGACAGCTGTGTGCATTTCTTCTGCATCACAGAGCTCGGCCTGAGTGGGTTACTGAGGCTACTATCGTCCAGTGATTCGTACGCACACACATAGACCGACCAAAAAGAGCAGAAACCCTCCGCTGTGACCGCTGGACCTGTGGAACCACCTTCGTGCCTTCAGACTTCTGCACTGTGCTCAGGCCACTATACCATGCAGGATATTTTTGAAGCTGTGAAAGTTGCAAGACCCTCTTTCTGGGTCTCATTGCCTATGCAGAGATGCAGCTGTTGACGGAAAAGGCTTTTGGGCCTTCGAGCTCCTTCATGCATCAGAGACTACATCCACCAGCTCGTAAAAGCAGTCCAGCTTAGAGATGCATTACATGAATTAAATGTGCGAGAGTCTACCTCAGTTTTTAGAAAGGAGTCGTCTCAAAATGTCACGAAATCAAGGTCTCCGGAATTAATATTGAGCTAGGATTGCACGTTGTTCCTTTTTTCCCGACATTTCCCTGCAGTTTGAGTGTTTTTGCTCAGACAGGGTCATTCTCAAGAAACAGCAAAAAATTTGGAGCTCTACAGCTAAAAAAGTTAAACTGCTCAATCTTCAGTTTAAAGGTTTCCTTGTAAACTCGTAAGAAAATAGAAAATCCAATTTATGTGTCACCGTTGTTGGAACAAAACCTTGAATCTCCAAAAGATTTACAGGAGAAGGAAAAAGAGTACTTTTAATGGAAGTCAATGGAACCAGACCCCCCCCCCCCCCCCCCAAGTCATTTTGGTCCACTTCTTTTGGTTCATTAGAAATTTGAAATTTACACCCAATGTGAAGGGCAACAAGCTTTTTCAAATTCTGTAAAAAAAACTGAAAAATGACAAAAAAAAGTTGGGAAAATGTACTTATAGGAATTTTGTTACATTGGAAAATGCACAAAAAATCACTCAGATGTACTTTGATTTTTTCAACCAGACATCATATGTCCAAACAACAAAGGAACCCGTTCATTTCTAGTCCTGTCAGTTTTTCAGGTTGAGGATTAGTCTTGTTTCGTAAGAATGATTGGTCGAGTAAATGGGCTGTAAAAAGTTTGTGTTCAAGTCTCACTTTAAAGTTTAGACCTCCCTCACAACTTTCCAGCAAACCGGCCACCTGCGCCCTCATGCGTAATGCTGAAAGACAGACTGTTGTCCTGCACGGCTAATGCTGAAGCCTGACCTACTCTGTGTTGGGGTCCACCGCTGTGGGGAGCTTCAATGTTCCGTGCCTCTGTACAAGCTGAACGTTTGTTTGTACCTCATGCTCTATGATCATTTTTCTACAAATGTACAGACTAAGTTTAGATTTTCATGGTCTGTCCCTGAATTTGTGGACGGTTGGTAACTGAGATGGTGCCCTTGAAACCACAGTCTGACCATATCCCACTCAGAGTGACCACCATCCACTGACAACCAAGAATGAAGAAAAACAACCCGGTTGTGGATCAAAACTCAATACAAGACAAGACAATATGATACCGATATTAAAACCTTGATTATTAATTTGTTTGACTTGCGATGATCATCTAACAGGAGGCTATTGAGTTAAACTACTCAATCACCCTGCGTACCTGTTGACACTGATACGTCATCTCCACACTCAGGCTTGATCATGAACAGAACACCCCAGCTTTGCGTGTTGGCTGCTTTGGTGAGAGATGAGAAATTGAATGGAACGTTTAAAGGACTTCACTGATGCCAGATGTCTGTACCCTTCAGTCAGTGAGGTGTAAATTAAGTCATTTGGTTCCTTTTACAGAAATTTGCCAACTTCTTTTCAGTGGAGGTGATGGGAACCAGGGGTCAGCGTGTCCAGAGCTCAAATGTAGATCTGAGATGTTTTATTAACTATTCAAAGTGAACTTTTATGTGATGTCCATAGTAAAACAGGGGCAAATCTGATAAAATAAGCTTTCTAATGGGGACTATTTTGCCTCATAACACCCTGCATGTACCCCTCCACCATGAATAAGCTTTAAAAAAGTATATTTATGGTCAGAAATCCTCTCTCAAAACTAGTCTAGCGTCTCAGACACCAGGCAACCTATTCATAAACACTTCATGTAATAACTTTCTGTTAGGGGGCTTTTAGAGTCATGAGTCTTCAGATGTCTGGTTCCCGTCGCCAACGCCGAACAGTTCCGACTCGAAGTTTCTCTAGAGCAGAGCGTTTTACACCAAACCGACTCCGTTTGCATCCCAATCATTAAATTACGCAGGATATTTCGGAAAATGGTGGAGGTCTAGATGATGTCTAGACGTATTATCACGATACCGAGTTTTTGAGGAACGCTATCAAAAACTATGAATTCACTCACTTGCATTCCTAACTGGACACGCTGCTCTAAATCCAGATAAGCAGGACTAATTCTGCTTTTTATTTAATCGAACGTGCAGTTTTTGAGGCGATGTTTTAAGTATCGACGATATCGACGATACTCGTTCGTTTAATCGCGATAATGATGGACATTGCCGTATTGCCCGGCTTTCTTTGAAAGAAAAAGTAAATAGAATGAAAATCTGAGGCAGCCTTGACTCGGCAGGGTGTCCGGCACGTCCGTAAAACTTTAGTCGGTAATGTGAGAATAAAAAAAAAAGGAGAAAAAAAAACAAACAAAAAAACAAAAACCAAAACAGCCTCTCCCTCTCGCGCGCTTCCAACAGAACAGTGAGTCAACGCCGTGACGTCAGCGCCGCTCGTTTGCATATCGGAAAGTGGAGTGAGCGCGCGGGGCGGCTTTCTGCGAATCCTCGGTTCGTCGCGCGCCGCACAGATGCCTTAAAAACAACAACAACAACAACAACAAAAGCAAGAAGAAAGAAGCAGAGGCAGGAGGAGAGGAGGAGGCGCGAGGCGGGTAAGCGGCGCGGCGCTGCGTGTGTCCGTGTGCGGGAGCCGCGCGGTGCAGCAGGTAGAGCGGCTGAGGAGCGCGTTTAGGAGTCGGGCGAGGTGTTTCGGGCTCCCGCGCTGCGCTCGGCGAGGCTCCGCCGCTCGCGGCTGCTTTTCCAATCACGTTGCCACGTGCGAGTGAGTGACTCGAATGGAGGCAGATCGAGCGGCAAACTGTTGCAATGCGAGCGGCGCGAGCTCGGAGCAACTTGCCAGGCGGCCAGGTGCAGCAGGCGCCCGGCTCGTGCACGCTCGCTCGCTCGCTCGCGCGGGCAGGTGAGCTGTTTGATGTAGAGCGGGTGACCGCTGCCCCGCTGCCCCGCGTGCCTTTCGTCTCGTTTTCTTTTTTCCCAGCCCGTCCTGTGCGGGTTAAAGGGGAATTCCACCCCTGTTTCAGAATTCCCTTCAGATGTAAACAGTCAGTCAGAGTCTCGGTAGATGCTCAGATTTCATTACAGTGGTGGCGATAGGAACCAGAACCCAGGACCCAGAACCCAGAACCCAGGGATCACGACGTCTCCGACACAAATGTAGCCATTTATTTACTCTCATAACCGCCCGTGAACCCGCGCGTGCCTTCTGGGTTTTATATGTGATGTTTATGATGGTAAAATGGTCATAAATCTGAAGAAGGTTTTTTTTTTCTTTCTGGACTATTTAGGCTTAAAACGCTGTGCATGCACCCCTCCGCCGTGAAAGGGTTAAAAATAAATGGATTCAAATACAGTTAAGCCAAAACTTTATCATACGACAAACATCAGGCCGCACGTATCTGACCATGTAACGTGATAACTTTGTGTGAGGGAACTTTCCGTGGCGCTCGTTCAGACGTCTGGTTCCTCCACCACTGTGAACTGTGAGCGTTTCACACCAGACCTCTTTGAATCACTTTGTTTACATCGCAGACCTTTGATTATGTAGAATTTTGGAAAACTCGGTGGAGTTTCCCTTTAAACAGAGAGCGCGACCCACTCACTGTCCTGCTGTGATAATATTCAGAATTATATATATATATATGTGTGTGTGTGTGTGTGTGTGTGTGTGTGTGTGTGTACACATTTAAGGAGTCTGCTCAGCTTGAGAGCTTGTGTGTTTCCTTATAGCAGTTAGTCATATGAAATTGTGCCCTCTGTCATTGAAATGTAATATGCAGTCCTGTAACGGTGTTGGAAACGAAGAGAAGAGACGAGACAGCACAGCACCTGAAGGCGCTGATCCTTCAAGCCCGGTCAAAAAAACAACCTGTTCGTGCTTCAGTTACCTTGAATTACCTTTTCACCTTATACTAGTTTTTAAAAGCAAATGTAACACTTGTGTTCATCCCTTCCAAGCATGTACTGAATGCTGTTAGCTGAGTTTCATCTGGCAACCTTCCCCTGTAAACACTGCCGTTGCATAATTGCACGTAAACGCTCAACTGCTGGCTTCATGAGCGCACGGCTTGACGACAAGCACTCCCCTTAGCACTTCTCAGAATGTCATTCATTCCAGGTACGTTTTAAAAATAACACCCTCCGCGCTGCCTGTGACTGAGATTAATGAGGTGATTTGGTTCGCTGTAGCTGGTTGTAAATTTTCTTAACCTTACCTGATGTATGGGAGTGGTTAACGCTGTGCCACTGCTTTCCTTCAGACTGGACGACGGCTAATTGCGGAAAAAGAAGCCAGGGGACGACTGTCGTGAGATGGTTTGCCTAATGTTAGCCTAATGGATTTGACTAAAATGGGTGTGATCCATCTCCAAAACCCCGGCCACCCCACCAGCCTCCTGCAGAAGGCCAACCAGATGCGTCTCTCGGGGACGCTGTGCGATGTGGTCATCATGGTGGACAGTCAGGAGTTCCATGCCCACAGGACCGTGCTGGCCTGTGTCAGCAAGATGTTCGAGATCCTGTTCCATCGCAACAGCCAGAACTACACTCTGGACTTCCTCTCACCAAAGACCTTCCAGCAGATCCTGGAGTACGCCTACACCGCCACGCTCCAGGCTAAGCTCGAAGACCTGGACGACCTGCTGTATGCCGCAGAGATCCTTGAGATAGAGTACTTAGAGGAACAGTGTTTGAAGATCCTGGAGACCATCCAGTCCTCTGAGGAGAATGATTCGGACATACACATGAACGAGAACGGTGGCGAAGATGATGACGAGCGCCGGATGAAATATCTGAAGAGCGCCTTCATCTCCAAGAAGCATTCCATACAAGAAGGTGGCTACGGCTCCGCTGCCCGCCATAGGCTGGCCCTTGTCAACATGGTGGACAAGAAGCCACCAGTGTCGGCAACCTTAGGGCTTCCTGCCATCAGCCACACGAAGGCCGCTGTGGAGAGTCTGATGAGCATTGGCCAGTCTCTTCTGGAAGGCACCATGCAGCAGGATCTCACTCCAAGTCAAGGATCTTCTTCTCCACTGCTGGATAAGATCAAGACTGAGATGATGCAAGTGGACGATGAGTACAGCCACGAAGTCAGCTCCTCCAGGAATGGAGAAGGAACGTATGAGATGAAGCAGCACAGAGGCTCCCCAGGAACCCCCACGAGAGGCAGCGTCATCACTAGTGCTCGTGAGCTTCACTCTGCTGATGGTGCTCCTGAATCATACAGAGATACCAGCCAAGTGGGGCAAGCCAGTGTGGCTGCCCTGGCTGAGACGCATCTCGCCTCGCTTTACTCCATGCCGGCTAACCACAAGGGCGAGGGCCTGCTGCCCATGCCCGTCTCTGTGGCTTCGTCGCTGCACATGCCGCCCACCCTTGCCATGTCTGTGGACTTCAGCGCCTACGGGGGGCTCTTCCACCAGAGCTTCATTCAGAGGGAGTTCTTCAGTAAGCTTGGCGATTTCGCAGCGGCGGCAAAACACGAGGCCCAAAGCCCCAAGAAGCGGTGCGACGTGTGTGACGCGGAGCTGCCAGACAACCAGACTGCTGAGCAACACAGGTGGGCCAATCTGTACTTATTTTATTTAATAGATGCAAAGATATAAGAAATAAACCATCTGTTGGCAAATCCAAACATATACTTTTCAGAATGGACTCCAGATCCAATATGATTGCCTCAAGCTGTGCCAGTGTAATGGTAGTTCCGCTCATTTTTTCCCCCCAAACTCCCTGCATAATTCAGTCATTGAGATGTAAACATAGTCATTTAGAGCGGTGTTATATGAAAAGGTTCATTGTGGAGAAACTTACCGACCCCCATTTCTGTACAGTGGTGGTGATAGGAGCCAAGTGTCCTGATTTCGACAACACAAATACAGCCATTCTATTTACTATCCAAAAATAGCATTGAAGGTCTTTGATGTGTCTTTTGAATTTTTATATGCCATGTTGATGATGGGAAAATAGTGCAGAATCTGAAAAAGCACATTTTATTTCAAATTTATTTGGCCTTACACCCTGCATGTACCTCTCCACCGTTTTTGGATTCTTATTGCAGAACTATCGTAAAACAGTGTCTCAGGCATCAGTCAGTGTATTCGTAACCAGTTCATGTAATACCTCACTGTTAGGAAGCTTTTAGAGGCATTAGACGTTTTGGACGTCTGGTTTCTTTTACCACCCATGTGAATTTCCACAGTTCTGACTCTGTGAGTTTCTCTAGAATGGAGCATTTCACTTCCAGCCACTTTGACCACCGTTTAATTATGCAGAATTTCTGTGCAGGAATTCTCCCTTAACCCTTTAAACCGCAGGCCTATTCAGAGGGAGTTCTTCAGTTATTAATTAGGCCTGTACAACATGGACAACATACTTGCATCACGATTAAACACAGACATCTTTTTGTTTGAAGATATTAATAAAAAGTAAGGAAAAAACAGATTCTGAAATCACTAATGAGGCATAGCTCGGCTCTAGTATTTTGGGGCTCATTTTCTCCCATTGTCTGTAACCGTGCTGTTATCTCATTTAGACCTTGACATGTTATTTAGCCAATGTTTTACTTGTCTTCCTGTGTAAAACACTAAGGAAAGTGCCATTGAAATTAAGAAATGTTCTAATTTTCCTTGCATGTTAGAGACCAGCGTGCATAATCAGGGCTGAAAGTCTTCATGTTTGTTGGATCATGGGATTCACCCATGCAGTCAGAGCTCATGAATCTGGAACATGCACACAAACAATGTACTTTCTTTGAGGCTTCGCTTGTATATTGCATCCTTATTCAGTACTGGTTCTTATGACATGGGCTTTTGCATTTTAAGGGGTCCCCTTAGTGATGTGGTGACCATAGCCCTCATTAGCACCCTAAGTTGAGGTGAACCTTCCTAAACAGGAAACACAGGCTGTTTAGTCCAGCTGACCCTGACCTCCACTCAGCCCCTCTGAGAGCTAGTAGCCAAATTCTGTCAGTTGGTGATCCATCACAGAGAAACAGGCTCTGCTGGATGCATTAGAACCCATTTTCCCTGCATTAACGCAACCTTTTGAATGACGTTGACTCCTCACAGGACCTATTGCTGGGCTATTTCTTACACCTTCACTGTAGACATCTCCAAAGCAATTTCCACTTGCCATTCACAAGGCTGTTTTTTTTAGGGCATGTGGTATTCTGGATTTATTCCATTCTATATATTTAGGTTTAATCTCACAATGACGCTGCTTTGAATGTGAGTTATGATGTGTGAAAAATAGACTTGACAGCTCCTGAGTGGCTCATCGGATGGAGCCGTGCTTTCAGTGCAGTCTGGCTGCTGCCATGTGCTGTCTGTGGCACCGTCTCGTCGAGACGGAAAAATGGAAGGATCGATCTCTGTCTTCATGTTAAAAAAAGAAAAAAAAGTGCCTTAGACTCCTTCAGATCATACAGTCGCAGTCTGTTTATAAACTTATATTTTATATTAAGTGTAAGTTTTTTCCACATCAGGAAAGAAAATCGCAAAATGCAAATTTCACAGAAAATACACGGAAGCCTCGATAATAAAACGAGATATCACACGATGTCATTTTTTTCAGTGTTTAGTGTGCCCACTGTTTGCCTTGCGGCCAACTTGCCTTCTTTTCACAAGACTTGCTTTCAGTTTTTTAAACAAATCTGTAGGGATATTTTTCACACGTCCAAAGTTCAGTCTTAGGAGTTGGTTGCATTTCTAATTCTTACATTCCGAGTAATCCCAAACACATTCAGTGATGTGATCTGGACTCTGGGGTGGTCAGTCCACTGTTCTGAGAACACCAGCAGCACCTTTATTTGATCCTATATTTGATAATTTCACACTCATAGTGCTGTCCTCTCACAGTGGAAGGATGGACAGAAACACCTGTAGATTTTGTTGAAAGCTTTAAGTGCTGTTTATCTCATGGTGACAGTTCTGATGGTCTACCAAGTCTTGCACGGTTGTAAGGAGTTCCTGTTTTCTTGGTATTTTTGACCATTTTTAAAACTCTCCTTTTTCCCCCTTATTTTCCCTTGACTTTTCTTTCCCAAGGGATTATCTTATGTCTGATCTTCTCAGAAATATCTCCTGAAAAATGAAGGGTACTTAGCCTTGCTCTCTCTGGGTGGGTCAGATGGCCCTTGCTCTTTCCCATCGTTCAGCTCAATGCTAGAAAGCTTGAGCCTCTGGTAGCTGATGTGTGGCAGTGGTTTGAAAATATATGGTGGTGCTTCACAAGTCTCAGAGGAAGCCTTCAGCCGCCACGGCTTGGTGGCGTGGTGTGATAGGTGGAGGCCGAGCTAGGGAGCAGAATTGGGCACAGCTAAATGGATTAAAATGGGATGAAAATTAAATAACAAACATTTAAAAATGCTTAAGCTACTTTTGGTGGAAATATTCTACAACAGAAGACCGAGTTAATACATTTATAACTGCTTACTCTTCAACTGGAAGTAAAAAAAAATCCTAACTAGTATATGATGTATGACTTTGATGCTTATTTAAATCATTGACTTGTATAATTGGCTTTATTTGCTCTTTATGTACTCATTACACCGCCGGCTGATAACATAAAGACCATGCTACCACTTGCAACATGTGTGTAGTTTTGTAATGGGGAGTCATGTAGCGTAACTGCAGGCTGTCAAACAGATAGCAGTTTGCGTATCTGTATTTATCAGTGAGCCTGATAACCCTGTGGGCCTCTGTGGTAGAGATGGCCTGATAGTGACTTTACTTTACTCAGATAAAGGCCCGGCATGTGCCGAGGGTTGCAGCACACCTGATCCTCGCTTTCATTCATTCCCACAAACCAACTGAACCTGCTGACATCAGTCTGGCTATCTTGACTTTGACCCACAACACACCAATATCCCGTTAAGACCCCTTTTTTAAATATAGGTCTAAAATGTGTTCGCTAAGGTATCATTTTAAAAGCATACTTTGAATAATGTGTTAAACTTATTAATCTGTAATTTACCAACTATACATGATTTAGTAACTTCTCCAAAGCCAATAAGTACTTTGAGGAGCGAGGAATTTTGATGGGGACCCACATACAGTTCCTTAGGACTTAAAGAGTTCAACTTCAGGGTTATTATCTAATTATTAATCTCAAAGCATATTAATAAGTGTGCTGTTATTTGGTAACTACTGTGGGCCTTTAGAGCATAATAACTTATATCTTAATAACTTAATATCATAGTAGGCCAAGTAAAGCAGTGGCAAGAACATTTTCAAAATGTATTAGTTTTCTCCTTTTTTAAGATGTGAAAAGTGTTCACCTGTCAGATATCAAACAGCTTTCACTTTAATATGGCATTCAAATTTTATTGCACAATTTTTTATTTATTTGCTGAGTGTATTCTATTGGCAAAATAATAAAACAGTGTGCCATAAGAGAGCCCAAACTAACCGCTGCTAACCGCTCAAGCACTATATGCGTCTATCTTGATTAGGAATATGATGCCTGTCAGGAAGTACAGCCCCCCCATATCAACACCCCCCCACCCACCCCCCCAGCCTCACCCAACCCGGGAACTGACACAAATGGCAGTTCACATAGTAAACCGGCTCTCAACGTGTTAACTCATTAACTCAACAGCTTCTGACTTATGAACAGTGATGGATGTTTAACCTCAACTGACATCTCATGCATAGGCGGTTGTGAAAGCCTCAGGGGCCCGCAGGGTCACTGCGGTCATGCTAAGGAGCAGCAATACTAACAACAGTTCACCTTTTGCCCCATTTCCCAGGGGATCTCAAACTCCTAAATTTTAACTTGTAAAATGGCAGTGAACTCTTCACATTTTCACAGGAAATGGCTTGATCGTTTCACAATGGTGCCAGCACAGCACAGTGACCAGTACCTTAGTAAGATCACCCTTTAAACATCTTTATATGTCCACTTACTAACTATTCAGTAATCATGAGCAACAGTGCTCAATGATTGGGTTATTAGTAAAGGAGAACTTCAGCAACTGCCCAATGGATCTAGCTGTGTTTCCAGTCAACAAGTTCTCTATTCTTTTTGTAAGAACAGGAGCACATGTGAGAATTAATCAACCAAATCCTGCAGATGCACTAGGCTGAAAAACACTGGAGTACTCCAGAGTGAATTCATAGAGAACTGATGAATGTTAAAGGGCTAAAACAAAACAAAGCTTGTGTAGCTGTAAGATTGCATTGTGTGGTTTCATTACTGCCATGCATGTCATTTGTGATCTGTGATGGATCTATAATGTTTTACTCTGCACTCAGTGGGTTTAAAGTGGTGCTGATGTGTGCTCACAATGCACGGCGGGTGGCTGGGTGGATGAGTGGAGTGCGCGTGTGGGGGGTTCTGGGAGCACAGCTGAAGAGCTCAGGAATCCTTACAAGTGGGAAATCCTGGAGCCCTCCACTGGTTTTGCTTACAGAGAAGCTAATTACATTGATTGTCATGGAACGAAAGGAGGAGAGCGAGACAGTATTTACTGTATTCATTCATGGTAGGAAAAAAAGTGCCTTTAAAGCTGCAGGAGAAAAAATAAACACACTACAAGTGGTGTGTGTGCACTGCTGTGAGTCACCTATAAAGCCTGTAATAATCAAAGACCAATAATCAAAGGTCTCAGATCGGATTTAGTGGGAGTGTTTCTCATCATGTCATATATCTTTATGTATTAACATCTCGTGCACTGGCTCAAAAAGAAGGTCCAGCTCCATGTTTGGGTCTTTAATGCAGAATCATTATTACACTGATGAAGATATGATGACCACTGTAGATCATTCACTTACATCTGAGGTAATTTGACTGAGTTCTCTTTGAGAAGTCTTTTGACGCTCTTGCGATCATCAGATTCATCCTCTCAGGGAAGGGGTCAGAAGCACAACCCATTATACAAAATGTTCTTCTGCATGTTGCATGCAGTTATACCTTTCCACCAGAGAGGTCTCCAAATCCACAAATCTTACATAGTGGAACTTTAAACTTTAAAAAGTTCACATTTACCTAATTTACAGAAACTGCTCCACAGAAACCAAAAGTCACTTTAAAGAACGGCTTATGCAAGCAAGCAAAATGTACTTATATAGCGCTTTTTACAACGGGTGTTGTCACAAAGCAGCTTTACAGAACAATCAGTATTACAGAGAGAAGAGAAAAGAAAAGAAAATCCGGGTCCAAGCCCCCGTGAGCGTCGCCAGCGGCGACGGTGGCAAGGAAAAACTCCCTAAAAGAGGAAGAAACCTTGAGAGGAACCAAGACTCAGAAGGGGAACCCATCCTCCTCTGGTCGACATCGGATAGCAAACATTATTAGTATGAAGTTTTATAGTAAAGTGGGAAAAGAGAAGATCTGAGGGTGAGGACTGCACAGCGCTGTACAGCAAGAAGCTCAGTGGTGGTCAAGCCGGTCCAGAAGGCTGGTGAGCAGCGGCACCTGATCAAGGCAGAAGAGGCAACAGCATCAGACGCACAGGATGGGCAGCTGTTCAGCTCGGCAGAGAAAGGAAAGAAAGAAAATGCCACTTTTAGGTGGGTAGAGTGTAGATTTCTTTTAGAAACTGAAGTTACATTCAGAGTGGTTTGACATGAAATGCTCAATTCTAGAGGAATTTACAGTCAGAATTTCTCACAGTGGTGGTGATGGGAACCAGATCTCTGAAGAGTTTAATGCATCTAAAGTCTTCCTCACAGAAAATTCCATGAAGCGCTCGTGAATAAGTTGTCTGATGCCTGTGACAATAAGTTTATGAGAAGTCTTTGCCTTAAAATATACCTTTTAAAATCCATTCATGGTGAAGAGCTACAGCAGGGCGTTTGTAAGGCAAAATAGTCCCCAAAGATTTTTATCACTCTTTTGCCATTGTCAAAGACTCATGTGTAGGTTAGTGGTCATTTTGGACAGTAAATAAACTACAGCAACTACATTTGTATTGTAGACGTTGGGTAAAGATATTTGAGACCAGTGTAAAGATTGAGTCATTCTCCACAGTGAACCATTTGGCATCAAACCATGACTCAACGACTTTGTTGGATTTCAATAATTCAGTAATGCAGACATTTTTAAAAACTGGTGAAATTCCCCTTTAATTAGTCCTCTGTTCCAGTTACTGCTGGTCGTCCTGAAAGCTGGGAAACATACCGGTGTCCTCAGAGCCCTGAGGGGCTTTAGGGGTCCTCTATTGTCTTCTCAACTGCTGCTTTCTTTTCATTCTATTGTTTACTAAACTTCTCGCTCTGTGGCTTAGAACAGCAAACTCTAAATCAAGACTATAGCTGCTAAATTAAATACGATAGATAGGCCACTGAATCTTTTTGGGGGGGTGTGGGATGCGATTCAAATAAATATGCTGCTTGAGAACTTGTGTACAGTGCCGACTGAAATGCGTGGCTATTTTCCTTCCTTCCAAATGAAGACTTGATGTGGTTAAAGGACTGAACAACACGTCATATATTAATTGTTATCATGATTTTAGTCTTTGGAATGCTGTTATTACAGGAGGCTGTAATATACACACGAGCACCCCAATCAGTCACAGTGCTTTTACTGTGAGCATTCCCAGATGTGTGTTTTAGGGTGTCTTAATGAATCAAGTTGTTCATGAAATCCAACAAAAGAGAATGATTTTATTAAAAATAACTTTAGTCTTTAACCATGTCACATTATCAATTGACCAATGTGCTTTTAATGTTCTGCAATGATACTCATAGCCGCAGTGTGTAGCAGTAGACGCTGCTGTGCAAATGTCCCTTCATTTGTTGAATTTCCAGTCAAAATGGTCATTAAATACAAGTTATTCATTTTCATGGAAACATTGATGAAGAGCATATCTATAAAATAATCCCCCTGCCCTAGGAAGAGGACAGTCAAAGCAAAATGAGTGAAAAAAACAGGTGAAAGTTGTTAAAGGATATGAGAAAGAGAAAATGGGACTTCTAAGAACCGTAAGACTTTTATTTCAGATCCATAAAATCCACAGGTGTTTCTGTCCACTGTGAGAAAATCACTCAGCACTGAGTCTGAAAGTATGTGTAGCTATAAAGAAGCCCTCACTGAGAAAAGAAGTACATTTGAAAACCAAACAAAGAAGCTCCCATTGTTCTCAGAACAATGTGCTGACCACTCCAGAGCCCAGACCTCATCGTCATTGTGTCAGTGTGTGAGATTTCTTGGATTGTGAGAGGCAGAAAATATAACCAACATCTAAGACTGAACTTCAGAAGTGGAAAAATATCCCGGTACATTTCTTTGAAGAGCAAGAGTCAAATCTCCTGAAAAGGATAGATGCTCTAATAAAAGCAAAGAGTGGACACATTAAACACTGGCAAACGTTATATTTAGTTGGTGAGGCTTCTGTGTAATTTTCTCTTAAATATGTTTTCTGCTTTGTTAAGGCTGAAGAATGAATAAGCTCTACTTAAAGGCCAGTTGCTTTTGGAAATTGATTAATTGATGAAGGAAGGGTGGCCGCTGACTTGTGTGGAGGACTGGAATTGCAATACTCTAGTGCGCTGCATTCACTTCTATATGGTAACGTGGTGAAGTCTGACTCCAAGACTGGGCAGAAAAAATGTATGTCAACCAGTGAAATCAGCAAAAAGTCATTAATGAATAACCAGTTTGGTAAAGCAATGTGCTGGGAACTGCAGAGGGGCGGGATTTGCATTGTCATGCTTCGTTAGTAGCTGCCTGTGCAGAGAATATAGGCATTGAATGATCTTTAAACCTCTGTCATCTGTAAGAAGCTCAGGAATCCTGTTGGTCAAGACTTTAAGTCCTCCTGTATCCATTTTCCCCCTGAGCATACTATCAGTCACCCACAGGATGCTTTCAGGCCTTATCTGAGCTTTACAGGTCAACTCCTTTAGGGTTAGGTCAAACCGCTGACCTCTGGCCCTCCTCCGGTGGTTTTTCTCCTCATTCTTGAATTTTTTTCTTGTATTCAGACCCTCCTTTGTGAGTTTGAGTGTGTGTGCACGTGTGTGAGTGTGTGTGTGTATGTCTTTGTGGCCGATTGGGACTTGTTTGATAGTGATTATGGCCACAGGTTTTAAATTGCTGTAACAATGTAACGTAATGTAACGTTTACTCTGCAGTTTATATAGTAATTTAAAACAATAATAGAAGTAATATCATCCGTCCCTGTTAGATATGCATACAGTCAAAAGCAAAAGTTTGGCATGTTTTGTTGATTTGTGAAAATAAGTTAACAGAGAGCACACTTGGCATTTAATGCAGAATAAACGTTTATGTGTTGAGTTTAAAATAGTGTGAAGAAAACAAAAACAAAATGTGGTCTTTATGTGTTTTTTTTTGTTTTGTTTTTTTTTTACAAGATAGCAAATAGATCACAAAGACAATTCTCTTTAATTAGGGACTAATGAAAAATGAATGCTTGAATTGTTGAATTTTATTGAATTGTTAACAAAATAACAGTTTTAAATAACTTTTAAAGTTAAAAATGCCTGTTGTCCTTTGTTGTCCATTGTGTGTAAATTTCATGGACCAAAAGAAAAAACACAAAATGGAAAAATACCGGTTCCATTGACTTACATTAAGAGTAAAGTAGGCTTTTCCTTCTGTAAAGTTACCATTAATACATGTATGTATAAAATCAGTGATGATTCCTAAATGATCCTCTTTTTTAGACCTTTTAAATTTCAAACCAAGTTATGAATTGCAGACTAATCAGAAAGTGTTCATGTTACCATACATATGGAATATAGCATAGACAACCTATTAGCAGTCTAGATTTTAGATTATGCAAGTTTATTGCCTCATGGACGCTGATGAGACCATGTGGGTATTGAAATTTTTCATCGCTTGGTAGTATTGAGGCAATTTGGTCGGTACTATAAAAGCCCTATTATTGTCACTGCTACATAAAAGCTTTGTACGATTTTGTTGTTTCTTCGGTTTAGTGGTGAAGACCATTTGAAAATGCCACCTGCCCTGAACAGCTCTTAGACATTACAAGGAGTGAAATCTTGTTACATGAGCAAACGTAAAGGTTACAGAGGTTTTTCCTTCTCCTGTAAAGTGACTGTTTTGAAGATCTGAGTTTTCTTATGAAACAACGTTATGTAGATTTGGTTTCACTGTGTTTCTTCATTCATTTAAATTATGTTAATTACCGATAGATGCACCTGAATTTGGAAAAGTTAAGCAAGAAATCAAGAAGGTTCTGTCTAGAGAACCACCAAGTTATCACCTCTGATTGTAGTTAGAGTAAGTGGCTGAAGGCCAACTCTCTGAGCTAACGTCTTCCTTTTAGTGTCAAGATCTTATAGCCTTGTCTCTTGTGTGCCAGAACTTTCACCGATTCTCATCTTGCTACAGGTGCAACTTAAAGCTTCCATGCTGTCTATTAATTTTTCTGTTTAATGGGAACTTCAGTAGAAGAAAGTACATTGAATAGAAGTATATATTCAAGAGTTTACTTTGATGTTTATATACAGCCATTGATGTGTAGTTTGTGCATGAATACAACATGTTACATGGTCTCCATAGAGGATATACAATCTTCTGACATATGGATATGATCATTTGAATTATCTGGTGATAAATAACTTCTTATGGATTTTGGTCTTTAGCAGGTTAGGCCTTTTCCAAACATTTTCCAGTGAACTCTCAAGATAGACCTTTGAAGGGAAAACCTTGGCTTTATTATATACATACATCACTAAATCATCCTTCTTTATTGGAGATAACTTTGAAAACTGCAGTGCACCTTTTGTTGTCTGTGGAACGGAACTGAATGTGGCAGTTTTTATATTGGAGGCTCAAGGGTCAGAGAACACAAGAATATAATAAATACTATAAATACCCACAACATCAGATGTGTTGAGGTGGGTCACTGCAGCCTGAAAGTCCCTCAAAGCCACAGTTATTGAGGTTATTCCCAAATCAAGTCAGAGGTGATGGCTGTTTGAAATGTTTTCTTTAGATGAAGACATTCTCTAAACACCTTTAGCCTGCCTGAATGATTCTGTTAGCTTTTTTGATGCTTTTCTGGAAATTCTGACTCTGATTCTTTAGCCTGTTGTAATAATGCACATGTGTGTATTTCCTCTGCTTGAGGTTGTCAGTTTTGTATAGAAAACATTGTAAAAAGATTCTGGGTCACATGTCATTCTAGCAGATCACATACTACACCTGTAGGTGGGGTATATGTACATGTATGGATTTGTTTTTCATGATGCATAGGCTATACTGGGCCACAGTGCCCTGATGTTGCTTTTGAAAATCTTGTAGGCTGATATAAATTTAAAAACTAAGATAAAAATTATGAAAAGTTAAAAATGATGGCTCTTTTAGATGTTTTGAGTTTTTGGGAACCTGACAAATTCTGAATCCAGCCTCTTTTCCAAAGACCACCTGTCACTGATGTTTATGAACCACAACACTTCACTTTTGTACAAATCTTAAAAACTGAAAAGTTTAAACAGCTCATAAGATACTGTTATTTGTAAAATCATTCAACGTTCTAAATGTCATGTTTTATATAATGTATATAGTTTTTCTTTTCACATGAACCTTAGCAAGTCTTATTACAGCTGATGGAGATCCAGATAAACCAACTGTTATACCCAGTATGCTTTACCATACTTCGAATACAGAAAGGCAGCTAAAAATAATTGGTTTCCTGGAAGCAGAGGTGGATGAGATGGCAAAAATTCCACTATATTTTCACGAAACATGATGTATATCATTATATTTTGACACACAGGCACAGTGCACATTTAAAAACTGCCATCAAAAACCTTTGGCACAATCACTGTTATTCAGCATTTCACATAGGCCTCCTGTGCTGCACTAAATCCAGCTAAACAGGACTAATTCTTCTCTCTTTTGAATGAAACATGCAGTCGGTAGGTGTTCATGACGTACTGATAATGTCCACGCTATGCTCAGAAAAGCATATTGTGTATCGTGATATTAAGATTTATTATAATAATGATGAAATATTTTCCACTTCTTTCTGAAAGTCTAGAATATTGTAACAGCCACATAAGCTGCTAAATCCTAAACCGGGGTTTCCTTTTGTTTTTTGCCCTTTAGCTTTTGATTGAATTCAGAGACTACACAAGATAAGTCACTGTACTGTAACAAGCTTGCTGTAGAATCGGTGCACAGGGCTAAGTGGGTGAAAAACAGAGGCAGGGAGGAGAGTTTAGAGGCTAAGCAAGAGATGACAATATCACTATTTCTGTTCAAAAGCTTGATACTGATATAAATCCAGAAACTAAACAGACCCTTTTGACCTTGTTAGTTCATGTGCCTGGTCATAGTAGGCATTTCTGCAGGCCATTCTGTGGAATGGAAATCAGCATGAATGTTTTGAATTTATGTAATAATATATTTTACCATGTAAGTCTGTTATGAGACTAACTAGGACTCTGTTGACTCTATGTAAAATGTGCTGTGAATCTGTGACTCTGTGTTGAGCTGCTAGCGAGCAATGATGGGCAAAGGGGGAAAGATAAGAACCCCCTGCTGTGAAAACAGTCCCCAAAGACAGCCACGCTGAGATAAAACAACCAGCACAATCGCAGCTTTCCGGATATCACAAATCAGGACTGACGCAATAAAAAACAGAAATCAAGCTCAATGTAAATGTTACTTACCTGCTCGCTCACGAAAAGGCAAAAAGTCAGTTCACTTCTGGATTTGTCAATCATACATTTCCATCAAAACACATTCCATCAGCTGAAGGACCTCCTAAACAGGTGGAAATTACATTTAATGGCTGCTGTGAGGTTAAGCATGATTTATCGGTTAACCGCTGTTATCTTAAATTGAAACGTAACAACCTTTGCCTGCCTCGAAAACACCTTCTTACTGTTGGTTTCATCACCATGCACCAGCGAACAGAGAAACAGAACCTCTCCTCCAGCCACTCTCACCTATCACTGAAAGAAAATGCACAGCTAGCTCCGAGATATCGATAATATCACTCGGACACAGTGATGTTGCATTGTGATTTCCCATTCAGCCATCTAAGGCTTTAGCATTAGCTATTTTTAATCAAAACGGTACATTTGAGATGATTATCTAAGAGTAGACTGTCATACTCAAACTATTCCAATGCTCTACTACCCCCCGGGAAGAGACACACAGCTAACAACATCCCATCACAAGTGTGGATAGATTTGCTACAGGATTTTATTAGATTCATACTCTTTTCTCTCTGATATCAGGCTCAGAATTTTCTTTTGATTTTGACCCAATATCGATACCCGGTATCGGTGCTGTCTCTGTGGTAGGCAAAAGGAAACGTAAAAACATGGTCAGGCTTTCTGTAGCAAAGGTGGTAACAGAATCATGGTAAAATGGTAAAGGCTGGTAAAAGAATCAGACACAGTCCAGTGTTCTAGCCCAACCTGACATTTGAAGTCTTGGGAAGGGCATTCAGAGAAATTGCGAAAGAGAAGCTACAATAGACCCTGAAGATTGCTCAGACGCCTCAATGGGTTTTTCTCACTACTGAGTGCTCAGTAGTGTCATTATGAAACTGGTCTCACTCTCACAATGCCTTCAGGTCACTGAGCATCTAGCGCAGAGATAAACTACAGGAGAATGTCTAGTGCTGCCCAACAGGCCTCTGTTGGAGAAGAAAACATTATCTAAGAATCTGCTCCTGGAACTGTAGGAGCAAAGTGGCTATTGATGAGCTCAGATAAGAGCACCATCCAGGCTAATTTCAAATTCTAAATTCATTTAAGTCCCAATAAGACTACTGTATGCTTGGTGTTCAGTTTGTATTGTGTTACTTTCTGAATCAGTGATCTTACAATTGATGTGACAGTAACTGCACACAAACTAGCTTACAGCTTTGCTTGTTTCATGTTAAAAGGGCTTCAAGACACGTGGCGTTCACCAAATTGTGCGATCTACTAACAATGCCACAGCCATCCATGACTCTCTCTGGGCGGTGAGGATGGCCCCCCTGCATCATTGAACACAATACTAGTTAATGCGGGCATCTGTTAGCTGATATAACAGAGTTAGCGGTTAGTGCTCATTTCCACATTTGAGTTTTCCACTGACACACTGCTCATACACCTGGCTCATGGTTACACTGACACTTTGACAGTGATGCTCAGAAAAGTTAATAGAAGATTAATATTAGGCTTCCTTTTCTACATTACTGTTACAGATCTATAACACAAATCAGTTTAGCCGTTAGACGGAGAACTGAGGGAAAACTGCACAATAACAATGCTAGTAGGCCCCTTTATCTACTCAAACAAATGAAATGCCTTCAGCCTGAGACTCAACTGGACATTTTAACGTTACATCAGCAGAAGTAACCAGGCACCGGACAGCGGAGCTGGTCCATAATCAGATATCTGGCAACTGTAGTTAGACATATGCAGGTGTCACACAAGACACAGAAATACAGCTTTAGATGTAGAGGCTGGAGTAGATAACATGCTGGCAGCATCTTGCGTTATCACAGTTAGCCTGCTTAGTTTACTTCACTTTAAACGTGCTTTGAACATTAGAAAAGTGGAGCTGCTCAGTCAGCAGGAAAGATGCTGTATACAGACTACATGTGCCAAGAATCTGAGTGGACGGCATAAAGACGTGATAGACATTATGAGTATAGACCAGAGATCATCTCTGTCATAGTTATTTAAAACAATAATTAAATCAAAGTCAAAACATGATTTGAAATCTATTTTTGTTTAGAAACCAAAGCGATCAGAACGCGATGTAAACGTTCGTCTCCTACTCAGACTGTGCGTTGCATTAACAGAAGTGTGAAAGAGATGCAGTGGCTGACTAACCAGCTGTTATTGTTTTCAAAAACCTCTTATACCCAAAACTTCAGCTTTATAATAAATAAACTTTATTGTATATTTATTGATTTTATCCCAGGTAATTGAACCATTTTGTCATGAAATGTTCACCGGTGGCATTTTCAAACAATGCATAAAAGGTAAAAATTGGAGAAGATGGAGCTAAAATTTGGTAAGAGAGCAACAATATGTTACAGTTGGAGAGGCTGAAGCATTGCCTGTGCGTGCCCTCCTTTAGAGGATGCCAGACTGAGGCTGAAACCCACAACCTATTAGTTATATGTGGCAAATTGATTCGATGGTATATTTACCAGCCCAGTGTGAGGACTTTACGCTTTTACAGGCTAACAGCTGCTCTGATTCCTCTGAGCTATGAGTTCTATGGAACAAAGTTGTACGGCGTGAGGGGCTGAATTCATGAGGGGCCGTATTCATCTTTATGCTGAATGTTATTTGCTCTGTGTAAGTGGCAGCAACAAGGTCAGTGGTAGCTTCATTCATGTTTCCTGGTTTTCTCTCTCCCCATTGTGGGAAATGCCTCTCTTCAGGCTCGCTCATTGGTAATTCAGCAGCGCTCTAGTATCCCTCAGCACACATCAGTTCCTGAATTGCTCTCTCGGTGAGGAAGGTGCTCCAGCAGCTCAGACTCGGCCTGCCATTAATCAAAGCCACTTCCAGTGGCCCACTCCAGAAAACACAAGCACTCGGCCCTGTCTCGAGCAGACAGCCCGACGATTTGTCTCTTTAGAGAAAGTCGACATTTTAATGTCTGCATTTTAATGGGAATGTGTAACACACAGCCCATAGAGACTAATGGACCATTATCTTTTCACATTTGTTTTTCTCAATCCAGCCGGAATTGTTTTTTTCTGGCAGATGATTGAACGAATGGCCGGCGCCGCCTGTATATTTGTAAGATTTGTCTTCTCACTACTTGAATTTTTTAAGCTAAATGTATTTTTATTAGCAATGCTCTTGGATCTAGAGATGGACCTTCATTGTGGATCCTCTTGAACCATTTGCTTGCTGTCATGAGCTTTAATGTCTTTATAGCTGTATAGGCTGCTTTCCTGATTACAGTGGCCTTCTGTGTGGGAAAGATGTGGCGAAATGGTATTGATTTCTTCACTGGTTGCTGTTCAGCAGGTATTTTTCAGCCTCTTTGATCAGCCATCTTCTGGCATTAGGTGTCTTTAGCTTAAGCGGACCCCTGGATTCAGTGCAGGGTTTTTTATTGTTGTTTTTTTAAGCGTCAGACTGCTGGGCTGGCTCGGCTGTGCTCTCTGCGGTTGAGTGGAGATTGTTTATGGGTGGCAGGGTTCAGTCAGACAAACTGCTTCAGACTCTTGGTTGTGGCTGCTGGGAGGGATGACACAGCAGATGTTCCTGGACTGTGAAATGCCTTGCCACACATGCGAGTAGCACATACATGCTGGCTACGAGCCGAATGACCTGAACTGATCATTTGTCGGCATTTTTTTCATAGCATAGTAGCAACATAGCATACAAACATTTATAGCATCATAGTGTTAAACCGAAACACAAATACATCGCAACCCATAATGTTGCCCCACAATACATGGGAGCAGTCTTCAAAATAGATGCTTTGGAGTGGTGTCACAGAAGAACCACTCTTGGACAATGGTGGTTGGTTAGTGTAGTGGTTAACACCTTTGCCTTCTACGCTGTAGACTGGGGTTCAATCCCCACCTGGGCAAACACCCTACACTATCCCAATAAGGGTCCTTGGGCAAGACTCCTAACACCACCTTCGCCTACCTGTGCAAAAAATGATCAAATTGTAAGTCGCTCTGGATAAGAGCGTCAGCCAAATGCCGTAAATGGACATCTTTAAAGAACCATTTTTGTAAATGAGATGTGCAAGTGTGAAGACCCTTTTATGCTCCACCCACAAATCAGTTCTTTTACAGCAAGTATTGCTAGGTTGGACAAGCCTTACAGAAGGATCCAAAAATCCCATCCAACTGATGAGAAATTGTAGCTCACTTTATTTTGTCACTTAGATATGTACCAGTATTCATTATCAGGGCCACTTTGTTATACTTTTAAATGCATTGCAGTTTTGCTAAAGCTTTTGTAGATACGTAGAGTAGCTGTGGATTTGTAAGGTCCCACCATGCTGTCACATTGTGATCTCATGCTTTATTGGATGTTTGTAAATTCACAAAATATACAACCACCAACACATTACTGTAGGACACTACATGTATGTAGATCATATACAACATAGTGTTTTTGTCTTAATACAGTATTGTGATATTGAAAGCTGTAATAGAAGATTACAGTTATCGTGATATTTTGAGATATTATTGAGATTTTTATGTCACCACATGCTGAGAGTCACCGTATACCCGAGTTTCCAGTTTAAAATGCTGTGCTATCATGAAGTACTCTGTTGTAGAAGCTAATCAAATCCAAGTTGATCACATGACAAAAAAATCTGACCTACTCTAACAGCTATACAAACAAAATAAACATAATGAATGAATATCACACTCTAAATTTAGTTTGTAGAGTTATGCGTAGTGGTCTGTCATCACAGTAATTTTCATGACATCATAACTTTTACTCATTTTTTGCGTTTGAACTGTTTGGAAATGAAGCAGACTACAAACACTACATACCATCAAGTACTACAGATTATTTTTTGAACATTTCAAGACTAATTATGCTCTCTTGGTAATAAAACATGCAGTTGGTCAGTATTAACACTATCTATGACATGTTCAAAAATGCATATTGTTACATAATTGATCGCAATAACGGCAAATATGGTCATATTGCCCACTCCTAGTTGCGCATTACAATGTGTCATTAGCTTGAATGGGATTTTATTGCCAAATATTGCCAGCCACCTAGCTGGAAAGAACACATTTGTGGGTGGAGCATGCACAAGCCAATTAAAGATTTTTCCTAGAATTGTTTATCTAAGCTGAGAACCATTTAGGAACCTTTAGAGCGCAGCATTCCCAAAACTGGATGTTGTTTCATTAGAAGCTTTAGCTCTATTACATGTAATGGGTTCTTGCTAATTGTTTTGAATCCTTTTGTCATTGTCGAAAGCGCTCCTGGTTGAGCCTCGGCACCATAAGCCTCTTCTGAAAGTGCAGAGAATTTTGTCACGTTCCTACGTGCCGTGCATGTGTGCTGGTGGGCCAGGGCCGCTGATTGTAGGGCAGTAATAATTAAGGGCTCTATAGCAGGAATAAAGGTTACGGCTGAGCCGGGCGCAGGCTGCTGCTCGTATATGCGCCGCACGCGCCTGCAGTGTGTCTGGGTGTGTGGCTGGAATTCATATGAAAGGGCTGGTGGAGGGATGAGGAGGAGGGGGTCGGCGGGGTTGGGGGGGGTGGCGAGTCATTGATATGTACAGCATGACTCAGATAAACAGACCATACTGCCAGGAAATTTCAGCGGCATTAAACACATTCGATTTAAAGCAAATATTTAGAACCAAATAAAGGGGGGCCAGATTAAAGGGAAACGGACATGTCGGATTCGGACTCGGTGATGTTTTCGTAACGATTTCTCCTGGGCTGTAGCTACTCCATCGAAATGGACTGTACATATTTGTCCAGGCTCTCTGTGTACCCACTCTGAAGCATGTGTTTAATTTTTGATAAATCTTAGCCTGTAAGTGTTTTCTCTCAAACCATCAGGTCACTCTGTCTGGATGGTAAATAGTTTATTAGGCTGCGGAGGTAGTCTTGAAGGGACGTGTGTCTGTGCCTCACATTTGCCAGCGTACATGTTTACGCTAGTTAGCTTCATGTCGGCTTATTAAAATGTACTTTTTGATGTACACCCCCAGTCAAATCACATGTTTTGTTTTCTAAGTGAAAATAAGTTGCACAAAAAAATCTAATTATAGACAAAGAAAAAAAAAATGTATTATGGCATTTTCTGCTATTGTGGTAAGTTTACAATATTAGGAATAAAACATCAAAATATAAAAATATATTGTAAAACATAAAATGCAAAAAAGTGCCATAACGTTTGCACAAGCAACATTTTAAGTTTTCCCCGGTATGTTAAATTCAGCAAATAATCAGACATAATTGAAAGTAATTATGCAAGGAATAAACAGTAATTGTGTATTAATTGTGTATTAGTGCATTAAAATGTGCAGAAGTGTATTCTCTCTAGGGGATATGTTAACAAGTCTAGGGGTCTTCAAACTTTTACATAGAGCGGTATGAGAACAGGAAACAATCAAAATTGTTCAGGTGTCTCAGCTTTGTGATCTCTGACAGCTCATACAAACTCCATAAGGAGAAACATCACACTGTGGTGGGTGCTTTTATTAGACTTCAAAGTATTCTTCGTTTTGTCTACAGAGCACCTTCCTCCCTTGAGACATCAGTGCATTTCACTCTGCATTTGCAACAAGAAGCCAATTACCCAGAGATCTACTGTAAACATACAAAATTACAAGGAAATTTGAGTCTCAATTTGCTGTTCTGCTGATTACGGCGAGCGTCGACGTTCCATTTCCTACGGTTTAAACGGCTCTAGTATCAGGCTGAAACCACTTCATGGAAAAGTCATTTGTAAATGTTGATGTTTGTGGTGAACTCATTAACCACGATGCAGTTTCGTTTGATTTCACTTTTATGTTACCTGTGAGCTTTTTTTCTCAGAAGCCTCAGCGTGATCCTGTAGGTAACAATATTTTCAGAAACCCTTAAGCCTTCATAAAACGTTTATGCACATGACAAGTCATATGGATGGATCATTCAAAGCACTTTTTGGACTTTTAACTGACTTGACCTTTAGACTAAAATCATGTTGATTTGATAGACCACATACCTTAATAATGTTTATTAAAAGAAATAATTGAACGTTCCTTTTTGGTACTATTAATAGGATAGGAATGCCTCCAAAATGTTGCTCTTAACTGTATTGGAAATCAAAATTTTCACTAATTATTGAGAAGAACTCAAAAACGCTAGCCAGTACATGACCAATAAACAGTTGTACACACACAAAATCATAATATATTTCATTAAAACACAATAAAATTTACTTGGTTGCAGAAAATGCGTTTCAGTAGTGGTGAGTCTGAATGTTACACAGTGATTTTCAGACTTTTAGGACATTTTTACTTCAAATCAGTGTCTTATGGGCATGAGGGAAAGGGATGCAGTCTCACTTTCTGCCCTAAAATGCAGGAGTGTGGCTAAAATAAGGCTCCACCTGTGGACTAAAACTCTTTGTGTTTCAGTAGTGATGTAAGAATATTTTTTGAATAAAGTGTTAAATGTAAAAATATAACTCTTGGTAAATCTAAATCTTTCAACTCCACTTTAAAATGGATCAAAAAAATCTTTAATAATAATAATAAAAAAAGAAATACAAAAGTATTATTTTCACAAATTTAGGGGTTGTGGTTTGACATGGACACCTCCCAGGAGAAAGTACCCTATAAATGATCATTTTGTATATATTTAGCTTATTACTATGTCACTTAATGTCTTTGGTTTAAATAGATCATAACATAATCCTAATGAATATCTAAGGTCTGAATACTGATTACTGTTTGAACAAATTCTGTAAAAAGTAGATCTAGGCCTATAGTTCTGTGTAGATGACAGTCACAGGCAGCCTTAGGCCGGCGATTGTTAACATAATTCATAAACGTCTTTAGAGGCTTCATGAGTTCTGCATCAGCTACGAATGTTTTATGAAGCTCTTAAGTAGAGCCCTTCGAGTAATGCACTTGCCTGGCGCAAGTGTCTACTGTAATATTAACACAGTCACTCTAATGTAAGTTTTCTGTTTACAGTGTAGTTCCTGAACATCATACATTGTTTTTATTTTCCTCAGGAGGCTGCATAGTGACATGAAGACCTTTGGGTGTGACTTCTGTGGGAAGCACTTCTTAGACAGTTTACGGCTGAGGATGCACATGCTGTCTCACTCAGGTATGTTGCGAAGACCTATCCAGTATTATTTTCCTAATGTATCACAGTATCTGATAATATTTAGGTTTGCATTAATAAAGGTAATGTACCTGTGCTGGTGCTGCAGGCTAAAAGAATGTTTTAAAATCCTGACATAGCTTGTTTTGATTGGGCTGTTTTGTTCTATTCTGCTTGTCATCAAAAGGAAACTTTGCTCAGTAAAAATTAACCAGACAGAAAGCATGTTTTAAGAAAGGAAACCGAAAAGCAGTTCCAACATTTTTTTAACTGTCTACATAATTCAGTGGTTGAGATGTCAAAAAAGTAATCAACAGTGCTTTCATATGCAGTTATTCTTTGTAGGGAAACTTACTGACTCCATAATTAGACATAATGTTATACATATATATGTATAAAAGTTCTGGCCACACAAGCTGATTGGTTGAGAAGCGTTCTAACACTTGCTAAGCAATGAGTATTTTTGCTTCTTACATTGCAAACAAACAGAATATGGATACTTTTAAGATCACATTTGACCGACAGACGATTTTGGTCGGACTCGGAAGATGAGACAACACTAAATTCCCAAACTGTCGTCACCACTGAGCAGCTTTTCAGTCGGCAGCTGTGACAGAAGAGCAGCTAAACAACCTGGAATCAGCCAGAAATGAACCCAACACCATTCGCCAAACATGTAAAATCATCTTCTGAGTCGGACCAAATTGGACTGAGCCACAAAACTGACCCAACAAAGAACGAAAAAAGCTGTGGTGACGACTGTTTGGGAGTTTAGCGTGAGGAGCTGGAGAACGAACTGCCGGCTGAGCAGCGAGTGGGCGGAGCTCGTTACTCTGACGTAGCAAAAAGCTGCTCGTTAAGGAGCAATAAAACATTAAAATGTTAAAACATTAAATGACACATTCACAGCCTAATTTATTAATTTCTCACTTTATTTATTTAACTATTGTTTAAAAGCAATAGAACACTCAAGGTTGTGCGTTATCTCTGTAACATCACAGCTGTGATGATCTACGGCACGAGCTGAAGGCAAATCACAGCTGTGATGTTATTTTGCATATGTGAAACATCATATTTTATTGTATTGCACTGTGTTTTGTAGTTTACTTTATTGTTGAATTCACTGTGTATTGTAGTTTATTATCATATCATATTATTATTAGTATATTATTAACCTATTGGTAACTAGCAAAGATACTTTCTCTAGATAGACAAAGCACTTCTTGTAAGTCGCTCTGGATAAGAGGGTCTGCTAAATGCTGTAAAATGTAATTGTAAATGTGATGGGAGCATGAAATTGTCCAAGATCTCTTGGTCTGCTTAAGCAATAAGTGTTCCTTTCACTGGAACTAAGGTTCCAAGCCCAACTCCTGAAAAACAACCCCACACCATAATCCCCCCTCCACCAAACTTTACACAATGCAGTCAGACAAGTACCGTTCTCCTGGCAACCACCAAACCCAAACTCGTCCATTGGTCTGCCAGACGGAGAAGCGTGATTCATCACTCCAGAGAACACATCTCCACTGCTCTACAGTGGTGGCACTTTATTCCACTGCATTTGACGCTTTGCATTGCGCTTGGTCATGTGAGGCTTGCAGCTGCTGGAAGAACGGTCAAAAATTCACATAAACACACTCCTAAACTTTGTGGAAAGCCTTCCTAGAAGAGTTGAAGCTGTTATAGCTGCAAAGGGTGGGCCGACATCATGTTATCTCGCTCAGTTTCATGTGTGTGTGAAGGTAGATGAGCGAATATAGTGTATATCCCGCTCAGTGTGCTTTCCAGTGTTATATCTCAATGTGTGACAGTTACTGCAGCACATATCCGCTGGTTGCCACCCAGTTAATTTGCATAAAGTTCATCCAGAATAAAAAAGCAAAGATAGGATCAGGGATCTAGTGTAACGTCACCAAACACCATTTATTCCCAGTAAACACAAACCAAGAATTGAATCACAGAGTGGTTATTTTTAGTGTTTTGCTGTTGAAATGGAAAAAAGACCAAATCATGTAGTATGATGTCATTCTTCATGTCACATAGGAACTGTTTAACATTTCAGCACAAACTTCAAACGCCATCCCGGTCTGTCAGGACACTTTGTAGTGCAGCCTTTGGTCAAGTTGGGGACAGGTATTACTGGGTCTCTATTAGCTTATTCCCATGCTCATTCTCCTCTAGCCACTATGATCCTCCACTGTTTGACACTGTGAAGTTGGCAAGGCTCCAGTCTGGGCAGCTGGCCATGTTATTAGGTACAGTATGTACAGTGAAGGCTTGCCAGCTACCTTCCTTAAGTGAATAAGTGTTATGACAGGAACACCCATCAGGGTGGGGACAGCCTGAGCCAGTACATGCACACATCCATATTTACAGTCGCCCCAAGTCAAGAGTCATTGCTTTCGTTTTGCTCAAATATTGAAATGTAATTGTGTAATAACAGAGTGAAAGGGTTGTTTTATATTTAATTACATTAACATTTGATTTACAAATATCAACATCTGTATCGACAGTTATAAATCTGTACTTTGGACTTGTTCGATTTGTTTTAATGTCAACACATCAGTTATAGATGATCATTCATATCCAATTACACCATGTATTTCTAGTAATAGCTGTTGTTCAGAGTTGAAAGCCCTTCTGTGAGGTGTTGTTCTGTAAAATGTTATGTAATTGTTTGAAACTTGTTGAGGGGCTTCCAGTGAGACATATTTTCCCATCAGTTTATCTCCATGGAAGGGCCTTATTGCACAATCCTGCAGGCCTGAATTAGATTGGGAAATAGCTTTATTTTTCTTTTCCTATCCACTTGCCAACACTCCCTCATCCTATCTCACTAGTGTGCTTCTTTCTGCTCTGGGACAGGCCGGAGCTAATTCTGCCACTGAATGCTTCCACAGTTTCATGTATGCTTAAGCTGTAGTGTGTTGGTGCTAAGTCAATGTGGGGATTGATGCTAGCTGAGCTGATTGTGGGGATTGATGCTCACTGAGCTGATTGTGGGGATTGATGCTCACTGAGCTGATTGAGGGATTGATGCTAACTGAGCTGACTGTGGGGATTGATGCTCACTGAGCTGATTGTGGGGATTGATGCTCACTGAGCTGATTGTGGGGATTGATGCTAACTGAGCTGATTGTGGGGACTGATGCTCACTGAGCTGATTGTGGGGATTGATGCTAACTGAGCTGATTGTGGGGACTGATGCTCACTGAGCTGATTGTGGGGATTGATGCTAACTGAGCTGATTGTGGGGATTGATGCTAACTGAGCTGATTGTGGAGATTGATGCTCACTGAGTTGATTGTGGGGATTGATGCTAACTGAGCTGATTGTGGGGATTGATGCTAACTGAGCTGAATGTGGGGACTGATGCTAACCAAGCTGATTGTGGGGATTGATGCTAACCGAGCTGATTGTGGGGATGGATGCTAACTGAGCTGATTGTGGGGATGGATGCTAACCGAGCTGATTGTGGGGATGGATGCTAACTGAGCTGAATGTGGGGACTGATGCTCACTGAGCTGATTGTGGGGATTGATGCTAACCGAGCTGATTGTGGGGATGGATGCTAACTGAGCTGATTGTGGGGATTGATGCTAACCGAGTTGATTGTGGGGATGGATGCTAACTGAGCTGATTGTGGCGTTTGATGCTAACCGAGCTGATTGTGGGGATGGATGCTAACTGAGCTGATTGTGGGGTTTGATGCTAACTGAGCTGATTGTGGGGATTGATGCTAACCGAGCTGATTGTGGGGATGGATGCTAACTGAGCTGATTGTGGGGTTTGATGCTAACTGAGCTGATTGTGGGGATTGATGCTAACTGAGCTGAATGTGGGGACTGATGCTAACCAAGCTGATTGTGGGGATTGATGCTAACCAAGCTGATTGTGGGGATTGATGCTAACCGAGCTGATTGTGGGGATTGATGCTAACTGAGCTGATTGTGGGGACTGATGCTAACCGAGCTGATTGTGGGGATTGATGCTACCTGAGCTGATTGTGGGGATTGATGCTAACTGAGCTGATTGTGGGGATTGATGCTAACAGAGCTGATTGTGGGGATTGATGCTCACTGAGCTGACTGTGGGGATTGATGCTAACTGAGCTGATTGTGGGGATTGATGCTAACTGAGCTGATTGTGGGGATGGATGCTAACCGAGCTGATTGTGGGGATTGATGCTAACCGAGCTGATTGTGGGGATTGATGCTAACTGAGCTGACTGTAAGGGTTGATGCTAACTGAGCTGATTGTGAGGGTTGATGCTTGCTGAGCTGATTGTGGGGATTGATGCTGAACTGATTGTGCGGATTGATGCTAACCGATCTGATTGTGGAGATTGATGCTAACTGAGCTGATTGTGGGGATTGATGCTAACCGAGCTGATTGTGGGGATTGATGCTAACCGAGCTGATTGTGGGGATTGATGCTAACCGAGCTGATTGTGGGGATTGATGTTAACTGAGTTGAATGTGGGGATTGATGCTAACTGAGCTGAATGTGGGGATTGATGCTAACCGAGCTGATTGTGGGGATTGATGCTAACCGAGCTGATTGTGGGGATTGATGTTAACTGAGTTGAATGTGGGGATTGATGCTAACTGAGCTGAATGTGGGGATTGATGCTAACTGAGCTGATTGTGGGGATTGATGCTAACTGAGCTGAATGTGGGGATTGATGCTAACTGAGCTGATTGTGGGGATTGATGCGAACTGAGCTGATTGTGGGGATTGATGCTAACTGAGCTGATTGTGGGGATTGATGCTAACTGAGCTGAATGTGGGGATTGATGCTCACTGAGCTGATTGTGGGGATTGATGCTAACTGAGCTGATTGTGGGGATTGATGCTGACTGAGCTGATTGTGGGGATTGATGCTAACCGAGTTGATTGTGGGGATTGATGCTGACTGAGCTGATTGTGGGGATTGATGCTGACTGAGCTGATTGTGGGGATTGATTCTAACTGAGCTGATTGTGGGGATTGATGCTAACCGAGCTGAATGTGGGGATTGATGCTAACTGAGCTGATTGTGGGGATTGATGCTGACTGAGCTGATTGTGGGGATTGATGCTACCTGAGCTGATTGTGGGGATTGATACTAACCGAGCTGATTGTGGGGATTGATGCTAACTGAGCTGATTGTGGGGATTGATGCTAACCGAGCTGATTGTGGGGAATATGATGCTGTGCAATTGGTTGTGGGGTTTGGAGGGGTTTGATGCTAAATAGTGTTTATTAGAGTTTGATGCTACTGAATGTGGAATTTATGCTAACTCTTTGTAGGGTTTGATGGGGTTTTATGTTTAACTGACTGTCGTGTTTGATGCTAACTGAACATGGAGTTTGATGTTAGACATCCGTTCTTAGGGAACTGTCTCATCGCAAGCGAAGCAGAAGAACATTCAAACTGGCAGTCAGGAGGGGTGTGTGTGTGTGTGTGTGTGTGTGTGTGTGTGTGTGTGTGTGTTTTCTGATTAAGTCTGTAGTCTATTCTCCAGAGGGGTCGGGTTAGCACACCTCACTTGACTTTATTAACTTAGGCCTGCAGTGAAGCTCTCATGGCTCTGCTCTTCAGCTAAATATAACTTCTTTCTTTCTTGATCTCCTATCATCCATCCTATCTTTGTCTTTCTTCCTTTATTTTTGTTTCCCTCCTTATTTTTCTTTATCTCGCCTTCTCTCTCTCCCTCTCTCTCTCTCTCTCTCTCTCTCTCTCTCTCTCTCTCTCTCTCTCTCTCTCTCCCTCCCTCTCTCTCTCTCTCTCTCTCTCTCTGTCTTTCCAGCGAGCAGCACCAAAGCTTATGCTGTTGACATGTAGTTTAATTCTTTACCTGCTGGTGTTTATGTTTTAAAGGACTGAAGTGTCCGTGTCTGCCAAGAGGGATGCAAGTGCTTTATGTTTCTGTCTGACAAAGAGAAACGGACAAACAAACCCTCACTACCTAATCACTCTGAAATCAGCATCATATGGCCTAAAAACGACTAAGATTTATTTTCTAATTAGATTTATTTTCTCATATAATCCCTCCCTCTGTTGCACCTGTTCATGCACAGCATGAAAGCATAAGAGAGAAGAATTGTAAATATGTGAAGTATTTGGGCTCAGAATGTCTAGACTCACAGTGCTTTCTCTTTCTATCTTTCTTTCTTTTTATCTTTCTATCTTTCTTTCTCTCATGTTTCTCTCTCACTCCCTCTGTTTTCCTCCTTTTTCTCTCCCCCTCGCTCTGTGTCTGTCTGGCCGTCTGAGAGAGCAGTGTTTGAGATGGTTGGCGGCGCGCCAATTCTTCCCTCGCTCTGATGACATCATCAGCTGCCTGCAGGTCTGGATGTTCTGCCAGCATTCCGGAGCATTTATGATCGCTCGCAGATGTGTGTCCAGGAACATACTGTACCCAAATCCCAAAATTAATCAAACTTGAGCGCTCTCCAAGCCACTGCTCACTCTCTGAAAACGGCGTAAGCACCAGGGCGGGGGTGGGGAGGAGGGAAGGAGGCCTAAATAAACAAAACAAAAACAGAAAGTGTGTGTGTGGGGAAATTAAGACGGAAAGAGGGACAGCATGCCTGCTGAGAATCACTCCACTAGATGACTAGATGACAGAGCGGCTACTTGAGTGCTGTAGCTGTTATAGCAGGATGTGATGGATCTGTGTGTGTGTGTGTGTGTGTGTGTGTGTGTGTGTGTGTGTGTGTGTGTGTGTGTGTGTGTGTGCTTGCATGTTCAGACTGTTAAATAGGAATGTCAAAGGGTGTGTCACCGTGTGCCCCATGCCAGCTTCTCTCTGAGTGTGTAATATATCTCTTTCAGGTGCGGCAGTCGTGTACCTGTTGAAGTGCCTTCTGATAGCTCCCTCTCTGTTAACCCTTAAAAGTCCAGAGTTATTGTTCAAGTGTAATTACAGTGATGTGCACCCGAACATTTAGACAGACCGTGCACTCTGATCAGATTACACTAAAATAGACCTCTTCCGAAATATTTTATCTCATTATCTTTGGAGAAAGAAGCCTTGATCTCGAACACCATACCTGCGGTGAAGTATGGAGGTGCGAGCATCATGATATGGGGCTACTTCTCTCCAAATGGTGCTGGTGTCTATTACACCATATCAGAGGAAACGTGAATGAAGCAACGTACTGGAACATACTGGAGAAATATTTCATCTCATTGCCCATGAAACTGAATCTGGGGAGAAGATGGAAGTTTCACCGAGACAACATGCAGCCAAAATAACTGTATGGAGGATGTGTTTTTTTGTGCCCTGCAAAGCAAGACAGTACACATAATGATAACTTTCCATCAAATTTAAATCATAATATCTCCTACTTAGCGATTGAAAGTATCCACAATTCTCCTCTTGTTTGAATACGCTGTGAGTGAGATATACTTACTATAAATGTCCACCTTGATTTTGTATTTCACCTGGAGTAACTGTGAGCCCTGAGAGTTAAAAGGCCTGCCCGCATCAGCCATTTGTCCTTTGTCATTTGAGGAATTAGCACATTGCAATTAATAGCCACTGATGTACCCAGTAGTTATATAAATTAATGTATATGAAAGAGTTATATTGTTTTAAAGTAGCTTTTGTATTTGCTCAAAGCAATTACTAATTCCCACCAGACCTAAAGGCTCATGTTGGCTTCTGCCAGTTCCAAGATAAGTAGTATTATCCCTTTTCCATTGTAGTTGCTGAACAATGACAATTTATGATAATTGAATTTAATCCTCTGTTTGCAGTTCTTAACCAAATTCTAATCCTGCCTTTATAGCGCACAAACGATTCCGATGTTGTTGACCCGTCATTCGATTCGGCGGCTTCAGATCTAAATGGTTGCCAAGTAGCAGGAGCACCCCTCTCCAGCGGCCTGATTTGGTATTCAGCACGTGCCATCCGCTTATTTCTGTAGGCCAGACAAAGTGTTTTGATGGAAGGTGATTGCACGCGAGGCTGTTTTTGGGGGAAATATTCTTCATGGGCAGTACAGTACACTGTGTGCTTTCTAAAGCAGAACAGAAGGCTATTGAATTTTGGACTTGCTTCATCACTTCAGGGTGCAGTGAGCTGCGACTGTCTTGGGGATGGGGGGATATGAGGATGCAGATGAGTGAAGCCAGCCATGTCAAAACAGGACACATCACATGAACACACACACAGGCAGACGCTGCTGCTTTTAACATATGGGGCATCAGAGTATGTGGATTTTAGGGCCCTAGCGATATATCGATGAACTGATATATCGACAATATCAGCTGATATTGATGACCCACAATAGGGGTGGCAATATGATGATATTTATTGTTATTGTGATAAATTAAGCCACAGCTCACTGAGCGTACTGTGGATGTTAGCACTTAAAGAACAATGACCAACTCTAAATTTCACTAAACAGATTTCATTATTAGTGTGTGTAAAAATCACAGTGTTCATAGTTTTTGATAGTATTTTTTAAGTAGCACTGCTGGTGCCTTTTTGTTTACTGCCACCTCAGAACAGTTATGTGTACAGTCAAATGACAAATGTTAATGTTGTTTTTGAAAATAACATATCTGGGAGTGTATATTGGCAATAACCCGGACTGGGCTAAGAACACTGACGCCCTCTACAGAAAGGGCCAAAGTCGTCTCTGTTTTCTGAGGCACCTGAGGTCCTTCAACATCTGCCAGACTATGCTCAGGATCTTCTATGAGTCTGTGGTGGCGAGTGCTGTCCTCTATGCTGTTGCATGCTGGGGAAGCAGGCTGAGGGTGGCAGACGCCAACAGACTCAACAAACTGATCCGCAAGGTCGGTGATGTTGTGGGTGTGGAGCTGAACTTGCAGTGTCAGAGAGATTTTATTCTTTTAAATAAATGGTTGCAACTGTAACAACTGCAATTTCCCTCTGGGGTGAATAAAGGATTCTGATTTTGATTCTGAAGTTACTTCATCATCTACAGAAAACGAATTAAATATTTCTGCAAATTTAAAGCACAATTTCTAGATAGACAGATGGATAGATACTTTATTGATTCCGAAGGAAATTTAGCAACATACGGGTAAAAAAAGCCTTTTATGTTTTGTTTTTTAAATTATGTTCAGTTCAGCAAATAAACAGTAATTGTGCATGAAAATGTGCAGAAGTGTGTTCTCAGTAGAGGGTGTGTTAACTTATTGTCACATAAAAGATGCAACAAAATGTCATTTCACCAGGTTTTTGCATGCGACTGTACCATTAATTGTGAGAAGTACTAAGTAATATTATATTTGTGCCATTCGCCCACTCCTAACTTACAATATTATTGCTTTCAATGAAAACGTCAGACATTATCGTTCCGATAATTAGCAATATCTTTAGGCGGTGAATACTGAGATTACAGCCTGAAGAGCTGACAGAACTCTGTAATGGCCACAGTTTCTTTCTCCAGTAACTCCATTTTCTGCATGGTAACTAATGTGGTAACTGCAGAGAAACATGCATAAACCAGAAAAATAAACCTGCTCAAATTTCTGCACAGACATTTGTAAGCTAACTTTGTTTTTGCTCATAGTTTGGATGTTCTCTGTATATTTTGGTACTGGATATAGATATAATAAATCACGCATTTATAGCCCATAAATTGCTTTTTGTTAAAGTAAAACAACATTTACATCAACACTGACGTTTAAATCCTTTATCTTGATTGGCAGCTGCGATAGATGGAATCTTTCAGCGTTCCACAGTACTGTCATCAATTGATTCAAGCCTAAAACCCTGACTCCGCCGCATGATGATTGTGTCACCCATGTCTTGTTTGCCCATCTTAGTTTAATCTGTATCTGGTTGTGTTTGTGTTCCCTTGTATCTTGTAGTTGTTCGTCTTGCATGCTTGTTTGCTTTAGTGGTTATCATGAATAGTTTGAAACCTTTTTTATGAACAGAACTAATGAAGAAGTACAGAAGTGCAGTAAGAAGTAATGAACAGAAACTGAATCCACAGTCCAAATTTTTTATGTAGCTCCACCCCAAATTTGAGAATATTTACATTATTTCAGACTGTGAGTTTCTACTGTTTAATTCAGTTCAGGATGAGTTCATCATGAAAACTTATCACAATAATGAAAAAGTATGATTTATTGTGCAGCCCTGTCAGCCGGTATTATCAGTTGCCTAAAGTTTTATTCCCTCAAAATTGGCGTTGTTATCCGACCGACATCAGTTGGGCTCTAGTGGATTTGCCTGTATGTGTATGTGCATGTATGCAAAAATGCATGTCTTTGTCATTTCTGTTGTTGTCAAATGAGTCCACCTTGAGCCAGTAATTTACTATAATCACCGCACAGCTGCAGTGTGCCCTGCCTTTTTAGCAGCAATTCTATTCAGTATCCATAATTTGAAGTATTGCTAGCAGCTTAGGGGTCCAAGCACTAAGTGCAAGGACCCTGTTGTTTTTGTTCAGATTTTTCTCTTGCTGATAGTTTGCCATGTGAAAGCACATGTGCAGCTTCACTTTGCTTTGGGGGCAGCGGTACGAGAATGAGAAGAAAAAGAAAAAGGGTATGTGGGGAAGAGGCTAAATTTAGGCGCTAGCTGGCTGGCTTCCTCGAGCTTGTGGGCGTTTTAATGACTCACAATAAAGCCATTTAGAGGCAGCTGAGCGAAAATAGATACTTGACGAGCCTTGGGTTATTATAGATTTAGATTTTATTGACTTTTTTTTTTTTTTTTTTTTTTTGCCAAAAGCTGGCGGGATGCTCTGAGGCTGGACGTGAGACAGAGGAGAATAGACAGTGGAATGCCTTACTTTAACGCACAGACTGATGCCTGTCTGCTACGTGTGCTGTATCTCTGATGTGGTTTCATGTCGAGGGGAGATGAGGAGAGATTGGGTCAGAGCAGTTCGCTGTTTGCATTTGAAAACAGCAAAAGCTCACCTGTGGAGAAGCGGAGAGGCAGACTTGGTTAGTGTTAGTTCGAATTTCTTCATAGAGGGATTATAAAGAGCCATTAGGAATGGGGTCTCTAAACCTTAAAGATGCTCTAATCACTTTTCACTACACTAATAATGGGGTGTTGGTGCTGATTTAAGGCTTCATTCGGTGAAGGCAGAAGGAAATTAGATGTTTAAAGCAATATTGTTCAATGAAAAAACAATTTGCACATTTTTTTTCTTGCACAGTTAGTTGATCACTCAAGACATGTGGTGTGTGAAGTTTGTTTCTTTAGTCTTGCATTGAAATTATGAGACTAATGTAGCTAACAAGTAAAGGAAGCTTATACCTAACTTTTGTCATTGTGCAAAGTAATGTCAAATAGACTAGGCTAATGTGGTTTCTCATACTGTATAGCGTACCGTTATTATCAAAACAGACAAGCGTACAGCAGATAGCTCTAAACAGCAGTCGGAATTGACCGCACTTTTGTCCGAACATGTTCTGGCTAATCCACTACATTTAGAGGAACGGAGGAAATTGTGCAAACTTGATTTTTTTATTGAACTATTGCTTTAATCTGATTTCCTTGGTGCAAATGCAGGTGCTTAAACCTGTAATCCAACTGCTGGCAATATGAGACGGTACTGTGCATATTAAAGCTTCAGGCTGCAGACAGAGCCTTGGTAGAATCTGAGGGACTCATTCAAGAGGCAGAAAGGTTTTTCGTGTTCAAATGGTTTTCGTCCAGAACCTCACAGCCCAATTAAGAACACTTTCTCTTTTTTTCCAGACTGTGGTGTGGTTCATTCAGTGTGGTTGCTCAAATTAAGGACATTTCGTGGCCTACTTCACTGTTTGCGAGACAGACTAGGCCAGCTCTACAGGTGGCTGGGACACTATTAATAGCCCCCTACTTCAGACACAGGGTCGAGGGAGTGATGCACATCATTATTAGACTCCCTCGCACTAGTTTTCTTTCACCACATTGAAAGCTGAAATCCCATTCTCTCATGACCTCGAATGAGATGTGTGACTGTCCAATGTGTAACTAGATGTGTGGCCAGTTATGTATCCTCATCTACACCAGTTTATGAGCATCATGTTGTGCTCTGACTTGCTGATCCATTTACCTGTGAGATATGAGATTACTAACTATTCAGTCTCCTTTTCAAAGACAGAAAACCCAACATTTTCAGTACTACACTACCAACCCTGCTAAAAAACGTCCACGGGCGGAAATAGGGCAATACACTAGTGAGGCACACTTTTAATTCGAATTTTTTCAACAAACAATAATAGCTAGGAAATAACACATTTGTGGACAGAGCACAGATTGGTTGAATTTCAGATGTTTTGTCATGCAAATCACCAAAAAAGTAAAGTTTTTGGGCTTTGAAAATGAGAATCCCAACCTGTCAAAAGTCAGCGCAGAGATACATGCAGTCATGGTTTCATATCCTGGAGGATGTATGGCTGTTTGTTCGTTTTTGACTAGTTTGTGGACTTTTATGAAGGCGAGGCGAGAGAGAGCTGGCAGCTATTGTTTGATAGAAGAATATTTCTCTGGTTCTGTCAAGAGACTTTGTGTCACTGCTCTCCGTTGGTGTGTGTAGGGGGGGATAAAGGGGATTTTTTTTTTTATATCAAAAACAATTCCCTCTGTGAGAAGTGAAACCAAACCTTTAAAGGACAACACTGACATTTTGGTAAATAATCTCATGTTTCACCAGCTTGACATGCAGTAAATGCATGCAGGCAGTTTTGAAGTGAACAGGGCTTTTTTTCAGGGGGCAATGTGAGAAATTTACAGAAGTAGATCATTTTTATAACTGCAGCCCTGGAGAACGGAGTGTATTGGCTCACAAAACATAAATGTTTTCCTAAAAGATGTCAAGGCTCCAGTACACAAACACGGGTCCCAAGCATCGCTATATACATTGGTGACCACCTAAATATTGGAAACGTATCAGGACTCCCACAGAGAGACCGCATGAGACGTCGTGGCTTCTTTTGGATTTATTTTACGTTTCTCTTTTTGGTTCCAATGCTGGGAATAGAATTGGCAGCACATAAATATTTCAGCTTGGGTCTTCCTCAGTATGTCCATGACTTTTAATTATTTGAGAATGGGGCTGAAAATTAGTGCTCTTCTCTGTTCTTTGATGCAACAAGGAGAAATAACCTTTTTAATCATTAACAGGGAAGCAGGGAAACTGATATCAGATCAGCCCATTAGAGCATCTGCATAGAGTCAACAATTAAATTTAAAAGCACTAAAATGGATGAGAGACAATGCACAGATGTTCAAATGCTTTTGTATATAGATAACATTCTGTATTTCTGCATGCATGGATCTTTTTTGTAACAATGTTTTCCGTTATTACAAAAGTGAGCTTGAAGCAGTGTGACTTTGGTTTAAGTCTTAGTTTTGAGGACTTTTCTTTAGTCATGTTTAGGGATGTACAGTGGTATCAATATTGGCCAATCGCTTAAAACAGCCATTATAGGTATCAGACAGATGATTAGATTTGACCAGTATGTCACACTGTTAGCAGGGCTATTGTGCTATATTGTACTACATTCAATTTATTTAACTGCATTTGTCACTCTATACAAATGAATATTATTATTAAATGCAGGCAGCGATATCAGCAGATACGTCCATAATCTGCCCACCATATCATCACCGTATCAGTGCGTCACCATAATCATAACCCAAAGCATGAGTCAGAGAAGGGTCAGTCAGATACACTGTACACATGTCCATAATATGCCTGGACAAAAACAGAAAAATCAAGGAACTGAAATTGGTAAATACTGGAATTAGAAATAGAAACCATGCAAGACTTTGCAATTAAAACAAAAAATAACAGGATATGATGGACACTAACAGATACAGATAACACTAAGAAGGGCAAACAAAACACAGATGAACACAGTAATCATTAAACAGAGTTAGGAAAGAATGGATCCAGAGAAATGAGGAGCCACAGTGTGGACAACATAGTTGTCAAAATCAGTCGCATTCAGGTGGTCAGTGGCAACTAGTACATTGAACAATATGTATATTCACCGAAACAAGCAAATACGTGTGGTATAGAAAGTACACAGGCTGGAAAATGCAGTGCTAAAATGTGAGAAATGCCACACTTGTATACTTGTTGCAAGCCCTTTTTATTTCTGCAAGGTTGAATGGTTTTATGACAAAGTTTATAACAAAGGTGAGCTTGGGTTACATGGAACTTGCCCAGGTTTACCTCTTGTATTTTTTTTACTTGTATTTTTGCCAGCCGTTTGAGTGCAGTTTCACAGAAAAAATTCACAGGTTTACCAGGATCCTCTTATCATAGCATTTGAAAAGATGTTTAGATGCTTTATTAAAGTTTTTAAAATGTATTAAAGTTGTCCTTTAAGATATAGCATGTATCCAATTACTTAACCTTCTACAAATAAGTTTACCTACTATCTGCAATACATGTCTTGTGTACTGAGAGTAGTCATTAGTGTAAAAAATGCTATATTGAAATTCTTGACAATCCTAATAACATCCTCTATTGTCTGTCTTGCAGCTGGACCAAAAGCTGTGGTCTGTGATCAGTGTGGAGCTCAGTTCTCTAAAGAGGATGCCTTGGAGGCTCATCGGCAGACTCACACAGGTAAGAGACTTCTTATTCTGCCAAGACTTCACTTGCATGCTTCTTCATGCCACACAGTCCTCAGTGTCTCAGAGAGTCCTCAACTCATGCTGAATGACATGCCTCATAGTGGACACCCTCTTGTGCACCATGGTTTTATCAGTGCGGATGTTTACAGAGCTGTGGTGGTGATGCTGTATAATTCAGCAGAGCAGCAGCAGGAGAGGGCTCTAAGATTTCAGCAGGCCGAGCGCTGGCAGTGGGCAGGGCAGCGTGCTGCAGGGCAATGCCTCGTAGGCTGTGGCAGGGCCATATTTCAACACTCCATCACTGTGTGTCAGGATGTGGCATGCACAGAGGACGAGAGCGTGAGAGCACCCATCGCCTCAGTTACCCACACCTCTGAGTCACCACATCTCTGGCATGATCATTCACATAGCAGCCGACAGTACTGCGCTTTGGCTCTTGTACGATCGATGGGAACATTTATGATGAGTACACTGCATGGTAATTTTAAGGCTTGGAACTTAAAGCTAGACTTCTGAAGGGCCCGTATTATGGAAAACGTTTGTAGACTAAGCTTTAAAAAGTATTGGTTACTAGAATTATTTACTTATGCTACAATAACAGCCTATTTTGATACATTGTGTTTGTGATGTCTCCATAAACACATTCACATACACATTTACTTTCAACCTGTATAGGTTTAGACTGCCCATTTATGTTGAAGTGGTAAGGAGTGTTGTTACTGCAGAGAGTCATTAGAGTTACTAGAGTAGAATCATTTATGGAAAATGCCTTTTCCCAGACAAACATATTCTGCATATATCATTGTAATAATATCTCAACTACAATGAATTCAAAATGAACTGTTTTTACATACATATTCAGCATTAAGCTGGTTATCCCACCCATTTATGTTGAAGTGATAAAGAGTGTTGTTGCTGCGGGCAATTTGTAGAGTTATTGGGGTAGAAGATTGTCGGTCTCAAATGCACAGCCAATTTAAGTCCTTACAAACCAGTATCAACTGGACTGTAAAAAAGACTGTAGCATATGGGCCAATTTAATAATGCTTACTGCTTTATGCAGTTTGAGGTGTGACAGTAGGCAGTTTGGGCATTGTGCTGTACATTAGTTTCCATTATTTTTTATCTACATTAGCATTGTAGCTCTAGTGCAAAACTAAAGAAGCAAACTTAGGACACTTTGGAGCATGTCTTGGCTGATTTACATTCAGCATGAAGCAGTTTAGCCCACACATTTAGCCCACCCATTTTAAGTGATAAAGAGTGTCGTTACTGCAGACAGTCAGTAGAGTTACTGGAGTAGAGTAATTTATGGATAACGTTGCCTTTTCTCACCTTTACCCTTTTACCTTTTAAATGATTTACTGCATGCAAGAGGCACAGGGGTAAAGTTGTGTAAATTAGATTTTTTGACAAGATGTTCCCGTAAGGTTTAAAATTAAACCATTAGAAAGCACAGTATGTACACGGACTGTTATTTGTGGTTTTTATTTAGTTACGCTGAGACTCAGTCAGTGTTTCAGTGATTCATTATTGGTTCTTAAGTGAATAAACAGACCGTCATGTCCTGTACCATCGGTGTAAACATGCTACTAACTTTGCCCTCTCTGTGGGGGAGTGCACCAGAACTTTTACCACCCCTCTCAAATACACAGAGGTGACTGTAACAGTAGCCTTTGAACTCTAAAAGACTGACCTCTAGCTTTATCTGTGTGTGTTATACGCTCCATCTCTTACTCACTCTCTTACCGTTCGTCTGTCCCGCAGGAGAGAGTGCAGACAGTAAAATGAGTGCCGTCACAGGTATTCCAGAATGCGCTAATTAATATGCTCTCTGGGTATAAAAGTGTTCAATGGGGCTAATGATCCACATGTTGAAGCTATATAAAGGTTGAGTCCTAATTAAGGCAAGCTGGCTTCCTTTTTTTATGAGCACGAATTTGAAGAGCTAATCATCTTCATGGCAGCCTGCTTATTAACTCATTCGAAGGGATTGAATTTTGTAATAGGCACACTTTGCAGCTGGACGTACATATTGCGCTTTCATTTTTTCCTGTTGCCCATTCCTGTACAGTGAGATCAGGGTGCGATATCTGTCGCCCATGCTCTGTGGGGAGAAAGACGATAACCCTTTCTAAAACTTTGGCATGTAACTGTAACTCTGTGTGGCACACACTGTATCAATAGTTAATGCATGTGGACATAGGGCTGGTGTTAACGATGCCCAGAAGTTTCTACCTCCTCTCCTAAACTTGTAAACATCCAGCTCTCCATTTCAACTTGGCAGCACATCCAGTGAAGATACAGCAGGCACAACTCACTCTTTCTTTTTTGTTTTTTGTTTTTTTTTTCTGGAAAGCCTGCTTGGCTTTGGGTCGTAGCCACAAACACGTTCCCGTGGATGGGAGCGATTTTGGCTGTTGTCTTTTTTTCCCTCAGTTGGATTTTTCTGCTGCGACTTGTTGCAGCATTTGTGACGTTTTTGTATCACATTGAGATCCAAGTGCATACTTTCCCCTGTATTCAACTCAGAAATCCTGTAGAGCTCCACAGAGTTACACAGTTATACAACAATGGCCCGTGTCCAAAAGTAATGGAGAAAATTGTCTCGGAACATCCGTGCATAGGAAAAGGTCAGAGGTCAAAGTCCAGCTGTAGCTTTTGGAGCTCTTGAGACTGCAAAGTGAAATGGGGGGAGGGTCAGGCCAGCCGGTGGCTTTTGGTGCCAGGGCAGGCCGAGAAAAACAACATCATGCGCCGTTGTTTACACTCACTGCCACAGCACTGTCACAGACTCTGCGCTGACCTACTTAAGGGCCGTCCCAAAAATAAAACCCCTCGCTAACGTCTCAGGACCGCTCCACTGGCGGGCACTCTCTCAAAAAGCAGGCCAGGACATTGCTGCAATCTCTCTCCCTTTTTCCCCCATCTTCATCACAAAGTCCTGCTGCATCACATCTCCCACAGAGAAGAAAGATTTAAGGCAACCCCCCCGACCCCTAACATCTGCATGCAAATTACTGACTGAAGGAGAATCCTCTGTAGGGGCAGGCGTTGTGTATAGGCTCTTAGCCTATGACCACAGTTACACCCTGGAGCTCCTTTATTGTTTATTGTTTATTGTTTATCTCCACATGGTGAATTCAGAAATGTTTCACAATACTGAGTTGATGTTAAAGAGCCTATATCCTGAAAACTTAAATTGTCCTCCCTTTTTTTTTTTTTTTTTTGGAGAAACAGTTTGAAGCATTATGCAAATATTGATAAAGTTTCACAGTTTCTACAGCCCATGTATGGACACTAAGCTGCAAAAACAGCCTGTTTCAAATTAATTCTCTTTGTGATGTCACAAAAACCAACATTTACAAATATCCAGTGGAGAACCATGACTGTGAGATCTAGGTCTTCATAATTGTCAAAAATGTCATAACTTGTCAAAAATCCATAAATGTCAAAACTTGGTCAAAAATGAGAAAAAAGCACTTTTACGATAATGCTAATTCCTGCTAGCAGCTGAAGTAGTTAAGTGTTAAGTAATAGTGATACACATGAACATTGGCAATTCCAGGTTAATCATAAACATCTGAAACCTATAAAAAGACATTCCATGTTTTACTTAAAGCATGTAATAGACAAATGAACATATACTTTATCTTCAATGCTGCAGCTTTACAATGAGCTACCGGCACTTTTTTACATTTCTAATAACCTTACCCTGTTCAGACTGCAGCATATATTTGAACTAAGACTTCTGAAAGACATACAGTGACTTTTTCCCATAAAATTAGTCCCAACTACTGGAAAACAAAATGTGATTGGTTAATTCCTCTGCCACCTCCTAGTTATGATGATGGTTAATCTGACCTGTAAGGTCTTCAATTCTGCTCCTGAAGGCCCAACCAATGGGAGAGCTCACTTTGTTGTATCTATTTATGTAGCAATGATTCAGCATCATTACAGTAAGAAGAACAGATTGTCAATCTACCTAAGACACCACGGTCAGTTTTACATTGGCCTTGTCAAGAATTTACCCTGTTGTTTCCAAACAAAACTTAAATATTGTTGCAATACTTGCAGAGGTGAAATACAACATGATAACAATAATAGCACTAAATAAAAAGTGAACTGAAAACTACAGATATGTAATTGTACTAAAAAAAGAACTAAAAAATACAAGAAAACTGTAGGGTATGGGCTCTTTAAGGTGGACTCACAGGCTGGCAGCTCGCTTTGACTTCATTGAACTGGGCCACCGAATAAACAGTGGTTAAACACAAGCAACGTATCTCTTGTTGTGTTAATTATTAAGCGGGCCGTTCCTCACTCCAGTAGATTAGCCCGGCGGCCTCCCTCGCTCAGCTGCCCAGAGAGAGGTGCGGGGTCATATGAGGTACAGCGGACATCTGCCAACGTCTGCCCATTTCAACACATCTAGTCTCTGTGGATGCTGTGGGGTGCGTGACGTGCAGATCTGCAGTTTTTTGGTGAAGCTTCACTGGGACAGCTTGTTCAGGCACATATTAGAGCTCAGCAGAGTGCATGAGATTAGAAACAAAGAAGAGGAAGAGAGTGAAGACAGAGTCAAAGATTAGATGGTGGAAGCTGAAGGAGGAGGATGGTTTTAGGCAGTTCAGGGAAAAATTGCAACAGGCCCTTGGGGGCAGTGAGGAGCTACCTGAGGACTGGAAAACTACAGCTAAGGTGGTGAGAGAAACTGGCAAAAATGTGTTGGGTGTTTTGCCTGGTCAGAGGAAAGAAGACGAGGAAAGTTGGTGGTGGAATGAGGAAGTCCAGGAGAGTATTCAGAAGAAGAAGGCAGCTAAGAAAAAGTGGAATAACCAGAGAGATGAAGGAAGTAGGCAGGAGTTCTGTGAGGCTAGTCGCATAGCAAAAAGAATGGTGGCAAAGGCAAAGGCTCAGGCCTATGATGAGCTGTATGAGAGGTTGGACAGTAAAGAAGGAGTAAAGGACTTGTATCGTTTGGCTAAAGAGAGATAGAGCTGGAAAGGATGTACAGCAGGTTAGGCTGATAAAGGATAGAGAGGGAAATGTACTAGTGAGTGAACAGAGTGATGAGTAGATGGAAGGAGTACTTTGAAGAACTAATGAATGAGGAAAACGAGAGAGAGGAGGACAACGGGGGGAGAGATAGTGGATCAGGAAGTGCAGAGAATTAGTAAGGTGGAAGTGAGGGCAGCTTTAAAAAGGATGAAGAATGGAAAGGCAGTTGGTCCAGATGACATACCTGTGGAGGTATGGAGATGTTTAGGAGAGAAGGCAGTGGACTTTTTAACCCAGTTGTTTAACAAAATCCTGGAGAGTGAGAGGATGCCTGATGAGTGGAGAAGCAGTGTACTGGTCCCCATTTTTAAGAACAAGGGTGATGTGCAGAGCTGCAGTAACTACAGAGGTATAAAGTTGATGAGCCACACCATGAAGGTATGGGAAAGAGTTGTTGAAGCAAGGCTAAGGCGAGATGTTCAGATCAGTGAGCAGCAGTTTGGTTTCATGCCCAGAAAAAGTACCACAGATGCAATTTTTGCTCAGAGGGACAGTGAAGGTAGAGCAGTTTGGAGATAAAGCCAGAGAGGCCAGGATGAGATGGTTTGGACATGTGTTGAGGAGGAATAGTGGATATATTGGTCAAAGAATGTTGGAGATGGAGCTGCCGGGTAGAAGGAGAAGAGGTAGACCTCAGAGAAGGTTTATGGATGTAGTGAAGGTGGACATGGAGATGGTTGGTGTAAAAGTAGAGGAGGCAGTGGATAGGGCAAGATGGAGGCAGATGATCCGCTGTGGCGACCCCTAAAGGCAGCAGCCGATAGAAGAAGAAGAGAGTGCAAGTACAGTGCCATGAGTGTCTGTGTGTAATAGTTACAGGTGGTGACCACGTTCATGACCTGATTGTCTACAAAGAGAATGTCTGTGAATGACGGCACCAAAAACTGTTGAAAGCTTTTCTCTTTTCTCTTTACTCAGTTCTGCCCTACATCCTGTACCTCATAGTGTTGCTTTTCTGTCCCGCAATTCTTGTTTCTTGCTCTTGTTTAAGAAACGTTTAAGAAAGGAAAGAAGCTATTTTGGGTCACATTTTACCGATCTAATAAACGCAACAACAGCATTGATACTTTGCATTATTAACAGAGAAGAGTATACTAAATAACAAATGTAGCCTCATTTTGCAGTCTAAAAGGGTTAAATCAACAAAACTTTAAATTGAGCTATTTTTAATTGAAGTAGTTTACTTAAGATGAGCATCTAACAGGAGGCTATCATGCTCAAATGTTACGATTGGCTCCTCCCAGTCCTGTCCATGTGTTTGTGTTGTGTTTTGGTCTAGTCCATGTGCTTTTTGTTTTTCCGTCTAGTCCGGCCCCTTGTTTTGTGACTCCGCCCCTGATTGTTTCCACCTGTTCCTCATCGTCCCTGTTGTATTTAAGTCCTGTGTTTGCCCCTTGTCTTTGCTGGTGTTTCTTTGTTGTTTGGGATGCCGTTTGTTGTTTGATGTATGTGCTGTTGGTTTTGTTTGGTGTTCGTTCTTCCAGCCCCCGTTGTAGTTTTCCTGTGTTTGTCATCGTGTCTGATTCTCCATACATCTGTTATGACCACGACCCTGGATTTGCCCTTAATAAAAGTCGCTTATCTCCGCATATGCGTCTGCCTCCTCACTCCGCGTTACATCAAACTACTCAATCGCTTTACTACCCCACAGGAAGAAGCACACCGCAAGCATGATCACATCACACAGTGTATGTGCTGTTTCAGGATAGATTTGTTACAGGATTGGATTACATTGATTTTTTTTCCCCTCTGATGCCTGATTCAATATTTTGTGCTGATATCATTCCAATAAGAATACCCTGCATTGAATTGGTGCCATCTGTAATTGTTGTTTTTGTTGTTGTTGTTTTTCTTCTTATAATAATAATAATAATAATAATAATAAATGGGATATTCCTAATCTACAATACTAGAGAGAATCCAAGCCTATTTTAATGGATCACTGTTGGCTATATAAAAGGAAGACTCCAGCCTTTTTCAGTCTAATCTCTGTCTTCCAACTCTGTAGCATATGACTGATTAACATAGACAGTCATTTCTCTGTATTTAGAAAAGAACGGAGAATTTGATTACTTTAAATATACTTATAGGGAAGCACCTGCCTATTGGCTTGTATAATAAATTAGTTCGCAGTCGATGGGTTTTCTGTTCTTTTAGTCCTGGGGAATTGTTGTCTGTATCTTATTGCTGGTTCTTTTACAAAGCATGGGAAAATGCATCACAGTTATTGTCAAAGGTAATTGGCCATACAGTACAGATTAGGCAGCCCAACAGAGATTAGGCTGAAGAATGTTGGTGAGTTCCTTTACTCCACTGCGCTTTATTTAAGTGAATTTCAGACCAGAAGCAACAGTGGCTCCGCTGGTGCTCCACTGCAGTATGTTCTTAAGTTAAAGTGATTTTCCTTTGTTAGTCAGTGTAGCTTTGTATACTGGCTGCTTGGTTAAAGATGTGTCTTCCAAGGATGTTAGTGAATTATCTACTGTTGTCATCATATCTTCATCAGTATAATGTTGATTATGCGTTTGAGACCTAAACACATCGAGCTGGACCTTCTTTTTGAACCTGTGTGGCTGATGCGGTCGAAATCCAACCCGATATCTCACCTGATGCCTTCGACTTTTAAAATATTATTTCAGGCTTTGCAGGGTGGCTCACAGCAGCCGACACACATCATATTTTATTTGTTTTTTTCTCTCCTGACTAGTGCTATGTAATGCTGCTTCTTTCAGCTTAAACAAACGCATCTGTTGTCTTTGAATTATAGCATTTCCAACATATTCACTCCTTTCTCATTACAGCAATTCAAAAATAAGTGATTTTCTCACTGTGAGTGCAGCGATGCTGTGCTCTTCAGTGGTCTTACTGTAGCTGAACAGGTTGTATAGAATAGCCCTCAGTAAAGCTAAACCCCCTGCATTCTCACCTGTGTGAATGATTGGCCCCTGCTACCACAGATTACCCAGCATGCTATCCCAACACACAGTGACCTGCTCCTATTGTACTGTTAGCTGTGTGTAAAGGGACTTAAATCCTTTTCAGCCTCATTGCTGCAAGCAGGAGGTCTAAAGCACAATTGTTATCTCACCATGCCTGCTGAATAGGTCAAAGGGGAACTATCCCTCCGTGCGGATTTTCTATACCAAATTCTCTCGCATCCCCCCTACTTTTCACAAGGTTGGTGTTCACACCAGAACACCCACAACCCATCCCTCCGACTGTAGCCCAGATATACAGTGTGTAATTAGATTCTCATGCTGTTTGAAAAGGCCTTTCAGAAGATCTTTATTGAATAAATATTTTTGTTCTCTGTGTATTTTATAGTGTAAATAAGACTCCGATTTGCAGTGTGGGAATCATTTTATTTACACTGGGATAAAGACAGGACTCATTTGACGGTGAATGCAGAGATTAACTAGAACACCTAAACCAAAAACAGGGATGTGATCACACTGCAAAACTTATATTTCAGCAAGAGAAATTATCTTAAATGTTGACCGTATGTCTGATGTTGTCCTTGTTGTTTCCTCTTAGTTTAATCTAATCTTACAAGCTACTTTTTTAATACGCTTCATTTTGGAAGACACATTGGATGAGCAGATGTCCACAAACTTTTGGCCTAATAGTGTATTTTTAATAATCTTATAGTACCCGCACAGTTGAGAAATAAATAATCTATCTTTAAGACACTTTCACTTTCCCACATAGCGATTTTTTGCAGCGTACAGCCTGTGCATTTTGAACAAATAAGAGTTTTGAATGACGAGAAGTTAAGTTTCTTTATGCGTTTCTTTCCTCCTTTTGGTATGGAAGTCAAGGAATGGGCTGTTTTCTCTGGCTTTGCATAACATTTGAACTGGAATTTTTACAAAAACTGATTTTTACAAAAATTTCTACTTAATCCAATTGAGATGTAAACAAAGCCTGTTGGAGTGATTTAATGTGAAATTTTAGATGAACTTAGCCACTGATTTCTTTAAACCAGGGGTCAAGATGTCTGCAACACAAATATAGCCATTTAAACCTCCAGTGAACATATACATGTTTTTTGAGTTGGTATGTAGTGGTCATACTTCATTTAAATAACACGCCAAAAAAAAACTAAATGAAGTGCTTTTACTGCAGCCTAGCATGTTGACACTGCAGAAACCCCATATGCCCAAAATGGTGCTTTTAGAGGAGTAGCAGTAAAGATTCTGAATTCTCAAAGTTAAAGGTAAAAAGATTTTAGTCCAAATAATAGACAAAACATTTTAAAATACAACCATTTTAGTCACTGTCCAAAGCTCCCAGTGAAACTTTTTGTGCCTTCTGAAATTGAATGTAATGTTCATGATGCTAAAATAGTCGTAAATCTCAAGAGATATGTTTTCTTTCACTTCTAGTTTGCCTAACAACACCCTGTATGTACATCTCTACCATGAATGGTGTAATAATACTTTTAGGCAAAAACCTAAAAACTCAAAACTATTCTAACGCAATATGTCAGACGTCAGGCAGTGTATTCATGACATTTACATGTCATAACTTTCTGTGAGGGAGTTTTTGCAGGCATTAAATGCTTCAGACGTCTGGTTCCCATCACCTCCACTGTAAACAATTCTGACTGAAGTTTCTGTAGGACAGAGCATTTCACACCAAACCACTCTGAATTGCTATGTTTACAGCTGAAGCATTTAAGTACAAAGAAATGTTTTAAAAATTTGCTGTAATTCAGTGTAATAGGCTAAAACAGGAGAGGAACAAAACTTAATGTTATTGTCAGTGTTATGGAATGAGCCTGCAGTGGTGGAGCAGTTTTGCTTTTTCAGAGATGGCCTGATGTGCCCTGGCCAAAACAGCCTGAAGCAGGTGAGGAGCCTGCAGCTACGTCTCGGATGTGTGGACAGTGACATTCAGACATTCACAAACACAGTTTTGTGGCCTGAGCGCTGAGCTTATTTACCTAACCTTCATGTTTCCACAGGCCGCCTCGCCGCAGCCCTTGCAGCCAAATCTGGCCGAGTGAAGACGTCCTGCTCTCTGTGTGAATCACTGAGAAGGATGGTTGCATCAGATTTGCTTGATTTTTTTTCGCCTCAGCGAGTCGACACTTCTCGCCGACGCTTCCTTGATCTGGCATGTCTGAAGCACCAGTTGATTCAAGTTCTTGTTGTTTATTTTCTACCATGCTGTGTTCCAAAGCCATTTGCTTGATGGGATGGTGCTTTCACTCTTTTTTGAAAACCGAGTAAAGCACAGACGCACACTTGTATAAAATAAACCGTATTCTGACACGATCAATAGTTGCCAGGAATTCTCATAAAAAAACATTCAAAAGAACAATAATTTTTATTTTTAATATAGTTTGTACGTTTTAAAGCTGCAGTATGTAAGATGTTTTTGTGTTTTGCTTTGAACTGAAATAAGTAGCATTGCTGAGTCAAGAGAAGAAACAACACTAAAATAAAAACACTAGAAGATGATGTGTGTACTGCTGTTAGTCGACCTGTAAAGCTGGAAACAATCACTTAAAATTCAGAAGTGTCAAGTCGGATTTCACAGGAAGTTTTTGATGTCTTGCATCTTTATGTACTAACGTCACACGGACAGTATGGCTCAATATTTGGGTCTGAAATGTTAAAAAACATTATATCGATGAAGATAAACTCCATTGCCAAAAGTATTTCTTATATGAACTTGAGTGACATTGAATTCTTAATCCAAAGGGTTTAATATGATGTTGGCCCATCCTTTGCAGCTATAACAGTTTCAACTCTTCTAGGAAAGCTTTCCACAAGGGTTAGGAGTTTGTGGGAATTTTTTAATTTCATTATTCCAGAAGCACATTTGTGAGGTCAGACACTGATATTGGACGAGAAGGCCTGACTTACAGTCTTCCCTCTAATTCATCCCAAAGATATTCTGTTAGGTTGAGGTCAGGACTGTGCAGGCCAGTTCTTCCACACCAAACTCGCTCATCCACGTCTTTATGGATCTGCTTTGTGTACTGGTGCATAGATGTTGGAACAGGAAGGAACCGTCCCCAAACTGTTCCCACAAAGTTGGGAGCATGAAATTGTCCAAAATCTCTTGGAGCTAAAGCATCGAGTTCCTTTCACTGGAACTAAGGGGCCGAGCCCAACTCCTGAAACACAACCCCAGACCATAATCCCCCCTCCACCAAACTTTACACTTGGCACAATGCAAAGTACCGTTCTCCTGCCAACTGCCAAACCCAGAGTCACTCATCGGATTGCCAGATGGAGAAGCGTGATTGGTCACTCCAGAGAACACGTCTCCACTGCTCTAGAGTCCAGTGGCTGCGCTTTACACCACTGCATTCCACGCTTTGCATTGCGCTTGGTGATGTAAGGCTTGGATGCAGCTGCTCGGCCATGGAAACCCATTCCATGAAGCTCTCTACGCACTGTTCTTGAGCTGATCTGAAGGACACATGAAGTTGGGGGTCTGTAGTGATTGACTCTGCAGAAGTTGGCGACCTGTGCACTGTGCCCCTCAGCATCTGCTGATCCTGCTGTTTTATTGCGTGTGGCCGAACACTTCATGGCTCAGTTGCTGTCGTTCCCAGTCGCTTCCACTTTGTTATAAAACCACTGACAGTTGACTGTGGAATATTTAGTAACGAGGAAATTTCATGACTAGACTTGTTGCACAGGTGGCGTCCAATCACGGTACCACACTGGAATTCACTGCGCTCCTGACAGCGACCCATTCTTTCACAAATATTTATAGAAGCAGTCTGCAGGCCTAGGGGCTTGGTTTTATACGCCTGTGACTATGGAAGTGATTGGAACACCTGAATTCAGTGATTTGAATGGGTGAGTGAGTACTTTTGGCAATATATTGTATGATGATAGTAGATTATTGACTCACATCCTCAGAAAACACGTTCTTCACCAGGCTTTGACTGAGTTCTCTTTATATTTTCAGATTTGTCAGATTGATCCTGTGGGGGAAGGGGTCTGAAGTACAACCCATGAAACATTTTCTTGTGCATATTGTGTACACATTTTCACCAGAGGTCTCCAAACCTCTGAATTTTACTTTAAATACGATTATGTACTGTACAGTAATATTTTTAGTAAGTTCAGTTTACTTTTTCTAACATTTTTCTATGTGACATGGTACAATAATGTGATTACTAAGCTCAGTCTCAAGTCATGTGACTTCTTTGTTAATAATGCAATGTCTCAATGCTGTTGTTGCTTTTTTATTCTATGTGTAAAGAGCACGCTCTAACAAAGCTGCAAATTCATAAATTACTTAGCCCTGCCCTGAAATGAACTGAGGTCGTTTTTAGTCTTAATACAGCCATAATACATTAAAAACATTTTAATGAGGAATTCCTTCAGTTTTTCAAAATGTCTGCAGAATTCAGTTATTAAGATGTAAACAAAATCACAACAGAAAGTTTGATGTGAAATGTGCTCTTCTATAGAAACTTAGCATGTCAGAATTTTTCCAGTTGTCGGTGATAGGAATGAGGTGTCTGAATAGTTGAATGCCTCTAAAAGCTCTCCCACAGAAAGCTGTTAGACTAAACAGTTTCGGATATACTGCCTCATAACGGAGATGTTGTTCTCCAGTAGTTTTGAGAGAAGATTTAAAACAGCCCTAAACAGTGATTATAAAATTCATTCTTGGTGAAGGATACACACTCAGCATTGTAAGGCAAAATAGTATCCAAAGAAAAAAAATGTTTCTATTTTGCAATCATTAACATTACATATAAAAACTTTGGAGGTTCATTGGGTTCGGTCATTGTTTTGGATAGTGAGTAAAATGGTTAAATTTGTGTTGATATTGCGACCCCTGGTTCCTGTCACCACCACTGTAAAAAATCTGAGTAAGTATATTTCTCCACAGTGAACCATTTCACATCAAACCACTCTGAATGACTTTATATCACAGCTGTTGAATTATTTTGAAAAATCTGTGGAATTTCCCCTTAAAATTCTAGAGAAGTGCCAGCAAAATAGATGTTTGTAGTTGGCCTTTGTCTTTTGAGTCTCACCTACATCTGTTATGTTTTAATGAACTGTTCTGTGCCTCTTGGAAAATGTGTGCCTGGTTTACCAAACGTGTGGGAACGGGATTAGGCCTGTAGCTTCCACGCCAGTTCGGCACTTTTGAGTCGCTGCTCTCCAGGGGTCGTGGGGTCATCTGACCAGTGTGAAAAGCAAATCCGCTGCCTTTTGTACAGTGAAGGGCCAGTGAGAAGTCTCGCCTCAGCTGGCTTTTCTGCTTGGCCTGGGAAAAAATGGAGGAGGTAGTACATGTCAATTAGGGCTGAACTTTAGCCTCCTTTAAGGATTTCTCACACTTTAGTAAAACCTGGCTTTAACCGGCATCCACATCCATCAGGACGAAGATCTTTGGGGTATTTAAATTAAGCCAGTTAGTAAGACGGAAGTGTTGAGGAATAATTTAGGTTTTTAAAGAGCACATATGTTTTTCTTGTATTTTAGGTCCTACAAAAAGCAGGCTTAATTATTTTTTAAATTTTACATCTTTTCTAACTTCTCTTCAGTCCTTAGAATCAAACATGGTGTTTTTTGTTACAGCACCTTTTAGAATGATGATGTAAATGATCTCTGTTCTGATTGTCTGCACTGTATTTTGCTTCGTTCATTCATTCATTTCACATTCAGTGTTAAAAGTTATATTCAGGAAACTTTGATGTGAATGGGTGGGTCTAGCTGCTGTAGGCTGAATAGGCAGATGTGTGTTAATGTGTTGTTTTTTTGTGACATCACAAAAACAATTATTTCAAAATGGGCTGTTTTTGCAGCTTAGTTTCAATATATGGATTATATAGACTGGGGAGTGCATGATACTACATGACATTTTACTATTGTTTACATTGTTTATTTCAAGAAAGTGAGGGAAATTCAGTTTTCCATTATATGGGCCCTTTAATGAAATTGTTTTGTTACACCTCCTTTAGCACATTGAAATGCTGACCTAAACAGGACTGGACATGTTCTTCCACAAGCTATGTTGTCTTTTTAGAAGGCTTGGAAAAGAAAAGAAGGGCATTAATGAATTGGAGCTTAAGCCGTCATTATGAGCCGCGTTTCCTGACTGGGACAGACCCATCTGAAACATTGCACCGACACTGGAATAATCTCACCCTGACTTTAAATAATAGCGCAGTGACTCACGGTTTGTGTTTGTGGGAGATGTTTGTTACTGATGCTGTGTGATGGGGTCATGTGAGGTCTGCCGGGAGAGTCTGTGGTGTAACTCTGTCACTCAGCACTCCCCCTGCTGGACAATGAGCTCAGTGCTCAACAAGTGCTCCTGCACTATTTCAGCCAAAATTTCATGAACACACCATTAATCATTTACATGAGTGAGCTTGCTCAGGCGGTATTCACACTACGTACAGAGAATAGTGTAGGTCTTATTGATATATCAGCAGACGATTCCCGTGTGTGTTGGTGTTTTTTAGCTCTGCTTTCTTAAGTAAAGGAGCTTGTTGTTCTGTTCTGCCTCTCAATGTTTTTATTTTGAGAAATGATTAATCACACAGAATATGATGAATATACAAAGGCAGAGGCTCTCTGAGGTGCTCTTGTGCTTTTGAAAATCTACCAAGCACCTGTTTCCTGTGACCTGGGGCTCATTACGAGCTGTGAAAGGCAGCTTGTTCTGCTGGAATACTGATATCTTACAGAGTCTCTCTCTCTCTCTTTCTCTCTCTCTCTCTCTCGATCACTTTATCCAATCCACTCTTTCTTGCTCTACTTCCATTCTGTTTCTTCTTCTCTCATTTTTGTTCTCTCTAATTCTGTTTGTCTCTCTTTCTTTCTTGTTTTTTCTTTCTCTCCCTTTCTTCCTCCTGTTTCATCTCTCTTCCTTTCTCTACTCTCCTTATTCTCCTTTCTCCTTTGTCTTTTTATCCCTCTAGGTTTTTTCTTTCTTTCTCCTGATTTCTTTCGCTTTTTCTCTCCTGCCTTTTCTCTATTTTTCTCATTCTCTGCCTCTATATTTTTTGTCTTTTTCTCTCACATTTTTCCTCGTCTTTAATGAGTCTTTGTGTGTTCCGGGTCTGAACTGAAGGCATTTTTTGACTTTGCTTAGATTATTGATTGTAATTTGCGTCCACTGCATTGCAGTGCGTTTCTAATCCCTCATTCACATTCTCTTCTGGTATTTTTCTGATTATCTGTAATTGTCCGCAATTGTTCCCCGTTCCAGCAACTGACTTTAAGGAAACAAAAACACAGCACCACGCTGCTCTCATTGTCTTGTCTGATGAGACGCAGTGAAGAGTTCTTTTGTTGGTCAGAAAAGCCACCTCAGCAGCTTTATGCTTCACAATAATGGGACTGAGGAGCGTGAAAGAGCCGGACCCGCCGCTCAAGCCAATAATAGGGCAGGTCATGCCGACATTCAGGACAACCGTCCCCCCGCCACTGTCCAGATGGCCTCTCAAATAAATCATAGCCAAAGGTACAATGCATTCCAGCACAGGGGCTTCAGCCGCCAACGTTAGAGCTCACAAATGACTCTTTACTCGCTGAAATATTAACAAGGTGCAGCAGTCAGCACTTGGCCTGATGTGACTGGACCCTGAAGAGGCAGTGTTAGGACAGCAGAAAACATGTACATGTAGGGGTGGTTGATATGGGGAAAAAAGTAATATAGCAATACTTAAATATACACAGTACACACATACACAGATACTTGGCGTTTCTGAGGTTTGCTAACACATTGGAGCAAAATAAGTACAGTGACTTATATCTCCATAAAACATAAAGCAGTTACAGTTCTTTGCCGAGATCAATGGTTCCGCTCTATGATGATAAACCTGTTGTAAATGGTTCTTTGAAGAACCTTTTAAAGATAGTTCATTATAGCACCAAAAAGAGTTTCACTATTGATATGTTATGGAACCCTTTTTATTAAGAGAGTAGAGCTACTGATGATATCTGTGCTAAGCTCAGGGAACCATATCAGTGCTGTCATATAAAACCTTTTCCATTAGAAAAAATGCAGTTGCCCTTTAAATTGTGTGAATGTTTCATGATGAATCGACCAGTAGAAAAGATCCAAAATCACTTCACTTGTTACATTAAAATACATTAAAGTTAAAGACGTTTGTTGTAGGGATGCGCTAATATGGCCCTTGAGGGCCGATGTCCATCCGATATCTTATATTTACATGTAATAGAAACCTTTACAGCTCTGTTCATGATGAACATTTTTTTGTTTTTATTTACAGATTAAGCTTCTTTAAACCTGACCTGTTAGGTTGCATGTTAGAATCATTTTATACACTTGTCTGAAACCAGACTGGTACAATATTATTGAAACAGACTTTTGAACAGCAGTGTACATGTCTATGTGTAAAGGAGCTAGACTGTGATTTAAACTACAGTTCAGTTTAGCTATATTTCTGTCTGATTTCACTTCTAATGTGAAAGTGTCCCACTTTTTTCTGTTTCAATCGTATTCCTGCTTGAAACCACAGAGCACATACATTTGACACAGGTTAGATGATGCATCAGAATGGTTGGTGGTTGGGTAGAGCAAGCAGAAGCTGAAGGGGGCCAAGCATGTTTACTCTCGACGTATCCATCCCAGTTAAGTTAATGGAATTCCAGACAGTCTCTCTGACAGCTCTCTCTCTCCATATGAATCATCTGTATCTCATTCCCCACACTAATTCCAATTTAATTGCCTGTTGCCCACAGGCACTTCAATGGCAGTAACAAATGGTTTGATTTTGTAGTCCTCATCAGACGGCATTTTAAATGCAACACACTAACCCCACTCGAATGCCAATGAAGCAGTGGCACAGGCTCCTGTTTACTAATCATTCCCTCTCTTACACTCGGCCCTCTCTCCCCTCCTCATATCTGATTAAAGAGGATTTGTAGGACTGCGAAGGAGCAGACAGGCTCGCTCTCGCTCTTGTAAACGATCTCCAGCCAGAGGAGCCTGTTTGTTTCCATATAAAGTCTGGACACATTCGCTTCCTTTGTCTTGATTTAATATAATCGTTTGATTAAGTTGTCCCGGCACTGCATTTATAGGGCTACATGTAATAAAACAGGTCTGTATTGGAAGAGCTTGACTATGATTTGATGCAGTGTAGACAACGAAACAGTACAGTGAGCTTTATCATCTCCATTTTCATTTTGTGAAGTGCTATATTTCTGTAAAACCTAACCAATAATTTACCTTTTACTGTTTTCTTAAATGAGTGCATGCTTGGTTAAATATAATTGTAACTGAAATTGATCTGTGTAATGACTAGACTCACTTCATTTCTTTATTCATTATTCATTATTGTGTATTCATTAGTTATTTTCTTATTTATTCCTATAACTCTTGTTTTATTATTTACTATCTAGTGTCAACCAGAGGAGGTCTAGTTTTGAGTCTTGAGTCCTCTTTTTTCCTTTGCTCTTAGCCAATTTCTGTTTACATTTTCACACCTGGCTTGCTCACTTGGATCTTGGTCCCAGATTATCTGCAAAGCTATATTGCAATAAATAAAAAAGACTATAAAAATAAATTTTAGTTGAATTGATCTAACTTAATCAGAAAGTGTAGGTTTGACACTGTAACAGTTTGAAATGCTACACTACTGTCATGGATTATGTTTGATTTTTGGTTAAAATTGAAAGAATAAGCAAGCAACTGAGTCAGGAGGGAAAAAATTATGGTAAAATATGGTGTTTGTGCGCTGCTGTGATCACCCTGTAAAGCCTGAAAAAAATCATTTAAAAGGCATTGGATCAGATTTTGTGAGTTTTTTGGATCATGTTGTTCATATTTACGTATTAACATCACATACACAGATTCAAAAAGAAGGTCCAGCTTCAAAATCAACAGCACACTCATGGAGACATGAGGACAATAGTGCACAAATCACGTTGGAAGACACGTCCTTCACCGAGTTTTTACAAGTTATCTTTGAAAACTCTTTTAACACTCTTGCAGTCATCAGATTCATCTGCTCGGGGAAGGGGTCCAAGGTACAACTGATGTTACAAAGTGTTCTTCCACACATTGCCTGCAGTTACACTGTTATACTTTTCCACCTGAGAGGTCTCCAAGTCCCCAATACGTGCATAGTGTAGCTTTAGCTAGGTGGGTTGGAAATGATAATGAATTTGCCACCATGCAAATGTTTATCATGACAAAAAAAACTGAAAGCCACTACATGTGGAGCACCAGTAGATCCAAGGGGGTCCAGAATCCCCTAATTAACCCTCTAGAACCACCTGAATGTCTCAAAATCAGAAAACTGGGTGGTCCCTGAAACTTAAACTTATAATGTTTTGGTGTTTTAGAGAAAAATTGACACTCACATGCAAATTCAAGAAGAGGTCATTGTTTAGCTGCTTCTCCCACAGTTCATGAACTTCTGTTTTTGTAGTTTTCACTAACTAGGATGCAGCTCTAGTTCTGCTCAATATGGAGTAGCATATTTGTAAATCTGAAAACGTTTCCCGTTTTCCCAAGAGTTTGAGATATTTTTACTCATTTCTCAAACAAAAGACAAAAGAGAAGATGTGTAAGATCTCAGTTAATGTGTGGAAGAGCACATTACCGAATTAGAAAAGGGCATTTCCAGAAGAAGAACTGTTAAACCAAACGTTTTGTTGCCATTGAAGCTAGCTTGCGAGTTATCAGCCAGCCAATGCGGGAGTATTGAGTCAACGTGGACTCCCTGAATACCAGAGGGTGCTTCGCACACTGGGTTAGTAGGTCAGTAGATTATAGTTTTAACATTTTCACACGACTGTATAGAACAGAACAGATGAAAACAGAAAAGAGAAAGGTGATAATTGTAAATGTCTGTGTACGATTTGAGTGTTTGACTTTGGGTCTGTTGTGTGGTCTAATGTAACCTGTCCAATCACACAGCTCAGATGAACTTTACCTGTCCACTGGCACGGCTCAGCTGTGTCCACTCCTGGGTGCTCTAATGTCACTTTGCTGTGTGCAGTGGTATTTCAGTAAAGCTAACAGCAGGACTCCAATAGTGTGTCTTCCAGCTTGGTCACTCTTCAATCCTTATTGTGTTCGTGCCCAGCAGGGGCACCACTGCCACACCACCACACACACACACACTCATCTCATCTGCCTCCTGCTTCCCCTGACCTCTGACACCTGTTCAAGCTCCCATCAGCAGCTCCTTCTCTCCATCTCTTCCTTTCTTCACACAGAAAGGCTCTGAGGCTCCTCCAGTATAGAACGTAACTGTATATGGATTTTTAAACATAATAAGACATAATACTTTTTACACCGACAGTCAAAAGTCTTTTTTTTCATAATCTTAGAGGCACTTTAATGTAAAGGATTTTGGTTAAATGCTTGGAATACAAGAAATGAATGAGGAACAATGGAGGTAATTTACATATATCAGTCATAAAGGTGCAGAAACAAAAACAGCCTGCTTAATTGTGAGTGATAAAGACAGATTAGAAAATGTTCACAGAAAATTAATTGTGATTGTTTTAAAAAAAAAAAAAAAAACAGAAAGTGAAACTCAAAAAAGAAAATTAATGCAAGAGAAGTGTAGTGTTTACGGCTAAAATCCCTAAAATCCTAGGCTTACAACATCCAAAAGTTTATGATTTAAATTTAGAATGGTATCCATTTAAGGAGTTAAGGAAAAACTTGGTTGCATTGTGAAAGTTATGGTTTTGTATGAAGCTCTGAGACTTTTAACTGCAGTCGTTGCAAATATTGGCATGTATTATGATCCTAGTCAGGTCTAGCAGCAGTACCACTTGTTGATACACATGTGCTGCTGCGACTCAGTGGGAGAGAGCTGGGTTGTGTGAGGCTTTGTTAAAGTGCAGGGTCTGGAGAGAAACCTGTGTGAAGCTGCTGCTGCTACCTAGGCTGACACTTGCCTTGTGAGTGGAGCCGGCTCCATTAACAGCCCCATTCACCCAGCTTAAGCAACTCTGTCAGCTACTTCAGGCCCATTAAAGCTCTGCTGGGAGTGTGGTGCAGGGGGGGAGAGAAAGAGAGAGAGAGAGAGAGAGAGAGAGAGAGAGAGAGAGAGAGAGAGAGAGAAAAAGAAAGAGAGAAAGAGACTACATGCTTTCAGAGGAGCATGAAAGATGGTATAAATAGATAGAGTAGTAGAGGTAAATTATTCCTAAAGACATGAGCGGGTAGGGAGCTGAAGTACTCCTGCCTCATATAGCTTTACGCTTGTCTTCCTTTCTTACCCCCCCGGATGCGAGCGGCTCACACATCTAAGCTGCGTACCGGTTTGCCCTCTTTGCTCTGTCAAATGAAAACTTTCTAATGCTCCAGCAAAGAGCTGATGCTGTGTTTGCTTGTGACCTGTCGCATATAACAGCACTATGAATCGTGTCGCTTCTCGGTAACGTTCCTAGTAAGATGGGTGCTTTTTTAATAATCTAATTGTATTTCTGCATAGCTGTAATACACTAGGGGTATTAGGGTTCCACAAGTAGGAACGTTTTGTGAATGATACAGCATGCTGAGCTAAACATTTAGACAACCAAAAACATCAGCAAATGTAATTTAATGAAACAGACTCCAGTTGTTTTAGAGAAACAGGGCTTTGCTGACAGATATGATTATTAGTTGTCAAGTATAAATTATCAGCTCTAAATCATCAATTTCCTAAACCCAGATAATCAAAAGAAATAACTGAAAAGGTCTTGCAAAATATAAATTATGTAGTGCTGGTTGTGGAGCTTCGCAACTGTTGGTTTCTGTAAAAAAAACTTTTTTTTGTCTTGTTTTTCTCCAGTTCTCTGGCCAGAAAAGTTTTTTGTTTGATGTCATCATGCTAAAGGTTTGGATTGAATGGACTTTAAATCTAGCCTGTATTACTATAGTCAAAGTGAATATGACTGTCAGTTGAACAGTTTCTGTAAAGTGATTGGTCTCCTTCACGTTGATTCTGTTGATTACAATGTAAAGCAAGCCATTAAATATTGTTTCATTGCCAGAAAGAAAGCTATAGGAATTAACACCATTGCAGTGGAAATATTTGACAGTTTGGAGATAAAGCCAGAGAGGCCAGGTTGAGATGGTTTGGACATGTGTTGAGGAGGAATAGTGGATATATTGGGCAAAGAATGTTGGAGATGGAGCTGCCGGGTAGAAGGAGAAGAGGTAGACCTCAGAGAAGGTTTATGGATGTAGTGAAGGTGGACATGGAGATGGTTGGTGTAAAAGTAGAGGAGGCAGTGGATAGGGCAAGATGGAGGCAGATGATCCGCTGTGGCGACCCCTAAAGGCAGCAGCCGAAAGAAGTAGAAGAAGAAGAAGCAGTGGAAATATTTGAAGTTTCTGAAGAAGACTGTGTTAATCGGCTGGCCAAATTATGTCAGCAAATCTGGAAAACCACTGACTGGCCAGCAGATTGGAAAGCTCAATTTATATCCCAGTTTCATAGAAAGGAGATAGTAAAGACTATGCAAACTATCATATAATTTTCCTTATATTAAGCACTATTCAAATTATGTCAAAGTTCTTTTAGCACAGACCAAAGTCGTATGCTGGAAGACAACTGCCAGTCACGAAGGCTCCAATAAGAACCTTATAAGAGTGAAAAGGTGTTCAGCTCAACATGAAGAAAGGAAAGGATATGACAGTAAGAAAAGGTGATAACTTTGCCATCGATGGTGAAGCTGTAGAAGTGGTGGGCAGTCTTTGCCTACTTGGATCAGATGTTAACAACAAAGTCATGAAATGTGGCTCAGACCAGCTATAAAGGAGCTTGAAAAGGTCTTCGATTGGATTGATGTGTCTCTGCAGATGAATATCAGAATTGTTTAGGCTATGGTCTTTTCTGTGGCTTTTTTGAGAGTACCTTGGATGGCAAACTCTCACTCAGATAATCAAACTGAAGCTAAAATATTTGGGCATATTATGAGAAGAACTAATTCATTGGAAAATGAGAAAGAGTATGACCATCAGCAAGATGAGATAAGAACTATTAAGAGAAACAGTATTCATGTGGTGGTCACAGGACTTGGAACTCACTTGACCATACTTAATATTAATAAATATTGATGCTTTGTAGGCAGGAATGTTGTCAAAATAGTGATGCAAACCTAGTAGCCAGCCTATCTCTCAGCCAAGGCTTAATTTGTGTATAGGCAAAAATAAATGGGAAATAACAAGCAATTGATACTTAAACAATCTAAACATTTATATGCAATTCTGTATTTGTTTAAGTGAATAAGAAGCAATAAATACTTACCCTTTTTGTTTTTACTGTTTTTTGTGTGATCTGATGAGCCTCAGTCAATGTCTGTCCTTAACCTGGAATCCAGGAGAAGAAGAGTTGGGGTTTGGGGCAGGGGGATGGGGGGCTTGTCAGAGTGCATTTGCACAAAACTCCCATTACTGGCAGGCTGTCTGTGATAGAGACCAGAAGCTGATTTTTATGTGTCTCAGGCGCTATTGTGGCTTTTTTTTCCTATCTTCTTCTCCAAGCTGTGAGGCAAATGCTGATTGATTGAGTGGGAAGTCAATCTTGGCCTACTGTTCATGAGCCCACCTCTGGGAATTCACATAGATTTTAAATTAGAGACAGCTTTACTTGAAAGATACATTATTGACTGAAGCAAGAGAAACCGGACTGCTCAGTTTTAAAGAAGGAGAGAGAGACTGTGGAGGTGTATAGAGCTTGTACACTGTCATTCATCTCATTCATTCTGCTTCACTCACTGTATTATTTCTAATTACATAGCTGCTTGAAATGAATTAAGTCATAATTTTGCATGCTGTGTATGTTGTAGTATGTTGAGCACTGAATATCCTCCCTCTCTCTCCCTCCCTCCCTCCCTCTCTCTCTCTCTCTCTCTCTCTCTCTCTCGTTCTCTCTGTCTGTCTCTCTCTCTCGTTCTCTCTCTGTTTAGGTTCAGATATGGCTGTGTTCTGTCTGCTGTGTGGAAAGCGTTTTCAGACTCAGAAGGCCCTGCAGCAGCACATGGAGGTTCATGCAGGTGTGCGCAGCTACATCTGCAGCGAGTGTGACCGCACCTTCCCCAGCCATACGGCGCTCAAGCGCCACCTCCGCTCACACACAGGTGAGCCCCTCTTTTAACACACTCGCCTCTGTCCACCTGCAGGTCTTCAGAAAGATGTGAAAAATGACTGATGATTAGTTCTTGGGGTGCTTCCACATTCACCACCAGCTGGGTCTTTAACCCTTAGGCCCAGCTCACATTTATGCAACGAGACAACACAGCAGAGTTTTAGAATGTTTTGGACAGCTGTTTCAAAGAAAAGTTAGTGGTCACATTGAACAACCACTATAGAACAATGGTTTCACATTGCCGTTTCAACTTCAGTGTCACTCAGTAATAAGATTTTCAGTTATTCTGATTTCCTTCCTTTCAGTTAATCCCTCCCATCATGCATTTGGTTATCACTAAGACTGATGAATCTGTTTTAGAGTTTGGAGTGGGTATTGAGTTTTGAAGGTGGAAGACACAAAAGCATTTCTGAACTTTTGCCATACTATGTCATCCACGTTTTGTTGGTTAAGCTGTTGACACCATTCAAGTAGTGAAGAATGTGATTTCTGTGACACCTGCTCACCTGCAGAGGGCCTCATGAAGCCTGTTGACTGGCCATATGAAGAAGTGATGCAGGTAACATTCTAAGGCTGAGGTCTAAAACTGAACATGTTCAGTGTTTTAACACTCCAGCTGCCAGCATCCAACTTTCTTAAACTCTAGACAATTCACACTGATTGAACTGCCTTTTAAACATCCTAAAATCAGATAAGTGTGAAGAAGCCTAGAGTTATTATTGTCGCTAAGCTATACACTCAGTTTATGAAGGAAAAGTCTGAGTTTGATCCCTGGTGATGCCACAGCCATCCATGGCTGGGCATTCAAGAGAACATAATTGTTCAATTGTTCTTCGTGGACATCTGATTGCTGATGCATGTGGAACTGTGGAATAATGTTGTTTTGGCAGTTGTTTTGTCCAGTTTGGAAAAAATGTGGTGGTGCTTCACATGCCTTGGAGGAAATGTGCTAGCCTTCACCCCCCCAGCTTGTCAACATCATGTGACTTTTTTTGCCCTGAGAAATTGGGGCAAACTAAAGTAATCATTAGGGATGTGCATTCTGACTAATTGTGATATTTGAGTTCATTAATGGCTATCTAGTTAACTGTGGATGAGGTTTAAAAAGAACATATGGCCAGAGGCTTACTCTTATAGGTGATGGGGATCGTGTTAAGAGATATGATTAATGGAAGCTGCCTTTTCAGAGGTGAGCTAATACTGCAGCTACCAGGTACAGCACTTGATCCCGATGGAGACTCATCTTACATGACATCTTTTCTTCTCGGTGATGGATTCATCAACGTATTAGTTTGTCAGAGACATATATTTTCATTGTTTCTGGACCTAGTTAATCAGCTGCTCTGTGTAATCAGTCCTTATCCTAGTTATCCATAAAGCTACGCCTTATCAATAATGTCCTTAACAACATACATACATTCAGGCATTCATGTTCCAGGGAAGGCACAGTGTAGTATACACATTTGCTCAGAAATATGAGCAAAAGCGTAGCATTTTACAGACCTGTTAAAATATACACGTGGCATTTTATAGACTTGTTAGTCTGCATATTTTGCCAGTTTTCCTATGTTGTTACAGAACGAGTACCTGAACAGTGATTTCAGCATTTGATACCTGGTACTTCAGACCATTAACTGAGTGCCCAAGTATCTATGCACATCCCGAGTAAATAATTAACTATTTACATGTATAAGCATCTACATAATGAATTTTATGTACATCCAACATGATAAACACTTAAAGGACATTTATTTCTTATCATAAAGCGGGACTGTAGACACAACAATAACTTTTCATCTCATTTATAAAACACAGGATGTAGGATGGTTAATGATCCTCACATATTGCTGAGTTTATAAGCCCACATTCCCTGGTGTAGTCAGTGTTTAGAAATCTCAGAAAAGACAAGAAAGCAAGAGGCAATCTGTGCAGCTGACTGGGTGAGTTCCATTTTCTTGGTGGAGCATCTTGTGACCTGGAATAACAGTGGAATTGTCAGAGACAGTTGAGGTCTTAGACTTGACACGTAAATTTTGGATGAGAGTGGGACAGAAAGAAGGAGCGGTTGCTTTTTTAAACATTGAAGCCCAGCCATTATGTATGCGCCCCAGACCGACTCTGACGCACTGTGTACTCTCTTGCTTTGGTGCTATAACTGAAAAGACATCCTGATGTTCCATGCTGTCTGGGTAAATGTCAGATATTCTCATTCTCCAGCACAAAGAAATTTCTGTCTTTGTTTTTTAGATCAGTTTATAGGACGTTGTTGACCAAAATCTCAAGGGTTTTGGTTACACGCACATTGAAAAATATATTTCAAATAGACTGTTTGGTGAACACTTGAAATGTATCACACAAACAGCACTTACAGTATATCGTCATATCAAAACCTCAAAAATTATTTTATTCTATTTTTATTTTTTAACACTGACAAACTGAACGTTTCATGATGAATAGGCCAATAGAAATGATGCAGCATTACTTGGAATACGAATCTGTTCAGAGACCACCCTTCATTTATTTAATTTCCAGTCAGAACAGCCATTTTACATATTAGGACCACATGCCAAACTGAGCTTGAAACAGAGGAGGGGTACTCTGAGAAGCTTGGGCAGGAGTTGTGGATGGCTTTGCTGTGATTGAAGAAGCCAGACCCCCACTTCTTCACTCAGCAAGAGAGAGTCATGGAAGAGTGGACAGAGGTGGTGGGGTATTTATGAGGTGTAGAATATTGAGACGGAGTTTCATGCATTGTATTGTAAAGGATGTATTCCAAAACTCCATGAAGTACAAGTAATTTATTTTCAGGAAATATTTCTGATTTTTTAAAAAGATCTAGAGAAAATTTACTTCTACTAACCACGCAAGACCCAGTACACCACCAAAACTAATCAGATAAGCATCACTTGAAGATTTCAACTTTGAGAGAGAGGAGAAAAGTGAGCTCCACTCTTACAGCAGATCTGAAAACATCCACAGGTGTTTCTGTCCATCTTTCCACTGTGAGAAGACCACTCAAAATTATGAGTCTGAAAAATTGTGTAGCTGCTAAGCAGCATTTGAGAAAAGGAAAGGAATAAAATTACAAATTGCAAATTACACAAAGATGCTGCCGGCCTTCTCAGAACAATGGACTGACCATCCAGACCTCAACATCACTGAATGTGTTTCAGATTGTTTGGATTGTGAGAAGCAGAAAATACAACCGACTTCTAAGGCTGAACTTCAGAGGTGTAAAAAAATATCCCTGCAGATTTCTTTAAAAAACTAAAAGCAAGTCTTCCAAAAAGAACCGGAATTGTAATAAAGGCAAAGTGTGGACAGAGTAAGTGCTGAAAAGTGATATTGTATTTAGTTGTCCAGGCTTCTGTGTCATTTTCTCTTTGCTGTTTTTTACTTCGTACTGAAAGACAAATAATTTGAACTTATTGGCCGTTTTGACTGGAAATTAATAAATGAAGGGTGACCTTTGGATTTTGCACAGTACCATACATTAAAGTTTCTTTCCTTCTTATATAAAATGATCATGTTCAGATCCTAGCAATGATATGTACGTATAAAAATAGAACTCACATCCTGTTATACATGCTATTTGTAGGAAAAAGGCTATTTACCTGAGATGATTGTAGTTGTTGGTGGGTGTGGTGTGCGAGAGGTGGCAAATGTTTGAGAGGGTCAGAGAACACATCTGGCCACATCAGTGTGCGCTGCTGTGCGTGTCTGGCGCCGGAGCCTCGCTCCGCTCTATATTCTGCACGTGTAGCGCCCTCTCATTAATATGCCATTGCTGTTCGCTCTCCGTTTCACTGGCAGGCCATTTGCAGACAGTGGCGGCTGTCTAATGTTCACAGCTGTGTTTGATAGCGCAGACAGAGAGGAGCGAGCCGGATTGTTTATGGCACAGAAAGCTCTCTGAAGCTCCTCTGAGCTTCGCCTTTCATGCCTTTTCATGCCACTTTGTCCGAGCTTCTTTTTTGTTGTTGTATGACGGGAGCCTACATTTTTCAGAATCATTTCCTTACAGGGACTGAATCTACACTTTGTCCTGTCCTCTTGTTGTGTCCAAAAGGAAATTGTGGGTGTGTTTGCTCCTGTTTTCTGTCACAATACCAACCAGAAATACATTTAGGTCTATTGGCAAGCGATAAAGCCTTTGAGTATGTGTCAAACTAAAGGCCATTTGGGTCAATGTATCACAAAGCCCCTAACCCGTTAGGTGGGTAATTGGCATCAGCAGCATGTGTCGAATCTTCACAGAGCTGAGCGTTAGTGCATTAGCATGCCTGTGGCAGCACGAGTCTGGCTGACCGGCTGCTCGCCTCAGCTCCATTAACTTTAATGACAGACGGGCTGGAGGGCTTTTCGCAAGGTGCATCTGATAAGTTGATACAGATGCCTAAAGACTGCCACTCTATCTATCATCTTATATCTGTTCTCCTGGGATTTCGTCCCGCTCTTCCTCTCAACTCCGATAAAAACCCATTCATTTCAGGCTGCCGCTCCTGCTAAGAGTGGATTTGAATGTGAATGGCGCGCCGTGAACTGGGCTAGAAGAAGAAAAAAAAGAAAAATGTGCTCTGGGACTTTCTGCATTGTCTCTTAAGAGGAGGGTTTAAGTCGGTGCATGACAGTACATAACAAGAAATGCAATTTATTCCGAGGCACGGCTGCCACTAGGACAGGGAGATAATGAAAAGCATGGGTCACCGCTGATGACTTAAAGCGTGGGCTTCTGTGTTGAAATGCATTAAATATCGGTGGCATTATACGGCTGGCCGAGCGCCGCTCTGGTGCCTGAGAAAATGATATAAGAAGCTGTTAGGCAAAGCAGCAAAGCAATTAGCAGCCAGCCACAGGCAGTCATCATGCACTGTATCAAACTATCGCTGATCATTGGCATTAGAATAGCCCTTTGCTCAATTGGTACATATACCAAAATGCCCTGTATTACCCCTCTCAGTCTTAAATCTCAGATTTGGCTAGCCTCATCACATCAAAACTACAGCTGTAAACTCTGCAATAACCTGTGCCGCTCCAGCGCTTCATTTTCATCAAATGAATTAGAGGACAAGGTTTACTATTATGGTTATTACAAATTATTCAGTACTGCGTATTGTTTCTATAACTAATATTTAAGTTTAACAAATTCTGACAGTAGTTTAAAGGTGATTTGATTTGAGTGCTGTGAATGAGCGTGATCTGTCTGTGGAACAGGTGATCACCCCTATGAGTGTGAGTTCTGCGGGAGCTGTTTCCGAGACGAGAGCACGCTGAAGGGCCACAAGCGCATCCACACTGGAGAGAAGCCCTATGAGTGCAATGGCTGTGGAAAGAAGTTCAGCCTCAAACACCAGCTGGAGACCCACTACCGTGTACACACAGGTCAGAGCTGCAGAACACAGCACACACTTTAACACACTCTGAACTCCAGAAACATCTATTAGACGTTGCAATGCTCTGCACACAAATGTGTTTTTTTCATAGCTACTCAAACTACACATGTTTAAACCTTTTACTCACCGATTTCTTTATTTATTTTTACTACATTGTCTACAGGGAACAAACCTAACGATGGCTTTTTTTGGAAATTTTAATGCATGATTTCTCATTTGCTGAGTTAAAAAAAAATAAAACATAGAATATACATTTTTGCACAGGGCACCGTTCCCTTGTTTTTTACCTGTTGAATTCAGCAAAAAAAAAAAACAATTGTGTATTAAAATGTGCCGGAGTGTGTTCTCTATAGAGGATGTGTTAATTTATTTTTGAAAATCTACAAAACATAATTTGAGCTAGAGTGTCTAAACCTGTATGTATGACTGCATCTAGCAGACCAAGCTTGATTTTTTGAAAAGAGCAAATGCAACATCATTTCCACTCTGGTCGTATTATGTTAAATTTAACAGGCGACATGAACTCACTCGGTTCATGGATATGCATAACAACAACCATAACAACAAGATGACTGCTTGGCTGTTTCCCAGTGACTGAAACTTTTTACAGATGTCAACAGAATTAGTTTGTTTTCTGTTATGTGTGGTGTATCTGCAACACCAGCTCAAGATGAGTTACTGACATCAAAGCTAATGTGCAAAAGTGCTCATAAAGTTTCAGGTCCTGAATGAGGCAGTGAAACGCTGTTCTCCTTTTGCTTTTTCCAAAATGAAAAGTAGTCCACCCGATGTTACTGTTTGCCCATTTTAATAAGTGAAGCCTCTACTTGTTACTTGAAGGCATTCTGTCCATTTTCTAGTTCATCTGTATGAACAAGCAAGTCTTAAAAATCACATTGTATTTTGCATTTTCATGTAGTTTTTAGGCCTGTGTAATGTGTGTCGTCAAGACAAAGTTTATTTATAAAACACTTTTTACAAAAGAGGTTGTCAGCTTTACAGAAAAATCTGCATCCAGCAAGCCAGTGGCGACAGTGGCAAGGAGAAAATCCCTAAGAGCAAGAGGAAGAAACCTTGAGAGAAACCAAGCCTCAAAAGGGGAACCCATCCTCCTCTGGTCAACAATAACAACAAGAACAATATGAACAGAGAATAAGGTGTTAACATTATTGTAAAATATTAAAAGACAGAAAAGGCAAAAGCAGGTGAAGCTATGACTGTGATTAAGTAGTTTGAGTCTATGCTGCAGCAGCATCATCAGGAGGGTTCAGTTCATGCAGATGAGGTTTGCACACCGTTATACAGCATCAGAACCAGATCTTGGAGGAATTGAAGAAGGTTATCTGAAGAAGGTTTCATGAGTCTTGTGACAACCTTTGGAGTCAAGCCTTTGGACTGAGTGTGATGCTCTGGACAATGTTCTGCTGGGAATTCAAGGGTTTGGGCATTTATGTGGGCATAAATTTGAAACATGCCACCTACCAAAACAAAGCAGACCAGGTACACCTTTTTATAGCAATGGCATTCCCCAGTGATGGTGGCCCCTTTCAGTGGAATAATATGCTCTGCTATAGTGCACACAATGTTCGGGAATGGTTTAAGAAACATGACAAAGAGATCAAGGTGTGGCCCGGCCTCCAAATTCCCTAGATGTCAGTCCAATCCAGCATCAGTGGGATGTGACAGAACAACATGACTTATCAGCAGTAGCTCCACCTTGCAACTTACAGAACTCCTAGTGCTAACGTCTTGGTGCCAGATACCACAGGGCACCTTCGGTGGTCTTGCAGAGTCCATGCCTTGGTATATCGGAGCTGTTTTGGTGGCACACAGAGAACCAATGACATATTAGTAATGTTTTGGCTCATCAGTGTATACCAGTACTAGAGCACATAAAGACAATATGTTGCTTCAGCTGTATCAATAGACCTGGCAATTCTGTGACCACAACACAGAAAGACATATAGAGCTGGAAATCTTTAGAAATGTTAAGCCTCACTAACGTTAGAAGATGATGCAACCATGAATGTCGGTTCGGTAAGCTTATCCATCCCTGCAGTAGTAGCATGGATAGGTCCATCATCTCTATAAACCATGTGGCTATAAAAATTACAGTTATACTTTGAACTATTCACTAGTTAATTAAACAAATTGATTGTGTAATCAACATTATTGCAAATCAGCTCTCATCTCTAGTGATCTCTAGTTGGACTTCTCTTTCCAAATGTGGTGTTGTTAAGAAGGGTTTCAAAAGCGTTGGGCTTGTGCACATTATTGATTTTGACATGTTAACAGGTAAATTTGTATCATTTTTCTTATGTGCCCATTATTAGCCATGTACTGATAGGTAAGATCAGTGTGCCTGGGTGGCATATCAAACTCTGTGGTTGAGGTGGAATTACAGGCTGATTGCTGCTCCTCTCCACTCTTCAATAAGGCAGCTGCTAAGCCACCCTATCAGGTAGCCTGTCAAATAATTGACTTCTTTTTGTCAAACAAGGCTGCAGCTCTGGACTGGACGCATATAGATAACGAGAGCAGAGACATGTTTCCAGCAGAAGGCCACCGGCCCTGTAGACCAGCAGCGGCTGGAATCATTGACATTTACACCCACTGTCAATGGCAGATCAATAATCAGTTTGCCATGGACAATGATAGCCTGTTAGCTTATGTCATTACATGCTTGCAGTTTCCACTTCAGACTGCAGATGCCCTTTTTACACACATGAGTCATCTTGTAGGTGATTTTGTGTCCAAATTAGGTACATCAAGTGTTTTTTAACCCTGCTCCCGGTCCAATCCAAGACCTTTATATTGAGTTTCTGCCAATCAGTCAAACGTGATAGATAATACAGATGCACACTTCAAGTAAATAAAGGTTAGTAAAATCTTTTCAATCAGGTGATGATATGGGAGGCCACAGGAAAATCATTTAATTTTAGTATGTGCATAGTGTGATGCATGGAAATGATACATGTTGTATGTTTTTTTTTTTTTTTGGTTTTTTTGTATTTGGGTTTTTTTTGAGTATTGAAGAAGTAATGAGTAATTAGATTACTTTTTCCTGGAGGTAATAAGTAAAGTAATTCCAGTACAGTTTGAGAGAAGTACTTAGTCATATGTAATAGATTACTTCTTTCAACTAACGCAAGCACAGCACTGCAGTCAATATCCAAGATTTCAGTATGAACGTACAAGTGGCATCATACCACCAATTATTTCAGCAAACTGAACTATTTTATAGCTTTGTTTTATTTTATAGCCCCATTGGTACAAATATGAATATCATACACTGTTTCGTTTACCTTTGATCGAACTGTTGTCAATCAATATTGTATCATATTCAATCACGTTTCGACAAAAGGTGTTTAGTTAAACTGAAATTAAAACCTTGGCACTGCAGATATTAAAAGTGGCTGTTAGCTGTTCAAATTTTCAATTTTAAAATACTTCCTCTCTATAAACATTTAAAGGAGCCTATATCAACAAACCATCACTGAGGTAGGAAAGCTGATCAAGATAAGTCCTCTTATTTACAACTGCTTTGTGAATACCAGCTTAAGTGTTTTATGTCTGAAATGTCTGCCTGTACTGATGAAGTTGTGTTTAATTCTTTTTGTTATTTTAGTTCTAAACTACTAGTCTGTGTGACTTTAATGAAGACCTGGATATGGTTTTAAGTTGGTTAAGAGACATTTTTTAGAGAAACAATTTGGGCTATTTGGATGATTACTGAATTCAAGTATTTGTCAGTCGCATTAATCTCCGAACTCTAGTTCTTTGAAGTTGTGTAAATTATATTTTTTGCCAAATTATTCTTTTGTATTGCTGGCTAACCATAACTACACAAGTAAATATTGTCCATTTATCTCCCCTGTACAACAGGGATGTAAATGGAGTGTGAAGGGGTAAAAGCTTCAGGGTGGGATCAGGGTGGATATTTCTGATACATGTAAAATATGCCTGGATTGGCTCTGATACTAATGTTTCAAATCAGAAGGGCCTTTTGCCGATTGACAGCTAAAATGTTCTCCTCTTCTCTCCACAGGTGAGAAGCCGTTCGAGTGTAAGCTGTGCCACCAGCGTTCACGCGACTACTCGGCCATGATCAAGCACCTGCGCACCCACAACGGTGCCTCACCCTACCAGTGTACCATCTGCCAGGAGTACTGCCCCAGCCTGTCAGCCATGCAGAAGCACATGAAAAACCACAAGCCCGAGGACATCCCGTCCGACTGGAGGATAGAGAAGACCTACCTGTACCTCTGCTACGTCTGAGACACAGGACAGGTTTGGAAAGAGGGAGAGAGGGAGGTAGATTCCTGCACCCGCGCTCTGCTCGCTCGACTGCTTCGCTCAAAGCCTGGGCCAAAGATGGACAAGGAACGTGATGGAAGATGTAATATGCGGAATTTTTTTTTTTTTTGTCATTCGATATGCACATGTTTAAATTCATCTCCAGGGACGTTACAGCACTCTTGCATTGGTAAATGGAAATATGTGGGTGAAGTCTTGTTAAACCGACTTTTATTGATCTGGGACGATAAACGGATTTATACTGTTTCATAATATTCGAGCCCACCACTGTAGCACATTCGATTCCCGCTAACAAGACAGGAAACTCCACTCTCTTCATTCCACGTGTTATACTGAAATATGTACAGCATTTTTGCACTTCATATTGTTCTTAATATCAAATAACGTCTTCAGTTCACAAGTTCCATAAGAGTTGAATACTAATCCAAACCATCTATGAAATCAGTGAAAAATGTTTACTGAAACCAAACTCACAGATAATTGGTTGAAGAGCGCCAAATTGGGCTGTTTTTCTTTGAAATAAGTGCTATTTTTATTCAATCAAAAAGACATTTTGTTCAAAAGTGCAGGCCTGTGGCCGATCTCACTTGAGTGTTGAAAGCACTTAAAGGACGCCATTGAATCACAGGTAAAGTCGAGTTATGCTGCATTACGCTAAAAAATGTCAAGGACATTCAGGGATGTTGAATAGAAGTATTCAAACATTAGAGTAACTACACTGTGCACTTTCACCATTGAGTTGACTTCACAGCCGCAATGTACAGTTTGCTGATTACATCCAGACTGAGGTGGATATGTTTGATTTGCTTTAGCTGTCCACCGTTCTCTCACCATCTGCAGGCAGTCGCGCCAGAGCTATTCTTCACCTACAATCATTGACAAGCTGATACGGAGTCAGTATCGGCGGATAAAGACTCGTTTTGAGCTGCGCTAGATCATAATCATGCTCATCATGCTCTTGATGGTCCGTGTGCCGTACATTGATGATGTTTAATTGACTGTATCACGTGGTATTGTAGGTGTCACGTTCAGGCATCCTTTGATTAATTATACAGTAGACTGAATTTTAAAAAGCAAAGATTAAAGACATATTAAATGGAGAGATTAAAGTAATCTGAAAAGAAGAGATTAAAGAAATATATGCAGTATTCAGCTGCAGCCTGTTCAGACATTGCATTTTTTTATAGCTTTTATCTCTTTCTGTTCTCTTTGTTTCAAAATGTGTTACTTGAATTTTACCTCATTATCTCTTATGCTTGATTTGTTTTTGTACTAGTTCACCCTCCTTTCTCTCTCTGTCTCTCTCTCTCTCTCTCTCTCTCTCTCTCATTCTACTGCATTCAAGAGGGTGATTACTACACTACGTCACTAATTCAGTTTGTTAGCCTTGTCATAATTATATAATCAAAACCTCCATTCACTGAGAGTTGCACCTTTTCTCCTTGCGTTGTATTACCAAGTTCATCTCTGCATGTAGAACTTACGCTATTCAACCTTGTATTTAAGTGCTACCTCTTCATCACTCTCTGTTTTGCACAAAAGCACATTTGATTTCGTTTTGCAGTTTGCTTCTTCATCAAAATTCATCCTTTGCTTAATTCTCAGAAATCTTGATTTTTACTTGACTGTCATCAAAATTCGTACTCCTCGTCCGTTTAAACATTTAACAGGCTGGAAACAGATTGCATATCCTGAATGGTCAATAACCTTAAAGCATTTATGAGCTATGGTATAAGGGATAAACTTGAACAATGTGAATGAAAGCGTCGTCTTTTTATGTGAAATCGATTCAGAAGTGGAATTTTAGGAAGCACACGGAGTACTGCAACGTAGAGTTACTTAAAAAAAAAGAATTACATGAGAAAGATGTTTTTCTGTCTAGCGAAAAAAAAAAACATCTTTACTTTCAGACGAGAGCCAAATGTGGCACTTTGAAGTACAAAAAAAAGAATTGTTGTATTTTTGTATGCCGTAACGTGCGATCCCTGTCCATTTGTTAATATTTGAGTGAGTCGAGTACTTTTACAGTAACTTTTGCATTGTGTTCGTTCTTGATTTCTCGTGCCTCTTTTACAATGTTGACAATGTTCAGTAGTAGATGTTTGTAAAAAAAAAAAAAATTGTGGTCACTGCTGCTGGGTGTCAATTCTTTGTAGATGGTGATTCCATGTAATGAGAGTGGGCTGACTGGGGGTGAATTAATGCCAAGAAGTGTAGGCCTACTAGAGTTCAGCGTCACCAAGCACAAAATTACTCTTTCTGTGTCCTCGTATTGTGTTCACCATATTTTTGACTGCCGGATTCAGGTCGAATCCACAGTCGTATGCAGGTTCTTGTGTGTGTGTGTGTGTGTGTGTGTGTGCAGTGTGAGTCAAAAGAGTTATTGTGGTCAATTTAGTGTTTTAATGCACTATTTATGAGGAAAAAAACACTCTTCCATGCATACAGAAAAGGCTTTGATTCATTTTTTTTGTATTTAAAGACAAACTTTCATTTTTGTTTCGCCCTTAAAGGAACACTTACTGAAAATCTCATTTACACGATTTCCCACCTGTCCCAAAAATAGTCAATCCAATGTTGCACTGGAGCTACAAGGCTAGTGTACAGTGGCCCCAAAAAGTATTTGGCTCACTTTAACCATTGATAAGCTACAGTTTACGTTCTTTGGGTTACTTCAATTAAAGTTTATTAGGTTACTTTAGAAAATGTTTATTAAAGAGAGAAAAAGACTTTCAACTACTAAGCATAGATAATTGATAGTAGGGTCTCTGTGTGGAGAAAACTTGGAGAAGGATGTCAGCCAGATGGCACAAAGATGTTCAAAACACAGAGTGTCAAAGTCAAGGGCTGGTTTTCTTATAATGGTGTTGGCGAGCTTGAGTTCATTAATGGGATCATGAACTTGGAAGTATGGATGCAAACCTGCAGAATTCTGCAAAGAAGCTGTTTAAACAATAGCCAGCTGCCTTTTTATAGAACACTTTTCCAAAAGGAGATTTACAGTCTTAGATCAGTCTGTTTTAAACAAATGTCGCCTGGTTTGACATTTTGTCTCCCAACACAATGAACTCTTACTTTTTACTTTTTGGGGTCAATGTTAAAGAGATTTGTGTCAGAAAGGTCAATTACCTTACAGCTACATTAGCCTCGTAACTCATAAGTGTAAAATTGAAGAAGCAAACTTGACTGATTGCAACTGGTTTAAGGGGAAAATTGTGTAAATTTGATTATTGGTGAACTTTCCTTTGAAATGTTATATGTCTCTAGAGCATACCGATGAAATTCACCATCGAAGTGGACTGTGCGCTGAGACAGTCAGGGATGCCGACACTTTTCTTTCTCAACACTCAGAGCACAAATGTACAGTGAAGTCTGGCAAAGCTATCAATGTTATTTGCCACCGAACGTCATGAGTTTATGTTGTTGAGTTGATAGGATCAGCTCCTTTAGGCACTCAGCAATAGCCACTGTTGTCAAACTACACTGTGCAGCAGCGTATTTGGTAGCATTTTGCAATAAACCTATTTGACAACAAAGAAGTGACAAAAAAAAGGCATCCCTGCTTCACTGTGTTTTATTTCGCTTCAGCCAGGACGTAGCCATTTCCCTCAGTGCTCCCCTATCTGTGCCATTGTCATACAATTTGATGAATACAAGCACTGAGAAAACACCTGGGACCAAATAGATTTTTTTTTTTAATCCATTTTTTAAAATTCCATTCTTTTTTTTTTTCTCGTGATGACACGGCGTACTCTGTGTCGTAATGGTTTTACATTTATTGTCTTTTACTTTATCGTACTGTCTACCTCAGCACCAGTTCTTTACATAACCTTAAAAGGTGCCCGATTACAATTGATCTATTTTTTTCTCTGTTGTGCATATATGTATTTTGTATCTTAGCATTCAGAGGGTCTTTGTTGGATCGTTTGTTGTATTTTTTTTCCAGTATTTTCAGCATAAAGTTAATATGCTGTCCTGTTGCACTGTGTGGTGACGTTGATGCTGCCGACTGAGGTGTATTCCTTTCTCTCCTCTCTGTGTGGGCTTGAACACAGCTCTGTGTAACTCTTAGTGTTCTCTGGAGTGTGGAAAAAACAACAATAAAGATCTAAAAGAGACATGCAGCAGGTGCTTCTTTACGATACTGCTGTTAAAAAGGATTTTCACATTAATTTAGGTTATACTGGATTTTGAAAGGTTGCACTAATTTTACTACCTCAAAATTTCCACATAATTAAATGGTTAAGATGTAATTAAAGTCATTCAGATTGAAACGCTCTGTTCTAGAGAAATGTAGCCAATCAGAATTATTCACAGTGGTGGTGATAGGAACCAAAGACTTTAATGCCTCTAAAAGCTTCCTCAAAGATGGGAATTGTAAACACTGAGACGTTGTTTCAAGATAAATTTGAGAAGGATTTTAACCTAAAAATGTATTTTTAAAAGAAATGAATGGTACAGAGGTACATGGAGGCTGTTATGGGGCATTTTGGACCTCATCAGCATTACAGACATTCTCATTTGGTTCTTTGGACTGCATTTCTTTCTTTTTCTCTATCAGTAATACAAAGTCTTTTTTTGAAGATCTCAGGCCAGAAGACGAACCCGCCTGTGGTACTTTAGGCAATGGTGCCCTCTAGTGGTGCAATGTATGAAAATGAAAACTCCATTAAATTATTTCCATGCTGCCTGATTTTGCTTTGACCCAGCAAAAGTTTAAGGCTTGATGTAAAAGATGGGAACAACATTATCTCTTATTAGAAATGTGCAGTTAACACATATTGGTGAACTGTGTTAAAGCTGATGAACCGGCCACTAAAGTATTTTCAGTTTTTACAGTTTTTACAAAAACTCATTTCACCATTTCATCAAAGAGTTACAGCCCTTTCTGAGCAGACTGTGTTACACATTGCATTTTCGAGCTATTAGTATCAGGGTCTAATTTAACCCATTAAGACGTTGCTCCCACGCGACCCTGACGGAGAAGCGGCTTGGAAAATGGATGGATGGATGGATGGATGGATGGAAGATGTTGCTCCAGAATGTAACCTTTAGAAATGCATTGTTTCAAGGCAACAATTATGTTAGTAATTAAATAATACTATAATCATTTTCATTTTAATTTCTAGCCCTAAGCAACAATTTAAGTAGTTCAATTAAGGGTCATAGTTCACATTTTATTACTTTAACAACTTTATATTGCTGCAGTGGGAACAAAACCTTGTATCTCCAAAATGGTAACTTTACAGGAGAAGCAGAAAACATACTTTGCTTTTAAAGTCCAGGCTTTTTTTCCGCAATTAATTCTGTGCCATTTTTTTGGTCCATTCATCATGAAATTGACATACAATGTAAAGAGCCACAGGCATTTTCAAATTATGTCAAAAACTCAAATTATGTCAAAAACAGAAATGGAGATATGAGGTTTTGGTCCGACAGCAGTGATATGCCTTTGTCATTGTATAATATATACAATCTACTATAATACAGTGGATCAAATATTAGGCCATGAACAGAACGTAACATTTTTCGGAGGCTCAAACCTCCTCCAGGAGATCTCGTTTATCATCCAGAATTTAGTTCAAACCTGCATACATGCGTACCTTATATAAGGCATCTGATGCAGTAAACCAAAGACATCTGAAGAAGTTAATTAGCTAAAGCATGTGTGGCAAATTGTGGCTGAAACTAAACTCAGATACACAGAAAGATGAATCTACAGGACCACTTTTTAAATGAGGAACTCCACTGTTTTTTTTTTTACTTTCAAGGTCATTCAGAGAGGTTTAATGTGAAATTGTTCATTGTTAAGCAACTCGCAGTGGTGGTGACCACTTACACTGTTAAAAATAAACATACTAAGCAGGTACATGATTCATTCATCAAGGTACAAACAATTTAAGTGTACCAAAAGTATAATAATACAACAGTGGTTTGAAGGTCCAATGATGTACCTTACGTGAGTTTTTCCAAGTGGAAAAGTAGATATTTGTGCCTTTTTAAAACCATCCATCCATCCATTCTCTAAGCCGCTTCTCCATCAGGGTCGCGGGGGGATGCTGGAGCCTATCCCAGCAGTCTTCGGGCGGAAGGCAGGATACACCCTGGACAGGTCGCCAGTCCATCACAGGGCAGACAGACAGACACAGACAGTTACTCACACACAGGGGCAATTTAGCATGTCCAATTGGCCTGACTGCATGTCTTTGGACTGTGGGAGGAAACCGGAGAACCTGGAGGAAACCCACACAGACACGGGGAGAACATGCAAACTCCACACAGAGAGGACCCCGGTCACCTGGCAGGGGAATCGAACCCAGGCCCTCCTCACTGTGAGGCGACAGCGCTACCCTGTGCCGCCCCCCTTTTTATAACGTAATGATTTAAATCAGAACAATAAAGTGAAAGCCTGGAGATGAAACGGGGTCTGTGGAGTCAGTATATCATAGAAAATATTATTTCAGTGGTTTCTGGTGCGGTTGTTTTCCCTGACTAAAGGTACTAGGGTGTACCCCTGAGGGTACCTCCACAGTGACAAGAGGGGTACTGCCCCAGTGACTGTCATACCTTTTTTTCTGAGAGTGAAGGAAGCAGGGGTCATGTTGCCTTCAGCACAAATATTATTATATTATATTTTATTAACTATCCAAAACCACCAGTGAACCGCCATGTATCTTCTGAGTTTATGTGTATAATGTCAATCATGGTGAAATATTGTTTTCTCGGGGGAATATTTTGTCTTACAGTACCATGTATGTACCTCTCTGTCATGAAAGGGTTTTAAAAAAGTACAGTTTAGTCCAATGTTTGGTTCCTGTCACCACCACAGTGAACAATTCTGACTCGGTAAGTTAGAACAAAGCATTTCACACCAAACCACTCTGAGTGACATTGTTTATAACCATTTAATGATACAAAACCTTTAAAAAATCACTGGAATTCCCCTTTAATGTTTCCACCTGAACGCTGACATGTTATATGTAATCTACCAGTGCTGCTTACACTGACTTGAATGTAAGTGAAAAGGACACAGTGACCAAACACAGCTCACAGTGGACCACACGCAGCCTGGCCTACGCACCACAAGCAGGAGTTGTGCACGATCCAACAAAGACATCTTGTAAAATCACGCAGCAACTGAAGGCCCAGGGAGAGAAGGACAGACTTGGACCCCATGTGTTCATGTGCATGTGTTCATTAATAGTACCCCTCTGAGGGTCGTGTTCATTGCCACTAAATTAAACCATAGGCAGCCGTGATGAGGGAAGATCATCAGAGCTGAGTGTTAAAGAGGAATTCCACAGGTCCTTCCAAATTTCTAAATAATGAAATCATTAAGATGTAAACAATGTCAGAGTGGTTTTTAATGTGAAATGCTGCACTGTAGAAAAACTCATCAACTTGGATTTGCTTGACAGTGATATGATAGCAAACAGGGCCTTGATGTCTACACCACAAATATAGCCTTTTTAAAATATCCAAAGCCACAGTTCAGGCCTACAATCTTACATAATGGCAATTATAGAAAAAATATGGGGAAAAATGACCTGTATCAAAACTCTTGTCTCAGGCCACATAATCATAGTCATTTCATGTAATAACTTTCTGCGAGGGAGCTTTTAAAAGCATTAAACTCTTCAGTTGTCTGGTTCCCATCACCAACACTGTGAATAATTCTGACCCTCAGTTTCTCTAGAATGGAGCATTTCACATCAAACCACTCTGAATGACTGCTCACATCTTAATGGTTTAATTATGCAGAAATGTTTAATATTCAGTGAAATTCCCTTTTAAAGCAGACAGTACAATACACTGGCTGCATCCTAATTAGAGTCACTGAAGGGGAAAATCATGAGGTCATTCACCAGTGAAATCTTTACATTCAGAGGTGTGATGAGTATGCGTTACAGATGCGTTTGTGCAAAGCAGAAAAAGTAAAAAATTATGTTGCACAACAGAAGCCTGTGGGTGATTGAGAGCTGTCATGACTGGTTGTTGTGCATTTAAAACTTGATGATGAAAGAGATGAGCAATTCTGTAGCAAAGCGATCCTGAACGTCAACAAATTAAATTTTCAGTTTTGAATGTTTTTTCAGGATCAAGCAAGCTCTAAATGGGTGTAGTCTGCTATTCTGATGTTTTAAACATCAAAGGCAGCATGCTATGCACCACTGATATTTGGACCAAGCCTCCATATCATCACAAATATAACTCTACACATGCATCTGAAATCTCTTAAAATCATCCTAATATATCAGTCCATTCTCTCTTACATGTCTGACCTTTTTGGTTGCAGTGCCCCCTGCTGGCATGTTTTTAAAAATACAACCCACATCTACAATTCAGATGTAAAGCAACAAATCTGGGTGCTGTTGCAGTTTAAAGCAACACTTTATTATTATTATTATTATTATTATTATTATATTTAATAATACTCAAACTCAAATTTATATGTGCTGATCCTTATTCACCGCCAAGCCTTATACTTACTAAGGTATGACTGTTTTAATAATTGCACTGATATTTTTTTACAGTTTTAGAATTGTATTTAGTAATGCACAGAGCTACAAACTCAAAAACAAAATTTACAAATACTCAAATGTGTAAAATTATATATTTATGAATTTTAAATGTTCTGTTTTAATGGAGGGGCTGCTTGTGGTGTGGTGGGTAGCGCTGTCGCCTCACAGCAAGGAGGGCCTGGGTTTGATTCCCTGGCTGGGTGACCGGGGTCCTCTCTGGGTGGAGTTTGTATGTTCTCCCCATGTCTGCGTGGGTTTCCTTCCACAGTCCAAAGACATGCAGGCAGGCCAATTGGACATGCTACACTGCCCCTAGGTGTGTATGCTTATGTGTGTCTGCCCTGCGATGGACTGGAAACCTATCCAGGGTGTATCCTCCCTTCTGCCCGATGGAATGGAATTATGGAATTTCTGCTTTGATATTATATTATATGATATACAAATGTTTTAAATTCTTAATGTTTAAAATTTCTAAGTACTACTAATACATGCAGATTCATTCTGTTTATGAACATCTCATCATCTCCGGGACTTCATGTGTTCTGGGATTTTGCGCAGTATAAGAGACCTTTATTTTGAAAGCCAACAAATATGAACTAGATTAAATCTATAATATATGCAAAAAAAAAAGAAAAGAAAAATAAATTAAAATGTAGTTTCCGTTTTTCCAGTGTGTGTAACTGTGGGGCTCGTCTGTGTTTGTCTTTAAGGAAAGATGTAGCCCAGCGGAGCTCAGTGTACTGAATTAATTTTATTTTACACGCCCACGACTCAAACTAAACTAAGACTAAACTAAACCAAAACTATTGAAAAATCAAACTAGTAATGCACCAGTAAAACTGTCTGAAACTAAACTGAAGTCAAGAGCCAAGATGGAAAACTAAAGAAAATTTTAAGACTATAATAAGAGCACAAAGCTTAACTCGAGTCTCTTCGGGCCGACTGGACTCCTTCGTGTGAAGTCGGACCTCCGCGCGCTCGAGCTACAGGGCGGGAAAACTGTTAGCAACGAGCTAACTGCTACACTGCTAACTGTGGAGCCATGAAGAGCTTAAGCTTCACTGTGATGTAGGTATTTACTTTCTGAAAACCGTGAACTTTGTCAGTGTAGTAGTTTAGCCAACTTGGAAATGTGTTGTTTATTATTTATTTCTAAGCCGCTTCTCCCTCAGGGTCGCGGGCGGCGGCGGCTGGGAGGGGTGAGTGTTGTTTGTTTGTTTGTTTGTTTAGGTTTGAGAAGCCATGCTGACAGACTCGGAGCTCGGAGTTGACAACAACTTCCCCACTTTTTTTTCATCAGGCGCTAACAGTTCAGGAGACACGTACGACTTTGTGCTGTTCCTTCCAAAGCAAGGCTTTCTGTGAGGTGGGCTGCTGTTTCTAACAAACGAAATGAGAGAGCGTTGAGAGGATTTTAGCAACTACTGCAAAATTACAAGCACTGTTGTCGTTCAGCTGTTGTCACATTTCATTGAATGTAGAATGCGGGCTTGTGAAAAGGTTCAGGGCATTTTCTTCATCTTTCTGAGCAGAAGAGTGGAGAAGTAAGGAGCTGTTTGAAGAGCAGAAACTACAGGCCCCAGACGAGGTTCCAACCAGAGCCAGTTTAATGACTAAAACTGACCTTCTGCAGTGTTTGTAGAGAGGCCGAGGAGCATAAGGTATGAAATAAGGTAAGTGTGATGAAGAGTCATGATGTTAAGGGGTCTCTGTTTACAAGAAAATGACAGGGTTTGACAGCGGTTGGGGAGAGAGAGGAGCTTGGATCATACCAGGTGCACAATTGTTGAGGGTTTGGCATCAGCAGCTGTGCCACATGACAGCTGAGGTAGGTACTTGGGATCAGAGGAGGTGAAATGAGTGATCATTGTCACAGGTACGTGGTGTTTAGCCTGGCTGTATTGAGGCATATTTTACCAAAACTGATGCAAGATCCTCAGAATTTGTTTCACATGTTCATAAAAGCCTTAAACGTGATCAGAGATCCACATCTGTCGTTTGTGGATTATATCAGTTTGGGTTTTAACACTTTATGAAGGTTTTTTTTGCTATTATATATGTTGAAGTCAGGGGTTTCAGCACAGTAAGTGCAGGTAGCTAAAAAGCAGAAGATTTATGAATAGAATAGGAAGGTTCTGTGCTTCTGGCCCCCTTTACCTCTTTGTGCTGACAAAAACAGTCCACAGGCAAAAGAGTCAGCCTGTTATAAGTAGGCAAAGAACTTTGGAGCAGGGAGGTGGGACATGGCACTCAACCCTGCCAAGTTTTGGCAAATTATCTGGTCCATTCTATGGTCTAAAATAAGTTAATTCCCAGACTTTATGTTGAGAATATTTCTAGGCAGTGGGAAAATCGCTACCTGCCTAGTGCACAGTCTAGTAAGTATTGCCCTTCTACTGAACCCTCATGCCAGTTGCGCAGCATCTGGGTGTGCAGGCCTGTGCTCTGTGGGGGCCCATGAATCGCCTCTGTGTTTTTATATTTATGCTTTGTCTGCTATCAGTGTAACAGACCTAGACATAAAAGGAAACTTTTAGACACTCGATATCCTGACAGGGTTGTTTTTTTTCTACCCATTTCCAAAGCCGAAAACAAACAATAAGAGTGTCAGTTTTATATTAATCTTCCTGCCAGCCTCACCATCAACTGAGCGACTTTGCTGAAAAGTGAGTAACTGATTCGCTGAATCTTTGTCATCGGGTTTTGTCTATTTATGTAATATTTTTGCTTTTGTGGTTTTTGTAACAGCTTCTGGTTTAGTATTTTTTGATATATGAGATGGCAGTCTCCCTAAAATCAAATTATGATTTACTTGTATTCGCATTGTTGAACCCGATAGTTGATCTGTTTTTGATAAGCTGAATTTAAATTTCCCTTGTAAATATAACTAGTTTAAATGTTATTGGACCATCATGGCAGTGGTAGCTGTTGAGGTTAGTTTAAGAAATGCTCACTGGGTCTGCTGGGATTTGTGCTGCATGTAAATAGTTCTCCACTAGTATTGATATATAATACAAGGGCACCAGTTTATACATATTGTATGTTTTCTACCATTAAATCAAAATAGTCACGGCTGTCTAAAGATTTTGTGCTATTACATCATGTCTTGCTGGACCCGTGTTTGAATTTGTGTCTAAGGAGGAGTCTGGCCCGAAAGCTCTGCTTGACTTCTTATTTCACTGCCTCACTTCAGTGTTGAATTACTGCCGAGCTAAACATAGTCCGAGCACACTCATCACATGTGTCTATGCTGTCCTGACTGATTGCTGCCCCCTCCTCCCAAACATGTTCTTGCACAGTGTAACTGCTGGTCATTGTCAGTGTTGAGAAAAATGCACCGCTGGCTGCAGGCAATGAAACATTACCCCTTCCTGCACTCTACTCCACATCAACACTAAAAAAAAAAAAAAAAGTACGTTAATGTATTTATTTGTAAATACTTATGTATACACTATAAAAAAAAAAAAAAAAAAAAAAAAAAAATATATATATATATATATATATATATATATATATATATATATATATATATATATATATATATATATATAGTATAAATATAAGCTATATTGCAAAAAATATTCGCTCGTCTGGCTTCACACACATATGAAATTGAGTGACATCCCATTCTTAATCCATAGTATTTAATATGTCGGTCCACCCTTTGCAGCTATAACAGCTTCAACTCTTCTAGGAAGGCTTTCCATGAGGTTTAGGAGAGTGTTTATGCGAATTTTTGACCGTTCTTCCAGAAGCACATTTGTGAGGCCAAACACTGATGTTGGACGAGAAGTCCAACTCTAATTCATCACAAAAGTGTTCTATCGGGTTGAGGTCAGGACTCTGTGCAGGCCAGTCAAGTTCTTCCACAGACTGGCTCATCCGTGTCTTTATGGACCTGCTTTGTGCACTTTGTGCACTGAAGCATTAAGAGTTCCTTTTACTGGAACTAAGGGTCCAAGCCCAGCTCCTGAAAAACAGCCCCACACCATAATCCCCCCTCCACCAAACTTTACACTCGGCACAATGCAGTCAGACAAGTACCGTCTCCTGGCAACCACCGAACCCAGATTCGTCTATGAGATTGCTAGATGGAGAAGCTGATTCATCACTTAAGAGAACACGTCTCCACTGCTCTACAGTCCAGTGGCAGCATTTTACACCACTGCAATCGACGCATTGGATGCAGCTGCTCGGCCATGGAAATCCATTCCATGAAGTTCTCTACGCACTGTTCTTGAGCTGATCTGAAGGCCACATGAAGTTCGGAGGTCTGTAGCAATTGACTGCAGAAAATCGACGACCTCTGCGCACTATGCGCTTCAGCATCCGCTAACCCAGCTCTGTCATTTTACGGGGCCTACCACTTCGTGGCTGAGTTACTGTCATTCCCAATTGCATCCACTTTGTTATAATCCCACTGACAGTTGACTGTGGAATATTTAGTAATGAGGAAATTTCATAACTGGACTTGTTGCCCAGGTGGCGCCCGATCACGGTACCATGCTGGAATTCACTGAGCTATTGAGAGCGACCCATTCTTTCACTAATGTTTGTAGAAGCAGTCTGCATGAATAGGTGCTTGTTTTTTTTTATACAGCTGTGACTATGGAAGTGATTGGAACACCTGAATTCAATTATTTGGATCGGTGAGTGAATACTTTAGGCAATGTAGTGTATACTATAATATAAATACAATAGTATTTTATTAGTAGTATTGTTAAAAATCGATCAGCATTTTCTGTATAGCTATTCCTGTAAAGGCTACAAAAATGAATAAATGTTTTTTATATAGGTCTACAAAACAAATAAAAATATGCTTAATGGCACCTGATGGTGATGCAGGTTTGTGCACAGCACTGGAGGTTATAAGTCATTAGGTGTGAAATATTTTTCCAGGCTAGAAATTCAGAATAGACTAATTTTTGAGCTGGGCATGTGGTTGTGTTTCATAATTGGCCATTTAGCTGAATAGTTAAGTTACTCACTCTGGGCAGGACAGCTGATGTTGGGCTTTGCTACTTTGATCTTGCCAATCTAATATGCTCTCTTAATCAGATTTCTTAATTGGGTTTCTAGACCTTACTCTGATCTAAGAAATTGGAGTATGCTGTTTACATGACTCTTTGAATAATCAGATAATCGCAGAAATCCAGATATAATCAGATGTTAAAGTTGAAGTAAACACACTCCGTGATTGAAAGCACTGTCTACCATGTGCTCCGCAGTTCAAAGGCTGTAGCACGCAGCTACCCACCCCCCTTTAAAAGGACATTTGTTGTTGTTTAATTAGTTAGATGTGTTTACGTGTAGCTTGCGTTTTATTGTGTTCTGCTGTGGGTCAGTTAGTGTGACACTACAATATGTAAAATCACTGTGCTGCATTAGGTGCTATCAACTTGCAGCATGCTGTATTGTTATTTTTTTCTTTCTTTATTTTTTTTAAAACTGGACTTTTTACCCATTTCATGTTATACAGAGTGTATGGTGAAATGAGGTGTGTTTGCTGTGCGCTGATATGGACATGCATTTAGTTGGGGATTGCTTACAAGGCACAGTATACTCGCCTTTAGCAGTAAAATAAAAAAATAAAAAAATTTAATTAAAATTGCCAGTGATGTAATTAAAGCTATGATTTTAAAATACATGTGAATAGAACTGATCAACATTTAAAAATAAACTTCATATTCAAAAAGAAATTACCCCTTCTCAAACACTGCAGCTTAGAATTTCTGAAAAGGACAACATTACAGTGACCAGTGAAACTATTGCACCATCTTGTGGAAGTCTTATGAATTTTTAGTTTGGTCCAAACCAAAATAGCAGGTGCGAAAGGTGCTTTGGACCATGACCCAGACCAAAGGACTGGTCCAACTGCAAAAGGTGGTCTCTATATGGATCATAATAAACTATGGTTTGGTTCTTTTGAGTGTGAAAAAAAATATGTATGGTTTGGCTTTTCCTACCAATTACAGAAAGTTGAGCCAGGTTATCGTCACCCGTTAAACAATAGAAGACGAAAAAACACGAGAGAGAAGTGAAAATAAGCAATGGCAGCACATGGAAGGAGGTGAAATATTTAATTGTATTTTGGTTCGACAAATGGCAGAACCTATACTTTATTCTCTGTGAGAATGGGAGAGAGGATATTTATTTTTCTCCATTCAGACGGAAAAGGATATTTGTTGAAATGACAAATCACACCATCATCGGACACGTGCACCGTTACAGACCAATCAGTGTCAATTATAGGAGGTGTAACAAAAACATGAACCTTGATTCAAATCTTGGAATGGACTTTCAGTTGTAAAGGTCCTTAAAGTATTTATTTATTTATTTATTTATTAAACCAAATTGCCCAGACATTTAAATTCTAGCTTCCTTTCTAACTCTGTATGGTGGCAAACAACCATGGAGACTGTACTGTCACAGGTGCAAAAGGGGGAAACAATATTCTCCTGCAGTCCTGCAAGCTTATTGTAATACACTACTTTGAAGTACAGGCCTGGCAGCATGCCGTTCACACGCCTCTGTGGATTGGGAAGCTCCAGATATTCTATGGACAGTTGGTTGAGGCCTATTGGTAACACCTCTTAGAGGCATATCAGCTGTTAAGGAAGCTCAGTGGCTTTTACTGAAGCCAAAGACAGTGTAAATGCCAGGCAAAGGCAGAGGATGAGCTTTTTACCTCTCTGCATGCAACCTTATGAGCCTTGGCCTGGAGGCTAGAGGCCCCCTTTCATGAAGCTTTTCAGGGCGGGACATTAGCACTTGTGCCTTGAGAAGTTACCTAAATAAAGGTGCTGGTCAACAGATAAAGGGATAGGTCAAACTGAGTAGGTAATACAAAGTACAATAAAAAGCAGCTTAATTTTTGTGTAAGCAGACATATAAACAATGTTAAAACTTGTAAATTTGATCCAGCCTACTGAATGGGTGACGTATGTCATCAGCTACCATATTTACATATCAAGCTTGTAACATATTTATAGGTTTTACTAAAACATGCAATGATGATAGTGCAAAAGAAATGATGTAACACCAGATAAATCAAACAGATACATGATTCCACACACTAGGCAAAGTATAGTGGGGGCCAAAAGTCTGAGACTACATTGAAAATCCTGATTATTTTCTTTTAAACCTGGAAAACAAACATGTTTTTATTGAAAATGTAAAAGCAAAGAAAAGCTGTGGCAAGCAAAATGAAGAAATAATCAAGATTGTGACGCTGCAACAGAAGTCAGATGCTAGCAGATCATAAAAAGATAGTTTTAATCTCAAACAAGGGATTGGGCAAAATCGTAAACGGCAATCAGTCCAAGAGTCGAAACACAGATCAAAACATACAAGTGACGGTACCAAAGGGCAAAGGCAAAAAGAGGGGAAACAGGTAATCCAAGCCAAGGTCAAACAATATGAGAAGGCAATAATAACAAACGCTCAGTAAGATCTCAGAAATGCAATACTTCGCAATGATTCTAAACTAAGCCTGAGCTTATATACTCAAACTAAAAGATCAAATGACAGTGAACACAGGCAAACAAGATTAAAATTCCAGGGACTGCGAGCGCTGATAGGTGCGCGAGTAAGAGTCAGAAGTCACATGATCCTCTGGAGACTCCTGGGAAATGGAGTCTCAGTGGCGGAGCAGTCACATGATCGCCCAGAGTATGCTGGGAGTCCTTAAAGGAGTTCGACGTAAGCATGACAAAGATACTACAGTATTCCTTTTGGTGATAGGACAGTGGTCCCATCAGCAGACTATACTTCAGGAGTGTCGAGTGGACAGGGTTTTTTTTTTTTTTTTCCTCTCCCCCCACTTATTTTTTTTTGGAAGCTATAGTGCTCAAACGTTGGGTACAGCTAGTATGAATGGGTTTAGTGTGGAAGTGTTGAGGTACGTTTGCAATAGGAGGCCTATGCTTGTCTACAAACCGACATGCAAGAGTGATTGTGCAATGGATTTACTTTTTCTGAAATATTTTATAAAATGTTGCATTTTAAATCTTATTTATTTTCATATTAGTTTATATGTTATAATCAACAAAAAAGAAATACAAGCTATGCAAGTTTAATTTATAGTGAATTATAGTAGCAATTGGACTTACAGTGATGTGAAAAAGTGTTTGCCCCCTTCCTCATTTCCTGTTTTTTTGCATGTTTGTCACACTTAAGTGTTTCGGAACATCAAACCAATTTAAACAATAGTCAAGGACAACACAAGTAAACACAAAATGCAATTTGTAAATGAAGGTGTTTATTATTAAAGGAGAAAAAAAATCCAAACCACCATGGCCCTGTGTGAAAAAGTGATTGCCCCCCTCGTTAAAACATACTACAACTGTGGTTTTTAACACCTGAGTTCAATTTCTCTAGCCACACCCAGGCCTGATTATTGCCACACCTGTTCTCAATCAAGACATCACTTAAATAGGAGCTGCCTGACACAGTAAAGTCCACCAAAAGATCCTTAAAAGCTACACATCATGCCGAGATCCAAAGAAATTCAGGAACAATTGAGAAAGAAAGTAATTGAGATCTATCAGTCTGGAAAGGGTTATAAAGCCATTTCCAAAGCTTTGGGAATCCAGCGAACCACAGTGAGAGCCATTATCCACAAATGGCGAAGACATGGAACAGTGGTGAACCTTCCCAGCAGTGGCCGGCCGCCCAAAATTACCCCAAGAGCGCAGCGACGACTCATCCAAGAGGTCACAAAAGACCCCACAACAACGTCCAAAGAACTGCAGGCCTCACTTGCCTCAGTTAAGATCAGCGTTCATGCCTCCACCATCAGAAAAAGACTGGGCAAAAATGGCCTGCATGGCAGAGTTCCAAGAAGAAAACCACTGCTGAGCAAAAAGAACATTAAAGCTCGTCTCAATTTTTCCAAAACACATCTTGATGATCCCCAACACTTTTGGGAAAACATTCTGTGGACCGATGAGACAAAAGTGGAACTCTTTGGAAGGTGTGTGTCCCATTACATCTGGCGTAAAAGGAACACTGCATTTCAGAAAAAGAACATTATACCAACAGTAAAATATGGTGGTGGTAGTGTGATGGTCTGGGGCTGTTTTGCTGCGTCAGGACCTGGAAGACTTGCTGTGATAAATGGAACTATGAATTCTGCTGTCTACCAAAAGATCCTGAAGGAGAATGTCCGACCATCTGTTCGTGAACTCAAGCTGAAACGAACTTGGGTTCTGCAGCAGGACAATGATCCTAAACACACCAGCAAGTCCACCACTGAATGGCTGAAGAAAAACAAAATGAAGACCTAGCCAAAGTCCTGAACTGAATCCTATTGAGATGTTGTGGTATGACCTTAAAAAGGCCGTTCATGCTCGAAAACCCTCTAATGTAACTGAATTAGAACAATTCTGCAAAGATGAGTGGGCCAAAATTCCTCCAGAACGCTGTAAAAGACTCATTGCAAGTTATCGCAAACGCTTGGTTGCAGTTGTTGCTGCTAAGGGTGGCCCAACCAGTTATTAGGTTTAGGGGGCAATCACTTTTTCACACAGGGCCATGATGGTTTGGATTTTTTTTTCTCCTTTAATAATAAACACCTTCATTTACAAATTGCGTTTTGTGTTTACTTGTGTTGTCCTTGACTATTGTTTAAATTGGTTTGATGTTCCGAAACACTTAAGTGTGACAAACATGCAAAAAAACAGGAAATGAGGAAGGGGGCAAACACTTTTTCACACCACTGTAATTGTAGTGCCAGTGGTAAATCAGCATTTGAAATTCATTTTAGTCTAAGATTAGCCTTACTCTGGATCTGAGAAACTAGCCCTAGAAGTTTTAATAGTATGTCAGAGGTTATTTGACTATGGTCACAATAGACAAAGACAATGTGCTTGACAACTTGTGCAAATGTAATAAGAGCGTGGAAACACTTTGAGCAGATTGACAGGTTTTGGAGATGATTTTACACGTCTATTTAGGTGACTTTAGTTCTAGTGTGTTGTTAGCAACATTACTCTCGTAACTCCAGTTCTAAACTAAAGAAGCAAAAGTTGGATTCCAAACATCCTTGCTCATTGACTGTCAAAATGCATAATGCAAAGCAGTTAAGCAAATGTATGTGCTTTCTGGCTGATTATATCTGTGAGCCATTTAATGTATATAGCTTACCTGTGGAGTTTTCAGTTATCTCTATTATCTTACTCAAAACTCCATACCTTTTGTAGTAAATGGCCCTTTTCATTTATAAAGGAATGTTACTGAGACCACCTTTTTTACATAGGTACAAATCAGTAATGATCTTTATAATTTTTTGCCCTTGGTCTTATTGTGTGTTGTATTTTAATGTGGATGTCTTTAGGACACAGTGTACCCACCAGTGCCCAACACATACACCCCTGCTGCTGGCCACTAAAGCTCTGGGCCTGTATTCATGAAGCTTATTGTAGTAGGAGTGCTGACCCACAATCAGATTCTTCTCTTATTTATGGTGACCTTACTCACAACCAAACCCTAGATCAGTACTCCTAGTCTGAAGAACTTTATGAACAGCCCCTGTTGTCACTTCTAGGGCAGAAATGTGTTTGAGATTTCAAAGTCAGACTGGCCCTTGTCAAAAAGTAATCACACTATTACAACAAAATATATAAAGATTCTTGATGATAGACTAGGCCTTCCAGGCAGGGCCAGATTAACACTTCCTGAGGCCCGGGGCTAATTACCAGGATGAGGCCCTTCATATGATGTTCTGACGCATGACCTCACACAAACCCACTGACACATCAGCGTACACAGTACCAATCTATGACAGACTACCGTTTAAAGTGAACTGGTATTATGATTTCAATTCAATTCACTTCAATTCAATTCATTTCAATTCAAGGGTAGCTTTAATATCATTACTGAATCGTTACTGAATAGTTTGCAAAAAAAACAAAACACATTTCCAGTAGATGGGGAGTAAGACAACCATTCTCTTGCCACCTTCTCTCCATTTCTGAGCGAGCGACTGAACAATGTTTTGCTCAGACATCGCTTCTGATTTTTATAGCTCCTTTCAGAAGCCGAAAAATCGGCATCTTTATGTTGACATTGTGTGGGTGCTTCAATTCCCTTTCCGACCCAATAGCTTCGCATCTCCTCATTAACTTCTCCCCAGCATGCAATATCTGTTGATATATCTATTTTCGCCCCTGCCTCAGAATCAACAGGCTCATCTGCTACATTACCCACTGGTTCTTCTCCATCACTTGTTTCCTCAGAGATTGTAGCACTATTGCTAGCAGACTGGCTAGTTGGGCTGGTTAGTTGGCTAGCGGTGGTTGGCTGCTGTCCATCACTGACAGTTGCCTCTTTGCTGGTGGTAGCTGCTACAGCAGGCTGACTACTCCACATGTTGGTTAATTTGGGTGTTTTCTGTAATAATTCTGTCGCTCTTTCCTTTTTTATTGATTGTAATTTTCGTTTTTTTGCTCCGCTCTCGTGTTTCCTTTGGCCCGACATTTTCGCTTGTTTCGTTTTTTTTTTTTCTATTAATTTTTGTCATTTGACATTCAGCGACCGGAGGCCCCCCTAGTGGCGAGGCCCGGGACTGCAGCCCTTTCAGCCCATTCTTTTAATCCGGCCCTGCTTCCAGGAAGGTTACAACTTTCCTGTTCTTCAAATTTAATAATGCTGTTTTTAGTCAGCCAACATTTGAGTCAAAACATACTGTTTTTTTCCATCGAGTCTGATGCATGTGTCTTGGGGCTTTATATAGGCTACTGTAATTATTCCCTCTGTGCGTATCATCTAAATCTAACAGTTTACCAGAGAGTAACTTGAAGACCTCTGTGGCTCATTAAGTTCTCAGAAAGTAATTAACATGATCATTAATTATTAAATCAGTGTCTGTGTTTAGCTCCTAATTGGTGATAAGCTTGTTTGTTGGAAAAGCAATCCATGTGATATGAGGCATTACACAGAGGTGTTCACTCACTGCTTTCTGCTAATTGGGGAAAACAAGGAGTACAAACAATTCAGCTTTAATGACCTCTGTGTTCTGAACAACAGGAACAACGCTGAGAACAACATCTTTAGCACATATTGACTTTTGCCCTGGGAGGATTTGAAATAAGTTTTAACAGCTTAACTTGCACCTTGTACTTTTTGGTTTTATAACATTTAGATTTTCTCTCCAACATACAAACTAGATCTAACTCAAATATTCTAAAAAGCAGGAATGCTAAGTAATGGAGATGAAGTTTTCAGCTAATTAAATATTTATATGCTTAGAGGTGTATGTTGAAGTTAACATAAGCAGTTTGTAATCAACTGGACAGCCACTGACATTTGTCCTAAACCTGTAAAGTTACAAATGGAACATTTGATCAAACACCTATACTGAGTGACCATGTAGTAATCACAACCATTTTTATGCAGAGGTAACACATTTGAGGATGCCATGAACAATTCAGTGTTCAGTTGTTTTTTGAAACGCTGTGTGTCAGTGCATCATTGGTTCATGGCCTAGAGATCCACCAAAAGATGTAGTGTGTGGCATTTACACAGTATGGTGCCCTAGGTAAATCTTTTTTTGCCATGCTGTTAGGGCCCCACCCTAAATTCAAAATTTCATGTCTCTGCTGTACATTTTCCAAATTCTGACATACTATACTGTCTAAGAAAATACTAATTCTAAAGTCTAATGGATTGATAATTATATAATTATGAATAAAATATTTTTGAACAGCTATCTATAGCTTTCAGGATTTTAGTTCACGTTCATTTTCTATTAGCACTCAACTCCCTTTTGTGTGCATCGCTGAAAGAGAAACTGTCTTTAAACCACACTAGAAGGATCTCATGAATGCACACATTTTGGCACCATTTTCTGTGCACATGCTCTGCAAAATTTCAGTACCAATTGTGTCAACAATTTTTTTCAGATTTCTTATACAAGAAGTAATTGGAAAAAAATACATATTTAAATAAAAATGTTAGTTTCAGTTCTTGGCTGCAAAACTGTCTATTGCTTGTCTGTGATCCATACATGCTAGTTACACTATATGGACAAAAGTATTAGGACACCCCTCCTAATTATTGACTTCTTGTGTTTCAGCCACACCTAATGCCAGCGGATGTATTAAATCAAGAACATTACCCTGTAAACTCAATAAACAATCACTGGCAGTAGAATGGGGAGTACTGATGAGCTCAGTGACTTGAAACATGGCATGGTCATAGAATGCCACCTTTTCTACAAGTCAGTTTGTGAAATTCCTGTCCTGCTATAAGTGTTTTTATTAAATCACGCTACCACTGGATTCTGGAGCAGTGGAGTGAGAATGTATTTTATGAAGTGACTAATCATGGTTCTCCATCCGGCAGTCTAATAGACGAGTCTGGGTTTGGTGAATGTGAGCAAAGCGTTTCCTGCATGACTGCATTGTGCCAGCTGTAAAGTTTCGTGAAGAAGGGATAATGTTATTTACAGTGAAGGGAAATCATAATGCTTCAGCATACCAAGACTTTATGAACAATTATGCTTCCAATTTTGTGGGAACAGTTTGGTGAAGACCCTTCATTTTTCTATTACAGCAGCCATACAGTTTTGTAGAGAAATGCTCTGTCAGAAGTTTTTGTTGAGTAGATTTGTCATTTACTCTTGCATGTCCAACGTCCGTTCCAAAGTATTTGATTTTACTTAAAACACCACCCTCATAATTTTACTTAAAACACCACCCTCATGTCCCTGGAGATGCACCACCAGTACAGGAGACATCGTGGGCTGTTTCTAAGTGAGTTTTCTGTTCAGAGATATGTCTGCTGGTCTAACAATGCCTTAATTTGCTGTTCCAAAATTCAAATTCTTTACTCAGCAGCTGGAGCTACCAATTTTCATCAGTCACCATTAATATTGTTCTTTTTTTTTTTTTCTTTTTTTTTAACGGAGTGCATAAAACTGAGAATGCATAAAATAATTTAAAAAATAAGAACGCATAAAGTAAAACCAGTGGAAATTGATAAAGACTAAGTAAACCTAAAACAGAACCAAATAATAACAAAAGTGCTTGAACTAACCACAGTACTCAACACCGTGGCGGTCCATGGTTATGATGACACACGAGCCAGACCTCAGTCAACGTAGCACTCTGACTTAAATACACCTGGATGCACAATCTCTCTGGTGAGCCAAGCATAGCTGGAAACCTTAGGATGTCCTTAGGAAAGTGGGAATACCAGAGCATCTCATCTTCCTAATTAGGAATCTAGGCTTCATACTATCACCATACCTGTTACAGCTGCATGCAGAACACTCAAAGAGAGAAGCAGAACTGGAGTAAAATTATCGTGGATTCAAGATTGGTGGAAGAAACATCCATAACGTTCAATACACAGATGTCATAACACTCAAAGCCGAAAATCTGAAGGCCCTCATAAGGAAGGTTTAATTCAGTTATTTACAACAGAGGATCCAGCAATCAAGTACAACCCCAATTCCAATGAAGTTGGGACATTGTGTAAAACATAAATTAAAACAGAATACGATGTTTTGCAAATTCTTTTCAACCTATATTCAATTGAATACACTTCAAAGACAAGATATTTAATGTTTAAATTGATAAACTTTATTGTTTTTTGCAAATATCCACCCATTTTGAATTTGATGCATGCAACATGTTCCAAAGAAGTTGGGACAGGTGCGTGTTTACCACTGTGTTACATCACCTTTCCTTTTAACAGCACTCAATAAGCGTTTGGGAACTGAGGACACTAATTGTTGAAGCTTTGTAGGTGGAATTATTTCCCATTCTTGCTTGATGTACAACAGTCTGGGGTCTCTGTTGTCGCATTTTGTGCTTCATAATGTGCCACATATTTTCAATGGGAGACAGGTCTGGACTGCAGGCAGGCCAGTCTAGTACCCGCACTCTTTTACTACGAAGAATGTAGCTTGGCATTGTCTTGCTGAAGTGAGCAGGGACGTCTCTGAAAAAGACGTTGCTTGGATGGCAGCATATGTTGCTGTAAAACCTGTATGTACCTTTCAGCATTAATGGTGCCTTTACAGATGTGCAAGTTACCCATGCCATGTGCACTAACACACCACCATACCATCAGAGATGCTGGCTTTTGAACTTTGCGCTGATGACAATCCGGACAGTCCTTTTCCTCTTTTGCCCAGAGGACACAATGTCCATGATTTCCAAAAACAATTTGAAATGTGGACTCGTCAGACCACAGGACACTTTTCCACTTTGTGTCAGTCCATCTCAGATGAGCTCGGGCCCAGAGATGGGTGGTGTTGATATCTGGCTTTCGCTTTACATGGCAGAGTTTTAACTTGCACTTGTAGATGGAGCGATGACCTGTGTTCACTGACAATGGTTTTCTGAAGTGTTCCTGAGCCCTGAGTCCTGGTAATATCCGTTACAGAATGATGTCCGTTTTTAATGAAGTGCCGCCTGAGGGATCGAAGGTCACGGGCATTCAATGTTGGTTTTCTGCCTTGCCATTTACTTGCAGAGATTTCTCCAGATTCTTTGAATTTTTTGATATTATGGACTGTAGATGATGAAATCCCTAAATTCATTGCAATTGCATGTTGAGAAATGTTCTTAAACTGTTAGACTATTTGCTCACATTTGTTCACAAAGTGGTGAACCTCGCCCCATCCTTGCTTGTGAATGACCAAGCCTTTCAGGAATGCTCCCTTTATACCCAAACATGACACTCACCTGTTTCCAATTAACCTGGTTACCCGTGGAATGTTCTAAACAGGTGTTTTTTGAGCATTCCTCAACTTTCCCAGTCTTTTGTTGCCTCTGTCCCAACTTCTTTGGAACATGTTGCAGGCATCACATTCAAAATGAGTGAATATTTGCAAAAAACAAAGTTTATCTATTTGAACATTGAATACACTACAAGAAAAGATATTTAATTGAATATAGGTTAAAAAGGATTTCAGATCCTTTTTCAGATACAGATGGTATTCTGTTTTTATTTCTGTTTTATACAACATCCCATCTTCATTGGAATTGGGGTTGTAGTACCACATGGATTGGCACATGGCAGAATAAGGATAAAGAAGCTTAAAAGGTATTTAAATGCAGTGCTTTGTTTCTACAAACATCAGAGGTGTACAGGCTATGGTCTTCTCTGTGGTTATTTATGGATGTGAAATTGGACAAAAAACAAAATTCCTTTGAACCGAAGTGTTGGCAAAAACTTGTCAGTTCCTTGGACATCAAATAAAACAACCAAATGGATCCTTGAGCAAATCAAACCTCACTTCCCACTTGAAGCTTAGTTAAACAAACTGAATCAAATTTTGGACATATTCTGAGAAGACTTCATTCATTGAACCAATTCAATGGAAAAGACCATTATGCTTGGAAATGTTAAAGATAGAAGATAAAAGAGGAAGAGGATGTCTTGCATGAACAGCATGTTTAAAATCTTTTCAGTAATGTTCAAGTCCAGAGACTGTGAAAGCCATTTCAGCTTCAGCTTGTGATTCTTGAAGTAGTTCATGGTGGATTTTGAGGTATGTTTTGGATCATTGTTCTGTAGAAGCCAGATTCTTTTCTTGTTTTTCTTGTTGATGTTTCTTGACAGACTGTCACATTTGCTTCCAGACTTTGTTGATATTTAGTGGAATCCATTCTTCCAAGCACCCATGCAATGTTTACTTTTTTTTTAAATTTTTTTTTTTAGTTTGTTTATTACATTACATTACATTTAGCAGACGCTTTTATCCAAAGCGACTTACAAATAATGTGTTACATAGAACAAACATAGTCAGGCCTTAAAGGAGGCCAAAGGGTAATAGCGAGGGACGCCCCTGCTTTTACAGTGGAAGGTAGCTTGTTCCACCACTGGGGAATCAAGTATGAGAACAGTCTCGATTGCTTTGTGTGAATGTTTGGCAAAGCTAAGCGACGTTCATTGAAGGATCGCAACGGCCGGGCGGTGCTGTAAGCCTTTAGGAGCGAGTGCAGGTAGGAAGGAGCCTGCTCTGTTAACACCTTGTAGGCAATCATAAGAGTTTTAAATTTGATACGAGCAGCAACCGGTAACCAGTGGAGCTCAATGAGCAGTGGGGTGACATGCGCCCGTTTTGGTTGGTTAAAGACCAGACGCGCTGCAGCGTTCTGAACCATCTTCAGTGGTTTTACAACACAGGCCGGGAGGCCCGTCAGTATGGCATTGCAGTAGTCGAGGCGTGAGATGACCACTGCTTGTACCAAGAGTTGGGTGGCTCGTTGTGTTAGAAACGGCCGTATCTGTCTGATGTTGTACAGCGCAAAGTGGCAGGACCGAGCCACCGAGGCAACATGGTACGTAAAGGAGAGTTGGTCATCTACCATAACCCCCAGGTTCCTAGCAACCTTTGTCGGGGAGAGTGAGAGTGAGTCGGTGGTTATGGTGAATTTGTGTTGACTGGATTGTTTAGCTGGTATAACCAGAAGTACAGACTTGGACAGGTTTAGTTGAAGGTGGTGTTCCTTCATCCATGCGGATATGTTCGAGAGGCACTGCAATATCCGATATCCGAGTTGAAATCATTCCAAACAGGGGCCTCCTACAGTCGTTCCTAGCACACCCTCACTATTCGCTTGGTTTAGATCGGGCAGGCCTTTCTTGCCAACGTGAGCATTGAAGTCTCCCAGTAAGACTATGGAGTCTGTAGGCAGGACCCTTTCCAGAACCCCGCCCAGTCGCTCCAAAAAGGCAGAATACTCTGACCTGTTGTTTGGTGCATAAGCACAGACAACAGTTAAAGTTTTCCTCTGTGTGATTTTAATTCACATTTCCCAATTCCCCAGTGAGGTTACATTCCATGTACCAAGAGCCAGTTTCTGCTGTAGGGGCCTAGGCCACCAAGGGCCTCCCTGCAATCTCCCACTGCCAGTACGGCACTGCACTGCTCCCCCATGGACCTTGCGTGTGGTGGGCCCACATGGCCTTCCCACATTGCCTCTTCGGGCTGAGCCCGGCCATGTTACGTGGGCTGCCCAGCCACCAGGCGCTCGCCATGGAACACTATCCCCAGTAGGTCCCGGTGACCTTTTCCCAGGAAGGGTACATGACTTTTTGTGCATATCATGCATGGATTTTGAGACTTTGAAAATCTGTTTGTTAAATTAAAAATTATTACTAATTAGTAATTACTATTTACTCATTACTAATACATTTTTTAAGCAACCAGAACAGAATCTGTATACATGGACATCGCCAAGCGGAGTTAATTGGAACCAAAAAGACCACATTATTTGTACAAAGAGATGGAAGAGCTCACTTTACATTACAAAGGAGTGGCCTAGAACTGATTGTGGAACAGCTCATGAACTTCTATTGTGCAAGCTGCAGGCTTGACAAGAAACAATAAAACCATCAGTCTTCAAAAATACGTAAAACAATACTACCTTTCATTAAAGAAAACGCCAGGAATCAATTTCAAATGCTAGACATAACAAAGAACCAGAGGACCTCTGTTCAGAACTCAGAGGTCATCAAATAAGAATCAGAGAAAAACTTGGGAAGAATGAAAAGGAATTGAAGTGGATGACTGTTACTGTAGAGATTACAAAAAAAGAAACCAAAATCAAGATCAATCAGTGATCTTTTAAAAGAACTGAACTCTCGATTCCAGAGAGCTTCCAGGACACAAACTATTACTACAAAAAAACTGTAAAGGTATTGAAAAGTGAAAGAAATATGGATAAATAAAGGTTGATTTTCAGAAGATAGGGGAGACCAAAAACATCAGCCACGAGGCGGTACTCTAAGAGATGTTGGGGCAAATTATAACAGATAAATATAATTATACAGAAGACTTGTACAAAAATGTCAATTGTCATATTTTGCCATACAGAAGAACCTTTAGTGCTAGAAAATGATCACAGACATGCCATGAGATCATTGCCAAAGAAGAAAGCCACAGGTTTCAATAATATTGCAATGGAAATATTTCAGTAATCTGAAAAAGATTCAGTTAAAGAACTGACTAAATTATGCCAACAGTTCTGAAAAACAGCTCAATGGCCCCAAAGTGGAAAATGTCATGTGTTATATTCCAGTTACAAGTGTTAGAGTTTAGACAGTAGGCTACTGTAATACTCTAGAGAAAAATAGTGCAATAAACAGTTTTTATTTATGAACAGGAGTATGCAGGCATCCAAGTGGAGAGTGAAGGATGGGAGCGTATGGCATTGCATGCTGGCAGATGAAGTTGGAGGAGACGACTAAGACAGACTCTTGAGTGGTGCTGTACATGAGAGCATTTTACTTCTCTGATCAGCTCTAATATACTAAGAGGGGATTGCTGTTTGGGCCTGCTGTTACACAAAGAAAGGAGACAAGACAGAGTTGTTGTGGTCTAGGCAATATCAATGTTATTATTGGTAAAAGCGTTTAGATGAGAGTGTGGGTTAACCTGTATTTATTCAAAGTCTACAGACCAGGGCAAGAGAGAGAAATGCTCACATGAGTTTATTGACTAAATATCAAACTACCTTGGACTACATTCGATAGACAAAAGAAAACAGCAAAAAGGTCAAAAACTAAAAGGACAACATGGCTCGCGTAAAAAGGTTCACAGTAAAATGATATGTGGCAGAGTGGTTCTCAGGAAGACGTGGGAAACTTAAACTTGAAAGAGTCTCTATAGAGAATTAACATGTCTGGACAGGAGTAACTATCTAAGTAACTAACTGTGCAGGCACGTGCCTTCCTGTCAGTGATTGGTGAACGCATCTCATGGCCGTCTGAGGGTGGTGATTGCCAGCCTTTCGCTGGTTAATCTGCACACAGATTAGCACATGGCTCAGGGTGTGCTGCTGAATCTCTGTGGTGTCTGAACTACTTCCCCTTCGCTGGCAATCAGAATCAGGGTTCTGTGGTTGGTGATGCTAATTTAATTAAATACCTCTCTTTAGCAGACAAGAAACATCTACCTTCCTTCTCGGAAGGTGGTTTAAGCTTAAGATCTGTAGATGAACAGACAAGTTACAAAAACATTGAAGGTTTCATATCTGATCTTGGAGCATTCTAGCTAATACTGACCTGTCTTTCTGACCAAGGCCAGCACAAACTTAGAAGTTAAGCTGTCTTCTGGTTGAGAAAGCTAACTCCAACACACTCTAAAAGTTTTTTGCCCTGGGGTTTTTGCTCTGACTGCTGAACCCTCCCACTGGGGTGCAGTGCCGATAGGTTTTCCGAACCTAATGTTTAATTAGATATTCATTGTGTCCAACCCTGATTGATTGTGCATAATTTTAGGATCACCTTCCCCAGAATCACTGTCATCTTTCAGGTAGTTTTAAACAAAGAATAAGGAACATTTGTATAATCATCTAATTGATTTAAATTTCTAAATCAAGGAATTAACATAATATACAGTTATGTTTATAAGTGAGAGTTTAACCTTCGGTACCTAATACACAACACATGTTAAAGAACACAAGTAATGCTTTTCCTATAATATCTGAATATGACCCAATGTATGAAGAAATAATATTGTCAACAAAAAGAAAGGAACAAAGGAGATAAAGAAAAGAGAACCATATTCAGGATACATATTGATAACTGGTCTAACTAATTGTAATTAACTGGTTCTCTGTCTGTTAAAGTTTCTAGCACTCAGTAGTAGTAAGTAGCCTCCCACTGTGTCCATATTCTCAAGGTAACGTCCTTTTAGTTGTAAAACTTGTTGACAACCTAATCTGTTTTGATGACATCTGCTTGAACTTTGAAAAGTCAGTGATTTTTGCTCAACCAAATGTTGGTGTTGCTACAGAGTGTTCAAACTATATGGTACAGACTCAATACCACACTCCAGTATAATTGCTTAAGATCATGTAATGCAGACTAGTGCTTTCCTTTGAAAGAGAAATGCTAGATGTACAAGCGGAATTCTGGAAATGCAGAGCAGCAAGAGATGTTTGCTGCAATATTGAAAAAACCAAGGAGTTCAGAAAGGAAGTGTACATGAATTTCATTAATCACAGCAAAGCGTTCGACTGTGTCAAACATGTAAACTTAGAGAATGTTTTTAGGAAAATAGGAATACCCAAGCACCTATTTGTTCTAATGAGGAATCTCTACACTGATCAACAAAGTGGACAAACTGAATGGATCCACATCTGAAAAGGAGTTACACATGGCTACTATCACCATACCTGTTCAACCTGTATGCAGAATATATAATGAGAGAGGAATGACTGGAGAAAGATGATTGAAGATTTAAAATGGGTGAAAGAAATATCAGTAACTTTCGATATGCAGATGACGCAACACACATCGAAAAATCTGAACGACCTGATTGTCTTTATAAGGAAGGTTTTAGAATAGAGCTAAAACATGGCACTTCAGCTTAATATGAAGATTAATTTTATGGCAACAAGAAAACATGGAGTTTTCTTGGCCATTGATGGAGATGTGGAAATGATGGACAGCGTTTGCCTGTTCAGATTGATCATTTACAACAGAGGTTCCAGCACTCAAGAAATACAACAAATATCTATGCTCAGCACAACAAGGATGGAGCTTCAAATGCAGTGATTTTAAGAACCTTCTCTGTGGTTCTTTATGGATGTGAAAATGGAACAATAAACGAGAGGAAAAATGTACATGCCTTTTAACATTGGTGTTGATGAAGGCTTTTGAGAGTGCATTGGATTGCAAATAAAACGAACAAATCCTTGAGTAAATCAAGCCTCACCTCCCAATCAAAGCCCAGATAACCAAACAATCTTATTTTGGACATGTTCTGAGAATACTAATTTATTGGAAAAGACTATTATGCCTCGAAGTCTTGAAGAGAAAGATGATGACTAGTAAAAAGCACATAGTATGTAATAGTGCTTACTAACACCCTTTAACAGATATCACAGCTTTTTACAAACTGTCTTTCATTCATGTATATGGTCTGCCCACAATTTCAGTAATATTCAAGTCAGGAGACTGTAAGGGTCATTCTAAAAGCTTCAGCTTGTATTTCTTAAAGTAGTACCAACCCCAACGCATAATAGATCCACCTAGAAAAAGATCTTTTTTTTAACAGCTGCAGAGGTTGTTTACTTTGAACATATACTAAATATGACATTTTATCAGTGCTGTCCAAACCTTTGCATACAACTGTGTATGTGTACTGTGTACAAGAAATATAGATTTTTGGTCTTACTGTGAGGACATATCCAAATAAGCAATGACAGAGGACCATTTTCATGAAATATACACATCCCCTCTGTCACAAACTAACCCCTCCTGGGTCTGCCTAGTCATGTAGTACAAATGGCAAGACCTTGTGCTTTTATCATGCCTGTCTCCACACTGCCAGCGTATTCCAGCTTCTAAAATGGGGAGCTGGAGCTGTGGAGATATTTTATGGGTGAGTGCCTCTGCTATTTGGCCCAGTTTGAAAAGTTGCTTCAGTCTGAGGAAGCTAAAGTGGCTTTTGTGATTGTTACTACAAGGGCCTGCCACAGACTAAGCAGATCATATGTGTGCCTCAGATGGTGAGGTGACACACTTATTGGAAAAGTTTCGGTCTCTTCCAGCCTGCCTTTGTCCCACTGCATCCACCCCAGGTGTCTCCAGTTCCTGTTCCCAGGGCTACTCCAGTTCCTGCCTCCCAAGCTGCTGCTACACCAGTGTTTGTTTCCTGTGTAACTCGTGTACAGTCTTCCCATCCTGATCCAGTGCTGACTTTCTGAGCTGCTGCTCCTCTCCTAGTAGACCCCTGAGCAGCTCCTATGCTAGCTTCAGTGCTGTTGTGCCTTTTTTACCACCTGTGTGGTGTGTTCGCTTCATGTCAGTTTCTCTGAGATGTGAACACTGAGGAACTTGAAGCTGCTGATCCTCTCTTCTGTAGATTTGTTGAGGGTGATGAGGGTGTGCACTCTCTTGCTTCCTGAAGTCCACTATGAGCTCCTTGCTCTTGTTGACATTGAGTGAAAGAGGTTGTTCTCCTGAGAAATCTGACCTCTCTGTAGGCCTCCTCATTGTCATTGGAGACTAGGCCCACAATTGTGGTATCATCTGCAAATTTGATGGTGACATAAGAGCTGTGTCTAGCTCAGCAGTTGTGGGTGTACAGGGAGTACAAGAGAGGGCTGTGTCCTGCCCTGAGAGACTCCGATGTTAAGGGTCAGTGAGAAGGAGGTGATGTTGCCCATCCTTACCACCTGGCGTCGGTCCATCAGGAAGTTTAGGATCCAGCTGCACAGAGAACTGTTCAGACCCAGATCCCGATGCTTAATGTTGAGCCTTATCACTAGAATGACTAAAGCTATGAACATTTTTGTAAGGGGAAGCAGCCACCATGTAGCACGCTCCCCTGCTGTGAAGCGATTAACACCTATTGTCTTGGTAATGATGAGGAATGCATTGGAAGCACCAACCCCCATGCCCACAGAATGCTCCGCCAGCTCCCAAAGCACCTAACGTGACACAAATTGAAGGTGAACTTGAAGTTATAAGTATATATGTTTCCGATCCTACAGTGCGATAGGACAATTTGTAGTGTTTTAAAAGTTATAATTCAAGGGCATGTAGTAGCAGACAGAAGCTCAGCTTCCCTTAAATGTCAAACATTAAATGGTCAAATATGTACAGTTGTGTTAACATTTCATTGACCACAAATGCGTTAGAACACATTAATCTCAAAGATGAGTTTGTTCAGAATCAGCTACTTAACACGCAGCGTCAATGCATTTGCCCGTAGAAGCTGAGAGTCTATTCACTTCAAGGGGACTGCATGGAGCGGGGTTTATTATTTCTCATAGTATTTCCTTGTTTCAGTTTAACATAATTTCAACATTTCCTTGTTCGAGTTTAATTTTGTTTCGTTTGTTTGGTCAGTCAGTTCATACTGTTGGCTAAGTTGGAGTGAACTACCCAGCTAGCAAGGTGCACACGATGGCAGTCAACGCTAATATTGTCGACCTGATTTTGGCAAATTTAGTAGTGCTGTATAACTATTCAAAAACAGTGTGTATATATGTATATAAATAAATATATATAAAACTTCTTCTTTCGGCTGCTCCCTTTAGGGGTCACCACAGCGGATCATCTGCCTCCATCTTGCCCTATCCACTGCCTCCTCTACTTTTACACCAACCATCTCCATGTCCACCTTCACTACATCCATAAACCTTCTCTGAGGTCTAACTCTTCTCCTTCTACCCGGCAGCTCCATCTCCAACATTCTTTGACCAATATATCCACTATTCCTCCTCAACACATGTCCAAACCATCTCAACCTGGCCTCTCTGGCTTTATCTCCAAACTGCTCTAACTTCACTGTCCCTCTGATCTGCTCATTTCTAATCTTGTCCATCCTTTTCACTCCCAATGAAAATCTCAGCATCTTCATCTCCGCCACCTCCAGCTCAGCCTCCTGTCTTTTAGACAGAGCCACAGTCTCCAAACCATACATCACAGCAGGACGCACTACTGTCTTGTAAACCTTCCCTTTCACTCTTGCTGCTATCCTTCTGTCACACATCAACCCTGACACCCTCTCCACCCACTCCATCCTGCCTGCACCCTCTTCCTCACCTCTTTTCTACACTGTCCATCGCTCTGGATGGTTGACCCAAGATATTTGAAGTCATCCACCTTTACGACCCCAATCCTTGCATCTTCACCTTTCCACCTGCCTCCCTCTCATTCACACACATGTATTCCGTCTTGTCTCTACTGACCTTCATTCCTCTCCTCTCCAGTGCAAACCTCCACCTCTCCAGATTCTCTTCCACCTGCTCTCTACTCTCACCACAGATTACAATGTCATCTGCAAACATCATGGTCCATGTAGCCTCCTGCCTGACCTCATCTGTCAACCTTTCCATCACCATTGCAAACAAGAAGGGGCTCAAAGCTGATCCCTGATGTAACCCTACCTTCACCTTGAAACCATTTGTCACTCCAACTGCACACCACACCACTGTCTCACTATCCTCATACATGTCCTGCACCACCCTAACATACTTTTCAGCTACACCTGACTTCATCATACAGTACCACAGTTCCTCTCTTGGCACCCTATCATATGCCTTCTCTAGGTCCACAAAGACACAATGCAGCTCCTTCTGACCTTCTCTGTACTTCTCTACCAACACTCTTAACACATCACTCTTAACACATAAATTGCATCTGTGGTACTCTTTCTGGGCATGAAATCAAACTGCTGCTCACTGATCTGAACCTCTCGCCTTAGCCTTGCTTCAATAACTCTTCCCATACCTTCATGGTGTGGCTCATCAACTTTATACCTCTGTAGTTACTGCAGCTCTCCACATCACCCTTGTTCTTAAAAATGGGGACCAGTACACTGCTCCTCCACTCATCAGGCATCCTCTCACTCTCCAGGATTTTGTTAAACAACTGGGTTAAAAAGTCCACTGCCTTCTCTCCTAAACATCTCCATACGTCCACAGGTATGTCATCTGGACCAACTGCCTTTCCATTCTTCATCCTTTTTAAAGCTGCCCTCACTTCCACCTTACTAATTCTCTGCACTTCCTGATCCATTATCTCTCCCCCGTTGTCCTCCTCTCTCTCTCTCGTTTTCATCATTCATTAGTTCTTCAAAGTACTCCTTCCATCTACTCATCACTCTCTGTTCACTCACTAGTACATTTCCCTCTCTATCCATTATCAGCCTAACCTGCTGTACATCCTTTCCAGCTCTATCTCTCTGTTTAGCCAAACAATACAAGTCCTTTACTCCTTCTTTACTGTTCAGCCTCTCATACAGCTCATCATAGGCCTTTGCCTTTGCCACCATTCTTTTTGCTATGCGACTAGCCTCACAGTACTCCTGCCTACTTCCTTCATCTCTCTAGTTATCCCACTTTTTCTTAGCTGCCTTCTTCTTCTGAATACTCTCCTGGACTTCCTCATTCCACCACCAACTTTCCTTGTCTTCTTTCCTCTGACCAGACGAAACACCCAACACATTTTTGCCAGTTTCTCTCACCACCTTAGCTGTAGTTTCCCAGTCCTCAGGTAGCTCCTCACTGCCCCCAAGGCCCTGTTGCAATTTTTCCCTGAACTGCCTGCAACCATCCTCCTCCTTCAGCTTCCACCATCTAATCTTTGGCTCTGTCTTCACTCTCTTCCTCTTCTTTGTTTCTAATCTCATTCTACAGACAACCACCCTATGCTGCCTTGCTACACTTTCCCCTGGCATCACTTTACAATCTCCAATCTCCTTTAGGTGGCATCTCCTGCTAAGGATATAATCCACCTGTGTGCACCTCCCTCCACTCTTGTATGTCACCCTGTGTTGTTCCGTATTCTGAAAATACATGTTCACCACAGCCATTTCCATTCTCTTTGCAAAATCTACAACCATCTGAACTTCCACATTTCTGTCTTTCACACCATACATACCCAGCACCTCTTCATCCCCTCTGTTCCCTTTACCAACATGTCCATTGAAGTCTGCACCAATCACTAATCTCTCCTCTTTAAGGACACCATCTACCACTTCATCCATCTTACTCCAAAATTCCTCTTTCTCCTCTAACTGACAACCAACCTGTGGTGCATATGAACTGACCACATTCAAAATCACACCATCAACCTCCAACTTCAGGCTCATGATCCTGTCTGACACTCTTTACATCCAGAACACTTTTCCCAAGCTGTTCCTTTAGGATTATCCCTACTCCATTTCTCTTCCTCACTACACCATGATAGAACAGTTTGAATCCACCTCCAATGTTCCTGGCCTTGCTTCCTTTCCATGTGGTCTCCTGGACACAGAATATCTACCTTCCTTCTCTCCATCATGTCTGCAAGCTGTCTGCCTTTACCAGTCATTGTCCCTATGTTCAGAGTCCCTCCTCTAACCTCCACACTCCTGCCTTTCCTTCTCTCTCGCTGCCTTCTAACCTGCCTTCCTCCTCTCCTCTTTGATGGTCTTCGACCTACAGTAGTCCAATTTCCACCGGCACCCTGCTGGTCGACAGCACCATCATATTTCTGATCCGCATGTTAGTTTTGGCACAGGTTTTACGCCGGATGCCCTTCCTGATGCAACCCTCACCATTTATCCAGGCTTGGGACCGGCACCAGAAGTACATAAAGTACACCCCTAATGGCTGGTTTGACTTATAAAATTCTATTACTGACTTATAAAGCTCTAAACGGACTTGCCCCTCAGTACCTGAGTGAACTTCTGTCCCACTATGAACCATCACGTCTACTTAGATCACAAGGTGCTGCTCACTACTGGTACCTAGAATTAATAAAGTTACATCAGGGGGGAGAGCTTTCTCATACAAAGCCCCCCAGCTCTGGAATAATCTTCCTGTTAATGTTCGGAAATCAGACACAGCCTCCGTTTTTAAGTCTAAGCTAAAAACTTACTTGTATATTCAAGCCTTATGACTCGTCTTCCCTGTCAGATTTAGACCTGACAGAGTCTCTGCTGCTGTAATCTGTGGTCAGTTGCTCTTTACAGAACTGACCGTGTTTTTCTTCCCTTTGTTTGCCGAGCTGAATAGCTGCCCATCTTGTGTGTCTGCTGCTATTGCCTCTTCTGCCTTGATTGGGTGCCGCTGCTCACCAGCCTTCTGGACCGGTTTGACCACCACTGAGCTTTTTTCCGTTGCTTTACAATGCTGTGCAATCCTCACCCTCAGATGCAGCTGCTGCTGCTGCATAATCATAAATTAATCAAGTTAACCACTGCTTTTCTTTTTCCTACTTTGTACTATAATACTTTGTACTAATAATGTTTGCTATGCTGCGACCGTAGGAGGATGGGTTCCCCTTCTGAGCCTTGGTTCTCAAGGTTTCTTCCTCTTTAGGAAGTTTTCCTTGCCACAGTCACTGCTGGCTTGCTCATGGGGGCTTAGACCTGGATTTTCTTTTCTTTCTGTAATACTGATTGTTCTGTAAAGCTGTTTTGTGACATCTGTTGTAAAAAGCGCTATATAAATACATTTTGCTTGCTTGCTTGATGGTGTTGAATGCTTAGCTGTAGACCACAAACAATATTGTCACATATGTGGTGGTTTTATCCAGATGGGAGAGGACTGTGTGTAGAGTCAGGACTATTGCACCAGTAGTGGATCTGTTCTGCCTGTAAGCAAACTGCAAAGGGTCCAGGTACTGAGAAGCAGATAAAGTCTCTGACCAGCTTATCAAATCACTTGCTTATGATGGAGGTCACTGCAACTGGGCATCAGTCATCTAGAGTGTTAACCCTGGCTGACTTTGGAACTGGCACAATGGTTGTAAATGTCTGTAAACGCTCCTGCCAGCTTATGTGCACAGGCTTTGAGAGCGCATGCAGGGATCCCGTCAGGCTTGCGGATGTTAACATGCTTGAAGGCTCTGCACATGTCAGCCACGTAGACAGAGCTCTCCGGTTCCGGGGATTCTTTACGTGAGTGTGATTGTGATTTCCCTCAAAACAGGTGTAGAAAGCATTCAGCTCGTTTGCAAGCACAGCACTGATGTTATTCACAGAACAAGTTTTCCTCTTAAAGTCCGTTATTGTGTTTAACCACTCCCACAGGCTTCTCGCATTAGTGGTGTTGAACTGTGACTCCACTTTAACACTGTACTTGCGATTAGCTGCTTTTATGGTCTTATGAAGAGCATAGCTGGCTTTTTATACTCATCCATGTCTCCTGATATAAAAGCACTGGTACGTGTGCTCAGAGTAGCACGGACTTCACAGTTGAGCCATGGCTTCTTATCAGGGTAAGCACAAACTGTTTTTGTGGGCACAACAGCCTCTATATGCTTTCTGATGAACCCGGTAACTGAGTTTGCATATTCGTCAGTGTTATTATTTAACACGTAGCAGAACATCTCCCAGTCAAAACAGTGCTAAAGCGCTAAATCCATTTGGTTTGACCAGCGGTGGACCTCTCTGATGGTGGGCTGTGCCTTTTTCAGTTTCTTCCTATAGGTGGGCAGGAGCAGGATGGAGAGATTTGCCAAACGGAGGTCAGGGGAGGGCTTTGTACACCTCACGGAAGTGGGACTTCAACAAAGCGAACTTTAGGGAAGTTCTTCCAAAGTACTTCCAATACATTTTGTGTGCTGCATGAAATGTATTGGAAGTACTTTGGAGCGACTTCCCTAAAGTTTGCTTTGTTGAAGTCCCCTACAACAATGGAGGCGGCCTCTGGGTGTGCACTCTCCTGCCTGTTAACAGCCTTGTGCGGTTTCCCGAGCGCCAGGTGACAGTGAGCCCTGAAATCTCTCTCGGCAGTCACAACGATCTGCACAATATGATATCAAGTGACTGGAAAGACTCGAAGAACAAGAGGTCCTTTGTTCTGTCCGTGCAGTGCACAGAGAAGACATCAATCCAAGTCAACATTGAAATTTACCTGTGGCTTTTAGGTATGTGTTGGATCATTATTCTGTTGTAGAAACCAGCCACTTTTCAGTATCAGTTTCTTGAAGAACTCAATTTCTTTCAGAATTTGCTGTAATTTAAAAGAATAGATTCTTCCATCTACTTGTGAAGATAAAGGAAAGCTATTCTAGTAATATTGGTTATGTGCACGTCAAAGGACAGATAGGGATCTACAACCCTAATCCCAATGAAGTTGGGACGTTGTGTAAAACATAAATAAAAACAGAATACGATGATTTGCAAATCCTTCCATCCATCCATCCATTTTCTAAGCCGCTTCTCCGTCAGGGTCGCGGGGGGATACTGGAGCCTATCCCAGCAGTCTTCGGGCGAAAGGCAGGATACACCCTGGACAGGTCGCCAGTCCATCACAAATCCTTTTCAACTATATTCAGTAGAATACACTACAAAGATAAGATATTTAATGTTCAAATGGATAAACTTTATTGCTTTTTGCAAATATTCACTCATTTTGAATTTGATGCCTGCAACACGTTCTAAAGAAGTTGGGACAGGGGCAACAAAAGACTGGGTAAGTTGAGGAATGTTCAAAAATCACCTGTTTGGAACATTCCACAGGTGAGCAGGTTAATTGGAAACAGGTGAGTGTCATGATTGGGTATAAAGGGAGCATCCCTGAAAGGCTCAGTCATTCCCAAGCAAGGATGTGAACAACTGCGTGAGCAAATAGTCCAACAGTTTAAGAACATTTCTCAACGTGCAAATGCAAGGAATTTAGGGATTTCATCATCTACAGTCCAAAATATCATCAAAAGATTCAGAGAATCTGGAGAAATCTCTGCAAGTAAGCGGCAAGGCAGAAAACCAACATTGAATGCCCGTGGCCTTCGATCCCTCAGGCGGCACTGCATTAAAAACCCACATCATTCTGTAACGGATATTACCACAGTACCTCAGGAACAGTTCAGAAAACCACTGTCAGTGAACACAGTTTGTCGCTCCATCTACAAGTGTAAGTTAAAACTCTGCCATGCAAAGCGAAAACCAGCAACATATCAGCAACACTCAGAAACGCTGCTGGCTTCTCTGGGCCCGAGCTCACCTGAGATGGACTGACGCAAAGTGGAAAAGTGTCCTGTGGTCTGACGAGTCCACATTTCAAATTGTTTTTGGAAATCATGGACGTCGTGTCCTCTGGGCCAAAGAGGAAAAGAACTGTCCGGATTGTTATCAGCGCAAAGTTCAAAAGCCAGCATCTCTGATGGTGTGGGGGTGTGTTAGTGCCCATGGCATGGGTAACTTGCACATCTGTGAAGGCCCCATTAATGCTGAAAGGTACATACAGGTTTTGGAGCAACATCTGCTGCCATCCAAGCAACGTCTTTTTCAGGGACGTCCTGCTTATTTCAGCAAGACAATGCCAAGCCACATTCTGCATGTGTTACAACAGCGTGGCTTCGTAGTAAAAGAGTGCGGGTACTAGACTGGCCTGCCTGCAGTCCAGACCTGTCTGGATTGAAAATGTGTGGTGCATTATGAAGCGCAAAATATGACAACTGTTGAGCAACTGAAGTTGTACATCAAGCAAGAATAGGAAAGAATTCCACCTACAAAGCTTCAACAATTAGTTGTATTAATGTCCTCAGTTCCCAAACGCTTACTGAGTGTTGTTGAAAGGAAAGGTGAGGTAACACAATGGTAAACATACTCCTGTCCCAACTTCCTTGGAACGTGTTGCAGGCATCAAATTCAAAATGAGTGAATTTTTTAAAAAACAGTTTATCTGTTTGAACATTAAATATCTTGTCTTTGTAGTGTATTTAATTGAATATAGGTTGAAAAGGATTTGCAAGTCATCGTATTCTGTTTTTATTTATGTTTTACACAACGTGCCAACTTCATTGGAATTGGGGTTGTATCATGACACCTGTTTTTTTACGGATGTACCCAATGCAACTGAGAAACTACTAAGTTCATGCTTTAAATTAGACAATTTTTTAGCAACTTTTGACCAAGAAGACTTGAGTAAGAGGACGTTACTCAATATACACTATATTTCCAAAAGAATTCACTCACCCATCCAAATCATTGAATTACCACAGGTGTATAAAACCAAGCACCTAGGCATGCCGACTGTTTCTACAAACATTTGTGAAACAATAGGTCACTCTCAGGAGCTCAGTGAATTCTAGCATGGTACCGTGATAGGATGTCACCTGTGCAACCTATCCAGTCGTGAAATTTCCTCACTACTGAATATTCCACAGTCAACTGTCAGTGGTGTTATAACAAAGAAGAAGCATCAGATTAGATCAAGAACAGTGCGTAGAAAGCTTTGTGGAATGGGTTTAAAGTTTGGTGGAGGTGGGATTATGTGTGAGGTTGCTCTTCAGGAGTTGGGCTTGGCCCCTTAGTTCCAGTGAAAGGAACACTTAGTGCATCAGCAGACCAAGACATTTCGTGCAATGTCATGCTCCCAACTTTGTGGGAATGGTTTGGGGATGGCCCTTTCCTGTTCCAACATGACCGCATCAGTGCACAAAGCAAGGTCCATAAAGAGAGGCACTTCATTATCTGGATATTTTCCATACTTCAGATGTTAAATTTCATGATGTGGTCACACGTGATGTTCACTTCTGATCAGTCTTCCATGAAGATCATGTTTGTGGCAGCAACACAGCACAGTACAGTAGTGTACACGCTACTCTTTTTGCAGAACCTTCCTTCAGTCTGTCACAAGAGGGTTTTACATTGTTTGAGCAGCATACAGAAAGTTCTAAGCTTTCTTGGTCTTCTTGATCTTGCCTTCAACCTTCTTCAAGGGGGGGGGGTGGTGGTTCAGTCTGATCAAGCCAAGTGTGAGGTAGGTTTATATCAAAGAGGGACACACATGATCAGTTGTTTGTAGACTTCGTAATTCGTTTACCAGTTGCAATCAGATGTTCTCCTGCTTGTTGAAATGAAAACCTGCAGCCACACCAGCCCTTTGTGGATAAGATTAGAGACCACTTAAGGTCTAAAAAGTTAATCACTTATACATACAGCTGTATATTTGTACCACGTACACAAAATATTACATCTTTTAAAGACAGTTTTGAATGACTAGCCATACACAGTTAAAGAAAACCATTGACCAGCTCTGTGGTTTTATCTTACTGTAAAGGCACATCTAAATAAGCAGTTACAGCAGGCCATTGAGATGCAAAGATGGGAGTATTGCCTGTAGATTTGCAGTTATTTTTTTCCAATAAATGTACACATTTAATCCTCTCTAGCCCAAGGGTTTTGGCTGTGGTTTAAGCCAAAATTTTAAAAATTGTATTTTTTTTACCAACTAGTACATATTGAGGGTATTAGTGACTTTCTCTCCAAAACCCTCTCAAGCATCCCCACTGTAATGTATACCAGCAGGGCCGACTGGTAAATCAGTATGAAGAATCAAACATATTTTTAGTGAATATCTTCCCAATGTGTTGGGTGTTTCGTCTGGTCAGAGGAAAGAAGACAAGGAAAGTTGGAGGTGGAATGAGGAAGTCCAGGAGAGTATTCAGAAGAAGAAGGCAGCTAAGAAAAAGTGGGATAACCAGAGAGATGAAGGAAGTAGGCAGGAGTACTGTGAGGCTAGTCGCATAGCAAAAAGAATGGTGGCAAAGGCTCAGGCCTATGATGAGCTGTATGAGAGGCTGGACAGTAAAGGACTTGTATCGTTTGGCTAAACAGAGAGATAGAGCTGGAAAGGATGTACAGCATGTTAGGCTGATAAAGGATAGAGAGGGAAGATGACATACCTGAGGAGATATGGAGATGTTTAGGAGAGAAGGCAGTGGACTTTTTAACCAGCTTGTTTAACAAAATCCTGGAGAGTCAGAGGATGCCTGATGAGTGGAGAAGCAGTGTAGTCCACATTTTTAAGAACAAGGGTGTTGTGCAGAGCTGCAGTAACTACAGAGGTAAAAAGTTGATGAGCCACACCACGAAGGTATGGGAAAGAGTTGTTGAAGCAAGGCTAAGGCGAGAGGTTCAGATCAGTGAGCAGCAGTTTGGTTTCATGCCCAGAAAGAGTACCACAGATGCAATTTTTGTGTTGAGAGTGTTGGTAGAGAAGTACAGAGAAGGTCAGAAGGAGCTACATTGTGTCTTTGTGGATCTAGAGAAGGCTTATGATAGGGTGCCAAGAGAGGAACTGTGGTACTGTAAGAGGAAGTCAGGTGTAGCTGAAAGGTATGTTAGGGTGGTGCAGGACATGTATGAGCATAGTGAGACAGTGGTGAGGTGTGCAGTTGGAGTGACAAATGGTTTCAAGGTGAAGGTAGGGTTACATCAGGGATCAGCTTTGAGCCCCTTCTTGTTTGCAATGGTGATGGACAGGTTGACAGATGAGGTCAGGCAGGAGGCTACATGGACCATGATGTTTGCAGATGACATTGTAATCTGTGGTGAGAGTAGAGAGCAGGTGGAAGAGAATCTGGAGAGGTGGAGGTTTTCACTGGAGAGGAGAGGAATGAAAGTCAGTAGAGACAAGACGGAATACATGTGTGTGAATGAGAGGGAGGCAGGTGGAAAGGTGAAGATGCAAAGAGTAGAGGTCGTAAAGGTGGATGACTTCAAATATCTTGGGTCAACCATCCAGAGCGATGGACAGTGTAGAAAAGAGGTGAGGAAGAGGGTGCAGGCAGGATGGAGTGGGTGGAGATGGATGTCAGGGCTGATGTGTGACAGAACGATAGCAGCAAGAGTGAAAGGGAAGGTTTACAAGACTGTAGTGCGTCCTGCTATGATGTATGGTTTGGAGACTGTGGCTCTGTCTAAAAGACAGGAAGCTGAGCTGGAGGTGGCGGAGATGAAGATGCTGAGATTTTCGTTGGTGAAAAGGACGGACAAGATTAGAAATGAGTAGATCAGAGGGACAGTGAAGGTGGAGCAGTTTGGAGATAAAGCCAGAGAGGCCAGGTTGAGATGGTTTGGACATGTGTTGAGGAGGAATAATGGATATATTGGTCAAAGAATGATGGAGATGGAGCTGCCGGGTAGAAGGAGAAGAGACCTCAGAGAAGGTTTATGGATGTAGTGAAGGTGGACATGGAGATGGTTGGTGTAAAAGTAGAGGAGGCAGTGGATAGGGCAAGATGGAGGCAGATGATCCGCTGTGGCGACCCCTAAAGGGAGCAGCCGAAAGAAGATCTTCCCAATATGTTTTCAGTGTAGCACAGTGTCAGAAAAACAGTGTGCTTTACAGTGAGGACACAGTTGCTCCAACACAATTCTGAAGTATTTTTATAACAATTCATTCTGATTTAGGACAACAAAATGAATTCCTCATAGTACATCTATTATTTGACTTGCAGGCAGTTTTTAAAATTCAGTAACCCTGTTACTTGGCCTTCCGCCGAAAGGCCGCTGGGATAGACTCCAGCTCCCTCTACGAAGCAGATAGATAAGCGGCTCAGAAACTGACCATCTCTTTACATGTACAAAAGTTGTGATATAAATGGCCACATACAGACCCTTCTCATGTTGAAATTGGGGACTTTGTCTTTCCTAAACATCTGAAAACCTTCATTTGTTAGGAATTCATTTGGAATATTCACAGGGCCCCATGTTTCTGTGACACATCCAATCTCAGACCTTTCTTGAGAAACCCTGATGAGTAATCTTTGTGTCATTGTCTCCAGATGTTAAAAAATGGCACAAAAATAGACTGAAAACATGGTACTACTAAAAAGCTAAACTCTGAAATGTAATGCATGAAGTAAGTGATAATCCTAATATTGTATTTTTGTGCACCTGGCAGATTTCCTGAATAACTGTTTTTGTGTAATTGTATCAGTGGTTAATCCTTTCTCTGCTTGTTATGATTTACTTCAGATATAAATACAAAAATATATAATTTATTTGATTTTTATCCATTGTGTTTTTCCTCGAGCTGTGAATGTCATTACTTAGGCCGGTTAGAGAGCACCCTGGTGATCTTACCTGGTGATTTGTTGCAGGGGTGTGGATGGTATTTTTCAGAAATGTCCCCTTTCTTTCTGAAAATGAAGGATTTATCAGATAATAAAAATGAAAAACAAAAGGGAGTGTGTTAAATATTTTAAAATGCCAATAATGTTGCTGTGCAGTGTTTAGCAAGGAAAAATCACTGCCCCACCCTTGAGGACTTCAAGAAAATATAAATACATGAGCCATTTGACTACAAGTGCTGCTTTAGCCTTTTCTGTTGCTTCCATATTGACTTTCTGGGTTTTCAGTACCGTTAATCATTGCTCCGTCTGTTATTGTGTCTGTATGTACCTTTTGCAGAAATGCAGATCACTGTAAACAGCAGCATTAATATGGACTTACTGATGTATACTGTTTCGATACATGTGCCAGTGGTGCAAGTGTTGGTGGGGATTTTCCTCTTTGTGAACGGCCTGATGATTTTCACCTTTTTGAAAAAGGAGGTATTCAGGGAGGACACTCGCTACATTTTGTTTGCACAAACCCTGTTTGTTGACTCTGCTTTCATGATTGTGAACAACATCCTTTTTGTCTGCTATAGTTATCAGTACCGCATTCACATGATTCCTTGTATTATCCTCTGTTTGATAATGTCTTTTCTTTACATTTGTACTCCACTGACTCTTGTGGCAATGTGTCTGGAGCGCTATGTTGCTATATGCATGCCTTTAAGACATGCTGACATCTCTACCAGCAGGACTAGATGTTTTGGATTTCTTATCATATGGGGTATCAGCTCCATACCTGCATTGTTCACTTTTATAGCTTATCTCTCAACGGCCCGTCCTGGTGCTCTGTTCTCCTATGCTTTCTGTAGTGCAGAGGTAATGTTAGGGGAAGAGTGGCTGGCACAAACACGTGCTTTAATTTTCCAGATCCTTTTTTTCTTTATGATCGTTGTTGTTTTGTTCACTTACATCAAGATAATGATTGCAGCCAGAGCTGCCTCCTCTGACAAAAAGAAATCAACCAACAAGAGTCTCCGAACTGTGATACTTCACACCTTTCAGCTGTTTCTGTGTATAGTTCAGAGTATAATACCATATATAGAAATGCCATTTTATAAGGGTGATATCATGGTGTTTATTAATTTAAGATATTCTAATTTTGTTGTTTTTATGATTGCACCACGTTGTCTTAGTCCACTGATTTATGGTCTCAGAGATGAGAAATTTTTCATTGTTTTAAGACATTATGCATGCTGTGGTTTTCATGGTATTTCCCAAACTTTGCCCATTCAAAGCAAAATAAGACCTAACTAAATCATTAAATCAGCATTTTACAATTTTGGGTGATATTTTATAATATATGTGAAAGCTAATGAAAATGCAACACTGATCACTGTAATCCTGTATACATTTAATGATAAGTAAATTCTGCAATAAGCAAAAGAATAATACAGTGTAAGAGGCTTTTTAGGTAATGGATGTCTTTTTTTTTACTCTTTTATTGCTAAATGTAACCATAATCTACTGTAGAACATTACAAAAAGGAGTACAAAGGAGAAAAGCTACAGTTTTGTGATTTAGGGGGATATGATAATAAGATAAATGAACACAGTGTTATACAGAGAATGATTGTTTGCTAAATGGGCATTATAGCATTCTTTTTTCATTCAGTACAGTACAAATAGTTGGATATAGCATCTGAAACTTTCAGCCAGTACAACACCTGGGCGTTGTTGAAGTTTAAATGCAAAAAAAAAAACCTCATACAGAGAACCTTACAAGAAAGTGCATTAAGAGGAAGTGGAAAGAGGTACAGCAGTCAAGGCTGTGTGTATGAAACCTCCAAAGAACATTGCAGCACAATTTAGTGTGCAGTGGTTAAGTGCAAATGGTGAGATGGTTCTCTCCTTGGCAGCAGGTGTCAAGTCACAAGTTACAGCTGCACGCATGATAATAGAAGTAGGGTCCCTGATTCTGTGTTTACTCCCACTGCTTCTCACCATATCACCCCTTTATCTATTATTATTATTATTATTATTATTATTATTAATATTGTGGTTGTTGTTGTGACATGATAGATTTACTACTACTACTTATATTAATGGAATAATAATAATAATAATAATAATAATAATGAAGCAAGCAAGCAAAGTTTATTTATATAGCCCTTTGTACAACAAGTGTTGTCACAAAGCAGCTTAACAGAACAGTCAGTATTACAGAAAAGAAAAATTCGGGTCCAAGCCCCCATGAGCAAGCCAGCGGTGACGGTTACAAGGGAAAAACTCCCTAAAAGAGGAAGAAACCTTGAGAGGAACCAAGACTCAGAAGGGGAACCCATCCTCCTCTGGTCGACACCGGATAGCAAACATTATTAGTATAAATTATTGTAGTACAAATTGGGTAAAACAGGTCGGCAGTGGTAAATTTCATTAGTTGATGATGATGATGATGATAATAATAATAAAAGTAATATTATATATATGTATTTTAATTATTAATATATAATTTTGCTAATAATATGTAGTATAATTGTGCTGTTATTATACAGACTTGAAAATAACCGCTTAAAATCCCAGGTGTATAAAATACTAAGGCTTATTATTGATTAACTACAGAGACTTCAGTGCAAAATGGTGGAACTGTTTTTAGCTTATAGAAAGATAAAACTTGAGGCTCGCTGGTGGTCTGGGGTCATTTAAAGGTTTAATAGAATCAAATACAGAATATGTTTAAAGGACAAAAAAAGATTTTTCCTTTATGCACTATTCAAAAGACTGGCCGCTGTGCACTCAATCACATTCCACAATGTTAAAAGGAATTACAATGTGCTTGCCGTCCAGGGCACCAATACAAATTAGGAAATTAGAAAAATTCCAGTTTTCCAGGTGGCAGCAGCCCTCTAAAGCTTTTCTGTTGGCAGTGGCTTGTATTTCTCCTGCATGTGTGTCCAGACGACATCACTTGTTTTTGATCATTTTTGGCACAGTTGACACTTTCAAGCATTAGCTTTTCGTGCAAAAATGTGGATATCCCACTAAAATCTATTTTCTGACACCAGATCTTATTGTGCATTATTCATGGGCTGTCTTGAAAACCCACAGATTTTCAGTGATGTTGAAGTCAGAGGTCTCTGAGGTTCATTGCAAAAGCTTCAGTCTGTGTTTTTAAGTAGTTGAAGTAGTTTTAAGTAGTGGATAGTGCATTTTTTGGCATGTGTTGGACTGTAATACTCTTATAGAATTCAACCTCTTTTCAGCTTTCAGATTCTTGACTGACTGTGTGTAATATGCTTCCAGGATTTGCTATCCAGTCTTCCATCTACCCATGCAGTGTTTTTTGTGCCAATGGCTGCTGTGCAACCCTAAAGCATAAATGACCCACTCATATGCTTAACAGTTGGTAAAGTGTTTTCATCAATCACTATTTCTTTTTTTTTTTTTCACCCCACAAACACACCTTTGGTAATTTGTGGCTAAACAGTTTCATTTTTACTTCAGTGGCCCATAGCACTTGTTTACAAAAAGCCTCTGTCTTATCTGGATATTTTCCATACTTCAGATGTTAAATTTCATGATGTGGTCACACTTGATGTTCACTTCTGTTCAGTCTTCCATGAAGATCATGTTTGTTGCAGCAACACAGCGCAGTACAGTAGTGTACACGCTACTCTTTTAGCAGAACCTTCCTTCAGTCTGTCACAAGAGGGTTTTACATTGTTTGAACAGCATACAGAAAGTTCTAAGCTTTGATCAGTTATTTGTAGACTTGGTAATTCATTTACCAGTTGCAATCAGATGTTCTCCTGCTTGTTGGAATGAAAACCTGCAGCCACACCGGCCCTTTGTGGATAAGATTAGAGACCACTTAAGGTCTAAAGAGTTAATCACTTATACATACAGCTGTATATTTGTACCACGTACACAAAATATTACATCTTTTAAAGACAGTTTTGAACGACTAGCCATACAGTTAAAGAAAACCATTGACCAGCTCTGTGGTTTTATCTTACTGTAAAGGCACATATAATTGAGCAGTTACAGTGGGCCACTGAGATGCAAAGATGGGAGTATTGCCTGTAAATTTGCAGTTATTTTTTTCCAATAAATGTACACATTTAATCCTCTCTAGCTTTAGGGTTTTGGCTGTGGTTTAAGCCAAAATAAATACAAAAATTCTACCAACTAGTACATATTGAGGGTATTAGAGACTTTCTCTCCAAAACCCTCTCAGGCATCCCCACTGTAATGTGTACCAGCAGGGCCAACTGGTAAATCAGTATGAAGTGTCAAACATATTTTTTGTAAATATCTTCCCAGTATGGTTTCAGTGTAGCACAGTCTCAGAAAAACAGTGTGCTTTACAGTGAGAACACAGTTGCTCCAACACAATTCTGAAGTATTTTTATAACAATTCATTCTGATTTAGGACAACAAAATGAATTCCTCATAGTACATCTATTATTTGACTTGCAGGCAGTTTTTAAAATTCAGTAACCCTGTTACTTGGCCTTAGGGATAGACTCCAGCTCCCTCCACAAACCAGAAGGATAAGCGGCTCAGAAACTGACCATCTCGTAACATGTACAAAAGTTGTGATATAAATGGCCACATACAGACCCTTCTCATGTTGAAATTGGGGACTTTGTCTTTCCTAAACATCTGAAAACCTTCAGTTGTTAGTAATTCATTTGGAATATTCACAGGGCCCCATGTTTCTGTGACACATCCAATCTCAGACCTTTCTTGAGAAACCCTGATGAGTAATCTTTGTGTCATTGTCTTAAGATGTTAAAAAATGGCACAAACATAGGCAACCTGACTCAAAACATGGGACTACTAAAAAGGGAAACTCTGAAATGTAGTGCAGGAAGTAAGTGATAATCCTAATATTGTCTTTTTGTGCACCTGGCAGATTTCCCGAATAACTGTTTTTGTGTAATTGTATCAGTGGTTAATCCTTTCTGTGCTTGTTATGATTTACTTCAGATATAAATGCAAACATATATAATTCATTTGAATTTTATCCTTTGTGTTTTTCCTCGAGCTGTGAATGTCATTACTTAGGCCAGTTAGACAGCACCCTGGTGATCTTACCTGGTGATTTGTTGCAGGGGTGTGGATGGTATTTTTCAGAAATGTCCCCTTTCTTTCTGAAAATGAAGGATTCATCAGATAATAGAAATGAAAAACAAAAGGAATGTTTTAAATGTTTAATAGTAAAATGCCAATAATGTTGCTGTGCAGTGTTTAGCAAGGAAAAATCACTGCCCCACCCTTGAGGTCTTCAAAAACAATATAAATACATGAGCCATTTGACTACAAGTGCTGCTTTAGCCTTTTCTGTTGCTTCCATATTGACTTTCTGGGTTTTCAGTACCGTTAATCATTGCTCCGTCTGTTATTGTGTCTGTATGTACCTTTTGCAGAAATGCAGATCACTGTAAACAGCAGCATTAATATGGACTTACTGATGTATACTGTTTCGATACATGTGCCAGTGGTGCAAGTGTTGGTGGGGATTTTCCTCTTTGTGAACGGCCTGATGATTTTCACCTTTTTGAAAAAGGAGGTATTCAGGGAGGACACTCGCTACATATTGTTTGCACAAACCCTGTTTGTTGACTCTGCTTTCATGATTGTGAACAACATCCTTTTTGTCTGCTATAGTTATCAGTACCGCATTCACATGATTCCTTGTATTATCCTCTGTTTGATAATGTCTTTTCTTTACATTTGTACTCCACTGACCCTTGTGGCAATGTGTCTGGAGCGCTATGTTGCTATATGCATGCCTTTAAGACATGCTGACATCTCTACCAGCAGGACTAGATGTTTTGGATTTCTTATCATATGGGGTATCAGCTCCATACCTGCATTGTTCACTTTTATAGCTTATCTCTCAACGGCCCGTCCTGGTGCTCTGTTCTCCTATGCTTTCTGTAGTGCAGAGGTAATGTTAGGGGAAGAGTGGCTGGCACAAACACGTGCTTTAATTTTCCAGATCCTTTTTTTCTTTATGATCGTTGTTGTTTTGTTCACTTACATCAAGATAATGATTGCAGCCAGAGCTGCCTCCTCTGACAAAAAGAAATCAACCAACAAGAGTCTCCGAACTGTGATACTTCACACCTTTCAGCTGTTTCTGTGTATAGTTCAGAGTATAATACCATATATAGAAATGCCATTTTATAAGGGTGATATCATGGTGTTTATTAATTTAAGATATTCTAATTTTGTTGTTTTTATGATTGCACCACGTTGTCTTAGTCCACTGATTTATGGTCTCAGAGATGAGAAATTTTTCATTGTTTTAAGACATTATGCATGCTGTGGTTTTCATGGTATTTCCCAAACTTTGCCCATTCAAAGCAAAATAAGACCTAACTAAATCATTAAATCAGCATTTTACAATTTTGGGTGATATTTTATAATATATGTGAAAGCTAATGAAAATGCAACACTGATCACTGTAATCCTGTATACATTTAATGATAAGTAAATTCTGCAATAAGCAAAAGAATAATACAGTAAGAGGCTTTTTAGGTAATGGATGTCTTTTTTTTTTTTTTTTTACTCTTTTATTGCTAAACGTAACCATAATCTACTGTAGAACATTACAAAAAGGAGTACAAAGGAGAAAAGCTACAGTTTTGTGATTTAGGGGGATATGATAATAAGATAAATGAACACATAGAACACAGTGTTATACAGAGAATGATTGTTTGCTAAATGGGCATTATAGCATTCTTTTTTCATTCAGTACAGTACAAATAGTTAGATAGAGCATCTGAAACTTTCAGCCAGTACAACACCTGGGCGTTGTTGAAGTTTAAAAAAAAAAAAAAAAAAAAACCTCATACAGAGAACCTTACAAGAAAGTGCATTAAGAGGAAGTGGAAAGAGGTACAGCAGTCAAGGCTGTGTGTATGAAACCTCCAAAGAACATTGCAGCACAATTTAGTGTGCAGTGGTTAAGTGCAAATGGTGAGATGGTTCTCTCCTTGGCAGCAGGTGTCAAGTCACAAGTTACAGCTGCACGCATGATAATAGAAGTAGGGTCCCTGATTCTGTGTTTACTCCCAGTGCTTCTCACAAGATCAGCCCTTTATCTATTATTATTATTATTATTATTATTATTATTATTATTATTATTATTATTATTATTATTGTGGTTGTTGTTGTGACATGATAGATTTACTACTACTACTTATATTAATGGAGTAACAATAATAATAATATATGTTGTTTTTGTTGTGACATGATAAATTTACTACTACTACTTATATTAATGGAATATTAATAATAATGAAACAAGCAAGCAAAGTTTATTTATATAGCCCTTTGTACAACAGGTGTTGTCACAAAGCAGCTTTACAGAACAATCAGTATTACAGAAAAGAAAAATTTGAGTCCAAGCCCCCATGAGCAAGCCAGTGGCGATAGTGGCAAGGAATAGCTCCCTAAAAGAGGAAGAAACCTTGAGAGGAACCAAGACTCAGAAGGGGAGCCCATCCTCCTCTGGTTGACACCGGATAGCAAACATTATTAGTATAAATTATTGTAGTAAAACATTAGTGCAGTAAAAAAAATTAGTGGGTAAAACAGGTGGGCAGTGATAATTTGATTAGTTTATGATAATGATGATGATGATGATGATGATGATAATAATAATAATAATAATAATAATAATAATAATAATAATAATAATAATAATAATAATAATAATAATACATGTATTTTAATTGTTAGTGTATAATTTTGCTAATAATATGTTGTATAATTGCGGTGTTATTATACAGACTTGAACATAACCTCTTAAAATCCCAGGGGTATAAAATACTAAGGCTTATTATTGATTAACTACAGAGACTTCAGTGCAAAATGGTGGAACTGTTTTTAGCTTATTGAAAGATACAACAAAACAAGACAAAACAAAAAAAGAAACAACAAAACTGAGGCTCGCTGGTGGTCTGGGGTCATTTAAAAGTTTAATTGAATAAAATACAGAATATGTTTAAAGGACAAAAGAAGATATTTTCCTTTATGCACTATTCAAAAGACTGGCCGCTGTGCACTCGATCACATTCCACAATGTTAAAAGGAATTACAATGTGCTTGCCGTCCAGGGCACCAATACAAATTAGGAAATTAGAAAAATTCCACTTTTCTAGGTGGCAGCAGCCCTCTAAAGCTTTTCTGTTGGCTGCATGTCTGTCCAGAAGATGTCACATGTTTTTGATCATTTTTGGCACAGTTGACACTGTCAAGTATTATCTTGACAAATATTGTCCACTGTACTCACAAATCTGTTACACAATACAGTGTTGTCAATGATACTTTCACTATGCTTTATACAATTTCAAAGCATAATATTTTTATCCTCTATGAAGTATCAGTGTAGGCCAGCAATATGATATTGACTTTGACAGAGAAACATAGTCAGACCATGTCATGTAAATCATTTCATGTCATAAAAAATTTGATTTTTTTTACCCTAAAACACACTGCTAGTTGCTGCTTTGGGTCTATAGGCTCCCTGTAGGTTGTCTTCCTTTTCATTAAGTGAGGGCCTAGTATTTCCAACAGTGATTCACATGACTTACCAACATCCAGAAGCATGCGTGAAAGTGCTTATTATAAACTTTCAGCTCCTGTATAAGATGGTAAAGCTCTCCAAGCTCCTTTCTATTTTTTTCAAAATCGGGTGTACCCAAAATGGGAGGTACTTGTTTGTATTTTTCTGTGAGCAGCTAAAGGACATCTTCATCAACTAAAGAAGTTATTTTGTCATTTTTTTTGGCTGTGACAAAAAAATTTAAGCAATTGGCAAAAAAATTCCCCAAAAAAATGCATCACATCCAGCACTTATGGTTTTGATTTGCATATTTGTGCCTTTGTCATGTCACTTTCTGTGTGTAATGGCCTTTATTTTGTAAGTATAGCTCAAGTGCAAAAATAACACACTAGGTCATATCACTGGTGTATGTGGTTGTGATAGAAATATTTTTGGAATTTTTGTTACTGATGTGCTATTTTCGATCATATGTGGTTGGAGAAAGCTCTAAAAGATTACTTTGAGAAGGTCCTTCAGCTTGACTCTACCAATACAAAACAGTATTTGGAGAGAACAAGAACCAGTGGGAGAAGAAGTTTGCTGCCATGCACAAGTCAGTTGAGACAAAGTTTGAAACTGAAAGTGTTGTTAAGGCTTGCTCTCAGGCCCAGAAAAGATTAGCTGTGGCTTTAAAAGCACAGGAATTCTACCACAATTCCTTCCGCATATCCATAGTACTAAATTACAGTCATGCATTCCGATTGTTGGGTATTACAAAGCTTGTCTGTCCATTCTTGATTTTTGCCGGTGTATCTGATTACTTTATTTTTTAAATTTTGTTTGTGTGTGTGTATTTTTGGGTACATTGGGTGTTAATAGGGGGTTTGTCCCCCATTTTCTGCAGTAAAATCCTCTACGTTTCTTGGAAGTCTTTACATGATATTGGAACTCTGCTGTGAGGATATGATTGCATTCAGCCACATGGTGGCTGATGTCATGATGCTGGATGATTTGGATCACAAACCTCTCCTTCTCAATTTAAAGGTATTGGATAGTGCTCCATCACTTCAGAATACACAGTTCCACAGTCCAGTGCTGGGGGGCTTTATGCCCCCTCTTGGAACTAGGATTTGTGACCTTAGAGCATCCCATTCTATCTGCACTATTCTTCTATGGAGACTACACAAGATATGCATGCACAGCTGAACACCTGTGTCAGCAATGGATGCACCTTAATGTAGCTGAATTCACCAATTAAAACAACTGTCTAAATACTTTGGGACATATGTATTCTGTAGGTTTTTGAAGTGAGAAGTAAACAACCTCTGCAGCAAACTGATAAAACATTTTCTGTTAAGTTACACCCCCCTAACCCATACTTACTTACACTCCCTTCGACAGAGAAAACATGTTGCAAACACTTTTTTTGCAGCCAGTTATAGCTTGATGTTTTTTCTGTTCTTGTTTTTGGAATTTTCATCCACCTTTTTTGTACAGTGATTCTTGTTCTGCAATGTTCTTGGATGGTCTTGCATGTATCATATGTTGAAGGCCTGCCAACAGATTTTAAAGTGATGTGTAAGTCAGGGGACTGTCAGGTCCATTGCAAAATACTCAGCTTGTGTTGCTGTAAGTAATTTGTTAGTGGATTTTTAGGTATGTGTTGGACGGTTGTCCTCTTGCAGAAGCCAGCCTCTTTTTTGCTTTCACTTTCTTGACTGACTGTCACATTTGCTCTCCATCCTTATATCCACCCATACAGTGTTTCTTGTGCCACTGGCTGCCATGCTAACCCAAAGTATAACCGATCCACCCCTTTGCTTAAAAGTTTGCAAGGTGTTCTTTTCACCAACCATCATTTCTTCATGCCACCCCCAACATATCTTTGGTGATTGTTGCTAAACCATTCCATTCTTACTTTAGTGATCCATAGCACGTGTTTAGAAAAAGCCTTTGTCTTATCTGGATATTTTCCACACTTCAGATGTTGACTTTTGTGATGAGGTCACACATGTGTTCACTTTTGATGACTCTTCTTTGCAGATCATGTTTGTGAAAGCAACCCTGCACAGTACAGCAGTGCACATCGACTCATTTTTTTAGGAAAACCTTCCTTTTGTCTTTTGCTGTTACATGAGGGTTTTACATTGTCTTAGTTTTCTTGGACTTTTTGATCTTGCCTTGACTTCCATAGATCTCATTAACATTTGTTCTTAATGACATTTCAGATGGTGGAAATTGTGAGCTGAAAGTGCTTTGATATCTTTGTAGCCTTCACTTGTATTGTATCACTTAGCTATCACATTTTCAGAGCCAGCTGCGTACCATCATTGCTGAGTGTTAGTGCAAAGTTTGAAGAGGAAGAGCGCTTATTGCGCATTGAATTTTTCATGTTCTGACATTCCTGATGATCATTCTTGACCAGCCTAACCACTTCTAATAAGTCATTTAAGGGGAGGGGGGTGTCCAGTTTGATCAGCAAAGGGCCAGTGTGCTGTAGGTTTATGTTACATCAAAGCAGCAACACACACAATCAGTTGTTTGTAGACTTAGCAATTCATTTACCAATTGCAATCAGGTGTTCTCCTGCTTGTTTGGAATGATAACATTCAGCCACACTGGCCCTTTGTGGACAGAGTTAGACATCACTAATTTAAGGCCTAATGAGTTGATCGTTTTTGCATACAGCTTTATATTTGTATAATGTACATAAAATAATACATCTTTCATATCAAATAGTTTTGAATGGCTTCCCATTATATAAAATCTTAAACCAGCTACGAGGTTGTAACTCACTGTAAACACATATCCAAATTAGCAGATACATCATTAAATGTTCACGTTTAGGCCAAATCCCATTTCACCCCTTGCCCCAACACTTAGCCCTACCCCTCCGTTTTGCACATTCACGTCTAGGGGTAGGATTGTGCCGATTGCTGTTGAGATGAAGGGGTAGGGTGAAGTGTTAGGGCTACATGACCCTTCAAACAGAGATTTTTCAGAGGCACAATGCAAACAGTGTGTTATAAGAAAATTCCGAGAATGCCCTGCGAATCATCAGCCAGATAGCTGCACAAGCGACCAAAGAGACACATAAATGTAAGTATTTCTCTGTTAAAATGCTGTTAAAATGTTTTATGGTCATTTCCTTCATAACATGCATAAAAATCGCCAGTAAAATGCTGATGTCTTGGTCGCTACCGAACGAAATTTCCCATTCTACCTTAAATGGTGCAGCAGTTACATTCTGGTACGTGGGCTTGCTCCACCATTTAAGGTGAAACGGGAAATCGGTCACGAAGCTGGCGCTTAGAAAGCGAAGTTCAGCTTCATATCATCGAAGAGTTCTTGGTGGTGATAATAAATAATTTCCCCCCTTTTTTAAAGGCGTATGATGCCCTAAATGTATTTAATCAATGAGGAGCTGAACTTTACCCTCCTCTGCTGTCACTACAGACTGGCAGGGTTGCCGACAGAGCAACGCTAGTAGCTGTTAATAAAGTGATGTAGTTTTTTGTTTGTGCTCTTTTTTTACCCGGTGACTCGTTTGATTGATTGATGTGTTAAACTGAAGTTGTGAATGAATCGCAAGCGCCCTGCTTTTCAGTCTCCTTTGGATAAATGGCAAATGCCAGTGTGATATACCATTATTGCTATAGGATGGAGACAAAGCAGGAAAACACATCCTGATTATTTTTCCAGGCTATTTTAAGTGTGATTCACCTGTCCTGTCATGTGACACACAAGTGAGATCACCACAGCTGGAGGCGACGTATTGGAAATGGCCGGAAAACCTCGTCTTGTCTGTTCACGTAAAAGTTGCTGACGACAGCTGATGACTTATCTGGTTCTTGAAGGGTTCTCCCATTTTGTAGGGGGAAGATTTCAACCACTACTCAAATCAAATCAAATCAAATCAAATCAAATCAAATTTATTTGTATAGCGCTTTTTACAATGGATGGGCAGGCCAGGGGCAACAGTGGCAAGGAAAAACTCCCTCAGAACTGAGGAAGAAACCTTGGGAGGAACCAGGCTCACCAGGGGGGACCCATCCTCCTCTGGTCAAACTACCTACAAGTGATTATATTACTAATATTAATAGCAGTAATATTGGTATTAGGAATAACTAGGAGTCTATGAGAACATCAGTGTAGGGTGGGCAGCTAGTCCAAGGCAGGTGGTGGCAGCTGGGGCATGGGCAGCTGGTCTGAAGTGGGTAGCAGGAGGGCTCGGCAGTCGGTCGTCCTTCAGCGTCCTGTGTCCATGGACCCCTGGATCTGCTGCCTTTATCTAAGGGGGGACATTAGCTACCAAAAGCTAAACTGAACAAGTGAGTTTTCAGCCTACTCTTAAAGATTGAGACTGTGTCTGAGTCCTGAACAATTTCTGGAAGATGGAAGATCATTCCAGAGTTTGGGGGCTTTATAAAAAAAGCTCTTCCCCCATCTGAAACCTTCTGAATTCTGGGGACTATTAATAAGCCAGCACTCTGTGATCTGAGTGGTCGTGATGGCTCATAATGAGAAACAAGGACTTGTAAGTACTCAGGAGCGAGCCCATGTAGGGCTTTATAAGTCAATAAAAGGATTTTATAATCAATACGGAATTTAATAGACAGCCAATGAAGTGATGATAGCACTAGACTAATATGCTCAAATTTTCTAGTTTTAGTGAGGACCCTGGCTGCGGCGTTTTGGACTAGTTGGAGTTTGTTTAAATTCCTGCTCATGCATCCTGACAGAAGTGCGTTACAATAGTCTAGCCTAGAAGTAATAAAGGCGTGTACTAGAGTTTCCGCATCACGCAGGGATAGGGCATTTCTTATCTTGGCAATATTGCGAAGATGTCGAAAAGCTGTCCTAGTGATGCTGCCTATGTGTTGATCGAATGATAAATCTGAATCTATTATAACGCCAAGATTTTTTGTTGCTGAGCCAGGTGTGGCTGGAAAGTCGGCGAGATTTAAGATTCAATCTGGTAATTTACTTCTTGCTAATTTTGGACCCAGAAGGAGAACCTCTGTTTTGTTACTGTTTCATGGGAGGAAGTTACGTGACATCCAGCCTTTCACGTCTTTTACACAGTCCTCCATTTTCTTTAACCTGTATTTGTCATCAGGCTTGGCTGATATGTACAGTTGAGTATCGTCTGCATAACAATGAAAGTTTACGCCATGATTAGTTATAACTGTGCCTAACGGTAACACGTATAGTGTAAATAATAATGGTCCTAATATAGACCCCTGCGGAATTCCAAATCTCACTTTTGAATAATTGGAAGATAAATTGTTTACCCTAACAAACTGATAACGTTCTGATATTGTGGTCTATTGTATCGAAAGCCACACTAAGGTCAAGTAGCACTGAGAGATATGTAGCCTTGATCAGAGGCAAGAAGAAGATCATTAGTTATCTCAACTAGAGCAGTCTCAGTGCTGTGGTGTGGCCTGAATCCAGATTGAAATTTTTCATATATATGGTTCTTGTGTAGATATGAACTAAGTTGTTGGGCCACAGCTTTTTCTAAGATCTTTGATATAAACGGTAAGTTAGAAACAGGCCTGTAATTAGACAAAACGGTGATATCAAGATTTGGTTTCTTGATCAGGGGTTTGATAACTGCTAGTTTAAAAGCTTTGGGTACATGGCCCAGAATAAGGGACGAGTTTACAATAGTTGAAATGGGGTTTATAATGACTGGCAGTACTTCTTTGAGTAATTTTGATGGAATTGCATTGAGTATGCAGGTTGTGCAATTTGCAGAAGAGATAATCTTCTCTAGCTCTAGCTGTGGGAGTGGGTTTCCAGGCTCTTTTCTACAGCTGTGTTTTGTTCTATATCAGCCAATTCAGATGACAGACAGGTGGATTTGAATTTGATACTGTGGGTTGAATTTGTTGTCTAATATTTTAAATTTTATTATTAAAGAAGTTGCTGGAATTTCTGGTTCAGTACATGCCTGATTTTTTGTGATTTGGGAAATCACGTTAAACAGTATTCTAGGATTATACTTACTTTTCTCGATCAGCGAGGCCAGATATGCTGAGCGAGCTTTAGTGAGAGCATTTCTATACTCTATAAGGCTGTCCTTCCAGGCAGTGGGGAACACTTCCAGTTTGGTTTGACGCCATTTCCACTCTAATTTCCGAGCTGTTTGTTTTAAGGTCCGGGTTTTATCGTTGTACCACTGGGCGAGCTTTTTCTGCCTTATTCTTTTTATTTTAAGTGGGGCCACATTTTCTAAAGTGGATCGTAAGGTATTTTCTAAATAATCGGTTAGTAAATCTAGTTCCATTGGGTCTGATGCAGTGGAGACTGGGGTTGATAACTCTGGAAGATTTTCTGTAAATTGTATGGCGGTAGAAGTTTTTATTGAGCGCCTTGTTGAATAACGAGGGGACGTATATATATTATGGCTAAGTCGTAGCTCATATGAAATTAAGTAATGGTCGGAGTTTGCTGTGGTTTGCGGTAGGATATTAAGCTTGTCTATGTTAAGACCTAGTGTCAAAACTAAATCTAACATATGACTACAGTAGTGTGTAGGCCCTGTTACATTTTGGGTAAAACCAACAGTCTAGGATTTAGGTAAATGCCTTTTTTAATGGGTCGTTTACCTTCTCAAAGTGAATATTAAAATCCCCTACAATTATTACTTTATCGTTGCACACAGCCAGGTTTGCAACGAAGTCACTAAATTCTTTTATAAATTCAGAGTAGGGCCCTGGTGGTCTGTAAATGTTTAAATAATGAAAACGCCTTCTTTTTTTGTGACCGGATTTGTAACGTGAATAGAGAGGACCTCAAAGGAAGTAAAAGTGTCACATTGTTTCTGACTAATATTGAGAGTATTTTGGTATATTATACAGACTCCACCTCCCTTGCCTGATAATCTTGGCCTATGTGCATAATTATAGCCTACAGGCGTGGCTTCATTTAAAGCTAAATATTCATCTGGTCTAACCCACGTTTCAGTAAGACAAAAAAAGTTTATTGAAAAAAATTTATGATCGCTTATAATTTCATTTACGACGACTGCTTTAGAGTTTAGTGATCTTATATTAAGTAGTCCGAGTTTTAGATCTAAGGTGTTATTGCTATCATCAGAACATGGATATATGTTGATTAGATTATTTAAACGGACTGATTGAGTTTTTCTATGATTAAATTTAGTTTTAATTCGGGGCAAAGACACAGTCTCTATAAAGTTGATCTTGGGTGACGCCTCAAGGCAGATCGCAGATGGTCGGTTTACCCTGTCTGTCTGCGGCCTGATCCCGGCTCTGGACTGTCAGCAGCGGTTTACACTACTCTGCCGACTAACTAAAAGACTATGTGCTATGCTGCACGAAAGTAAGGCAGCACCCTCCCGCGTGGGGTGGACACCATCCCTACCTATAAGACCAGGCTTGCCCTCAAAACGTAACCAATTGTCTATAAAGCCCACTTGATTTTTCGGGACACCACTTGGACATCCAGCAGTTTAACGCCGTAAGCCTGCTGTAGGCTTCAGCGCCATGCCGCATTGGGATTGGGCCAGAGCAGATTACGGCATCGGACATCGTCTGGGCCTGTTTAATCACCTCTCTAATATTAGCCTTAGTTACCTCAGACTGCCGCAGACGGATATCATTGGCCCCTACATGAATGACTATCCTCAAATATCTCTTATCAGCTAATCTAAGGTTGCCCCTAATGTCCGGCGCTCTGGCTCCCGATAAGCATCTAACTGTAACCGCTGGCGCCCCTAAAGGAGTAGCTAACTTCACGTGTCAAACAATCGAGTCTCCTATGACCAGAGTGCTTTTAACAGAGTTCACAGTGGGTGATTCACTGAGCGGGGCAAACCTGTTTGACACGAGAATCAGAGGAGCGTGGTGTTCCGGTGGGCTAGCTTTGGCCTCAGCGTTAGCATTAGCCTTAGCTTTCCGGCTAGACTGCCGAGTTGTCACCCATTCGCCCCGCTGTGAGGGCTCTGACGCCAGAGTCGAGGGGGTGCTAAATCTCCCTAGGGTACCCGGAGCTGCTAACGCTGCCTCTGGCTGCCTATCCCTTAATAATCCTTGGATATGCACTTCTAACTGGTCGACCTTCTCCACCAAACATCTAACTAGCTGGCACTTAGCAAAAACACTGTCGCTATCGCTAGAGGCGGAAAATGGCGTTAGGCTAAACATGCCACACTCTGCGCAGACGAAACAACCAGCAGAAGCCATGATATTTCAGCCACTTACTTTTTGTCGATTTAGAAGCTGATATCACAAAAAACTTTACCGCAGTGATGCGCTCTCAGTCGCTCGCAGTTTAGGGGTGAAAGAAGTTACTCCTTGTAACTCAATTTCAAGGGGGAGGGTTACACTCGAAAACAAGTGGTAGGGGTAAATTAAGAAATGGGATTGGGCCTTAATCCTCTCTAGCCATAGGCTTGTGGTTTTGGTTTAATCCATAATAAGTAATCATACACTATCTAGACAAAAATATTGGGTCACAATTCCTAAATATTGAGCTCAGGGGTTGCTAACAGGTGTGTAAAATTAAGCACATAGCCTTGCAGTTTTGACAGAAAGTCACTGGCAGTAGAATGGGTCTTATTGATGAGCTCAACTACTTTAAAGGTGGCATTGTCATAGGATCCCACCTCTGCCACAAGTCAGTTTGTGAAATTTCTGTCTTGCTAAATCTGCTCTTGTCAACTGTAAGTGCTATGATTGTGAAATGGAAGCACCTAGGAGCAACAGCAGTTTAACCACAAAGCGATCGACCAAGAATACACTCAGAGTGGGGCTGGCGATGCCTGTCCTCTGTTAAATCACTCACAAGAGAGTGCCAAATTGCCTCTGGAAGCAACATCAGCAGATGAATTGAAGCTTCACAAAATGAGTTTGGCCTAGCAGCTACACACAAGCCTAAGATCTAAATGGAAGTGGTTTAAAGCATGCTGCCATGGGACTCTGGAACAGTAGAAATGCGTTATGTGAAGTGATTATCCCTATTTGGCAGTCTAATAGATGGTTCTGGGTTGCTGAATGCCAGGAGAATGTTACCTGCCTCAATGCATTGTGCCAGCTGTAAAGTTTGGAGGAGGAGGAATAATGCTGTAGGGTTGTTTTTCAGGGGTTGGTCTAGGCTCCTTGGTCCCAGTGAAGGGAAAACCTAATATTTCAGCATACCTAGATGGGATCTGTGTCTTTTCTAAACATCTGAAAACCTTCAGTTGTTAGTGGTTCGTTTGGAATTTTCCCATGAGCCTATGTTTGTGACACAGCTAATCTCAGTCCTGGTAAATTTCAATGATTGTGTCCTTGTTTTTGATATCATGAGAAACCCAGAGGAGTAATCTTCGTAGACTGCATCATTTTCTCTGGATATCTAAAATAAAATGGCAGAAATATAGCCAACCTGATTAAAAGATTAGTGTTTTAAATGTTTAATTATCAAATGCCAGTGCCAACAATGTTGCTGTGCGGTGCTTAGAGAGGAAAAATCACTGCCCCACCCTTCAGATCTTCAAAAACAATATAAATACATGAGCCATTTCACTACAAGTGCTGCTTTAGCCTTTTCTGTTGCTTCCATATTGACTTTCTGGGTTTTCAGTACCGTTAATCATTGCTCCGTCTGTTATTGTGTCTCTATGTACCTTTTGCAGAAATGCAGCTCACTGTAAACAGCAGCATTAATATGGACTTACTGATGTATACTGTTTCGATACATGTGCCAGTGTTGCAGGTATTGGTGTGGATTTTCCTCTTTGTGAACAGCCTGATGATTTTCACCTTTTTGAAAAAGGAGGTATTCAGGGAGGACACTCGCTACATTTTGTTTGCACAAACCCTTTTTGTTGACTCTGCTTTCATGGTTGTGAACAATATCCTGTTTTTCTGCTATAGTTATCAGTACCGCATTCACATGATTCCTTGCATTATCCTCTGTTCAGTAATGGCTTTTCTTTACATTTGTACTCCACTGACTCTTGTGGCAATGTGTCTGGAGCGCTATGTTGCTATATGCATGCCTTTAAGACATGCTGACATTTCTACCAGCAGGAATAGATGTTTTGGATTTCTTATCATATGGAGTATCAGCTCCATAGCTCCATTGTTCAATTTTATAGCTTTTGTCTCAATGGTCAAGTCTCATACTTTGTTCTCCTATGCTTTATGTAGTGTAGAGTTAATGTTAGGGGAAGAGTGGCTGGCACAAACACGTGCTTTAATTTTACAGATCCTTTTCTTCTTTATGATTGTTGTTGTTTTGTTCACCTACATCAAGATAATGATTGCAGCCAGAGCTGCCTCCTCTGACAATAAGAAATCAACCAACAAGAGTCTCAGAACTGTGCTGCTTCATGCCTTTCAGCTGTTTCTGTCCATAGTTCAGTTTGTAACACCATATATAGAAAAGGAATTTTGGAAGGGTGATATCATTGTGTTTTTCAATATAAGATATTCTAATTTTGTTGTTTTTATGATCGCACCACGTTGCCTCAGTCCATTGATTTATGGTCTCAGAGATGAGAATTTTTTCATTGTTTTAAGGCATTATGCATGCTGTGGTTTTCTATCCCATACCTTGTCCATTCAAAACAAAATAAGACCTAAGTTCTTAAGTGTTTGACAGTTTTTGCATAATATTTTGCATTGTGTAAGCTAATGAAAATGCTGAATCTCTCACTGTAATTTATTTATATATATATATATATATATATATATATATATATATATATATATATATATATATATATATATATATATAAAAATATAAAATGATAAGTTAATTCTGCCACAGACAATAGAATAATACAGTATATCAGCCTTTTTTTAGTGGATTCCTTTTTTGCTCTTTGTTGATAAGTGTAACTTTAATCTACTGGAGAACATTTAAAAAAAAGTTACAGTTTTGTGATTTGGCGGAAAAATAAATGAACATGAAGGTGGTTTTGTGTAGAGAAAAATTACTGAATGAGTAATTCACTACAGCAGAAACTGCTGGATGTAGAATCTGAATTTATATCAATACAGCATCAGGCTATTGTTCAAGTGTAAAAAAACACAGAGAGAAAAAAAAAACATAGAGCGATCAAGGCTGTAGTCATTTCTGCTATGAGAAAAACCCTCTCTTACTTCTGTTCCTAATCTGCAAGAACCACTAAAACCTGACCTCCAAAGAACAAAGCAGTTCAGTTAAGTCTGCAAATGGAAAAATGGTCCTCTACTTGGCAGCAGGTCTCAGCAACCAGAGGTCACAGCTTCAAGTTTGCGAATGGAATTTGGGTCCCTGATTCTTTGGTTAGCCCTGTGCCTCTCTCAAGATCAGGCCTAACAACAATAATAATAATTATTATAATAATAACAGCAATATTGTTGTTGTTGTTGTTGTTGTGTGACTAATATAAATAACAAATATAGCCGCAAGTGGGAAAGAGCGGGTTCAGGAACGCAACAGCTGTACGGCATTTCTGCAGGTTTAGCCCATTAGGCCTAAAATCTTATTTACAGGCAGAGTGAATAGAACTGAAAGGATGTCAGTTCATCAAAAGGCCTTCAGTTGCCATAAACGATGAGCAGAGGTCTTTAAACGTATAAATTTCCATTCAGGTGTACTGAGCTACACTGGTTTGTAGAACATGAAGAGGTTGCCAACATAGATGTCAAAACTACATGACTAATGTTAGCATTTCTTACATGGTAGCACTTGTACAGAGGTTTGGTTCTATATTTAACCCTTTGATTTGATGTAGCCCATAGAGCTGTTTAATGTACTTAAAAGGGACACTTTTGGTGTGAGGAGCTCAGTGAAAGTGGGTAAGAATTTGTCAACAGGCCTCAATATGGTATGATTATGGATCAGAGACCATATCCAAAGATGTTTACAAAGTTTTGGTCAGATTGACCTTTTGGTCTTTGTGTTATGCAGTCTTTGAAAGAATAAGCCAAATACCAGACAAACAGTACCATTTCTGAAAGAGCATGTAATTAGAAAGTTGTTCATTTGAGAGAAATGAGTCGTATGGCACCCTTTGTTTATCTGTGGACCTTGTAATAACATTGTAATAGCATTTTCATTGATTTTTAAGTGGTTTCTTTAGAGCTAAAGCGCCCCCTAAAGGCCTATCTTGACCAACGTTGGCATACTCCATTGAAGTCTCAATTTGTACAAAAAATTCAAGTTTGGAGATGATCTGACCAATGAGTGAGTTATAGCAAATCAAGCTAGCAATGCAATGGCTGCAGTAATTAAGTGATTGATACACATGACACTCAACAACAAAGTCAACATGTTTTTGATCATTATTTACCTAGAGATACCACAGACTTATTCTACACCAATTTTGAAAAGTTTGAACCAAAATTAGACTAGTTTGAAAAGTATGATTTTTGAACAGTTAATGACTACGAAAAAGTGGTGCATTTTTGTAATAAATATGAATTTGCAAAATTGCTTGGAATAATGTATTACAATGGATTCATATTGAGGTTGTCAAAATTATAATAATATAGTAATGACATAATATATTTTTATGAATAGCGCCTCCCAGTGGTCAAATCTTTTGAAACGTGTTTGTTAGGAAGTGGCTACATGTCGACACCTTTCAAGTTTCATGATGATTGTTCAATGTTAAGCCTGTGAAAAGCCTGCTAAATGCTGATTGGCCAATGGCGACCATATATTTCAATTAATCAAATTGTCCTTATGGACCCACTTATAGTCTGGCCGACAGATGGTACTTGCAAAGTTTCAGCTTGAGATGCTGAGAAACAGCCATGTAGCATTACCTCTGCCCCCTAATTACATATTCACATAAAAATCAAAAGGCCACTTCAGAATCTTCTGCCAAATATGTCTGTCAAGTTTGAAATTTTTTGGCTGAAGGGTTGAAGAGTTACAGAATTTTAAATTAATTCTGAATTATTTTTTAATTAATCCAGAAGGGTTTATTTACATATGGCAGCCATGCTGTTTAGAAAATAAAACATTTTCTGATAATTATTGAGGTTCAGGCTCTTCTGAATTATTTGACACCAAAAACATGGGGAACGGCAAAAGTAGGTTTTCCATATTATGCAAATTAGCTCAAAATCTAAGTGGGCAAAGCTAAATGGTCCAAATGGCAAAGTTGTTTGTTTGGACCCAAGGAACCTGGAAAAAATATGGCTTGACTGGCAAAAGTCTGGTTTAGGAGTTATTAGGCAAAACTAATTTTTCTGCGCTATAGCTCCCCCTTATTAGTTCTTGCACCTGAGTAACGGGAGGGACTACTACCTGTTGACCAAGTTTCAAGTCTCTAGGACTTATGGTTTGGGCTGTGTGTTCCGTTTCAGGGAAGAAAAGGAATAATAAGAAAAATCTTGACAATTCCAATAGGGTTCTACGCACTGCGTGCTTGAACCCTACTAACTATATACTTCTTGAGCGGCACAGTGGCGCAGTGGGTAGCGCTGTTGCCTTGGTACTCCGGTTTTCCCCCACAGTCCAAAGACGTGCAGTTTGGCAAATTGGACATGCCAAATTGCCCCTAGATGTGAGTGAATGTGCTGACTGCCCCTCTGCCCTGCAATGGACTAGCGGCCTGTCCAGGGTGTAACCTGCCTTCCGCTCTATGACTGCTGGGACCCAGAAGAAGAAGCGGTTTAGATGTGCGTGTGCTTCTTTTCTTATTGCTATTATTATCCAATTTAAAAAAGGTGGGGAATCCTGTAAATAATCCGTTAAATAGAAGAATAATGGCCATGTAAATTCCATGTCCAATTCCGTCCCCAGTCGGAACATGTAAGTACATTCTGCACTTGTGTTTGTGTCATAGCGAACGTTTAGAATGTTCAGCATGGCGGGAACAGAAACTGGTCTGTAGAGGAGACAAAGTTTATGCTTTGAACTATAAAAGATGGCGGTGGGACGGGTGTCCAGCTTTTGTGTCTAAGAACACGGCATCTTCCTCTCACCGTTTCCTTGCATGTAGACTCAGCCACTGACTTAAGATGCTAAAGGTGAGACACCACATTCTTTTGACAAGCAGTATTTGAACATTGAGATGTCCTCTTGAAAATGTGTGCCAGAGTAGGTTCACAGGAGGTAGGGCTTCATTGGAATAAGCAAGGAGGACTATGAAGAATGTTCCCTTGTAATTAAAGGATTGGGAGTCTGAGTTGTCACATGCTTGAATTACAATGTGCTTGCCATCCAGTGCACCAGTACAATTAGCATAATTCTGCTTTTTCAGGAATTTTGTTGCAGCGAACTTCCAAAGCTCTTCTGTTGCCAGTAGGATATACAACCCCATTTCTAAAAAAGGTTGGGAGGCTATGCAAAATGCAAATAAAACAAAATGCAATGATGTGCTGAAGTTTTGTTTTTGAAAAATATCCAGTGATTTCCACGACAGAATCTCGTTTTTTTGCCCGATTTTCTCCCCAATTTAGTCGTTTCCAATTCCACCCGCTACTTAGGACTCCCCCAATCACACAGTACTACCAAACCATAACGGTTACGTCAGCTAACAGATGCCTGCACTGACTAGTATTGCATTGAGTGATTGAGGGAGAAGGGGGGCCATCCTACCCACCCAGAGAGAGCAAGGCTAATTGTACTCTCTTGGACTCCTGGCTACAGATGGCTGTAGCATCACCGGGGATCAAACTCACAATATCCTGATGATAGGGCCAACGCTTAGACGGTTGCGCCACTCAGGAGCCCTGAATCACGTTTTTAATGTAGTGCCACCTGAGGGCCCAGAGATTATGGCCATTGGATTTTTTGGCCTTGTCACTTGCATATAGAAATTTCTTCAGATTCTCTAAATGTTTAAAATGATGTACTGTAGTACACATAGTCTTTCACATATTGGTGAACCCCTCCTCATCTATACTTCTGAAAGACTCAGCCTCTATGGGCGGCTTTTTGTTCCCATCATGTTACTGACAAATTACTTGCCAGTTAACCACCAGGTGTTTTTTAAGCATTACACAACTTTACCAGCCTTTTGTTGAACCTGTCAAACTTTTTTGAAACATGTTGTTGGCTTCAAATTCAAAGTGGGCAAACATTTTTTTAAAAAAAACAGACTTCCGGTTCTGATGCCGCATGGAACGGACGTGAGGCGAATTCATCTTTTTCATTACTTAAAGGCACACTTATCATAATTTTTTGCCGGATATTCATTGTTGGTGCTTGGTCTCTGTTTTTGGACTTGCTTTTGGTCATCACGATGCCTCCTAAAGCTAGCAAAACACCGGGGCCCTCGCAGAGCCTTCTCAGTTCTGCAATCCAGTCTGCGTCCACGCCGCCCTGTGAGGCAGCAGCCTCACCTGAAGGTAGCGCTGCTCTGCTTGTTTAGGATATTGCGACACTGAAATCTGAATTGATTCTGGCTGTGAAGGAGGAATTGCAGGCGGTACTGGAGGAGTTCAGATCCAGCGTAATGTTGGAGTTTCAGGCGTTGAAAGCTGAATTGTCTCGTGATAATGCAGCACTTAGATCTGAGTTTTCTGACCTAAAGAAGAATTTTTCTGAAGCGGAGCAGTCTCTCATCATGTTCGGACGACGTTGTGGGTTTACAAGCCAAGGTGAACTGCCTGATGGCGGAGGTTGCCAGATTGGACACGAAATGTGAGGATTTGGAATTCAGGTCTCGCAGGCAAAACACTCATCTTTTGATTATTGGTGGAGATATTAATTGTACTATAGACCCAACTTTGGATCATTCAAGTCCACGTACTCTTACTCCATCATTAATGTCTAAGGTAATTTCTGAATTTATAACTGAAAATTCAATTGTTTATTCTTGGAGGTTTTATAATCCACTAGCTAAGGTATTTTCCTTCTATTCTCACGCGCATAATACCTGTTCTCGTTTAGATTATTTTTTTTGTGGACAATTCTCTTATTCCCAAAGTTACTTCATCTGACTATCATTCAATAGTCATTTCTGATCATGCACCTCATACTATTAATATACAATTTTCTAATTGGCATTCTTCTCCCCCTATTTGGCAATTCAATTCACTATTACTGTCAAACAATGAATTCAATAGATTAATTTCTGCTTCAATAGATGATTTTATTGCCAACAATGAAAGAGACTCTGTCTCTCCTCCTATTGTATGGGAATCTCTTAAGGCTTATCTGCACAGTCAGATTATTTCCTACACTTCATATTTAAATAATTTACAGAAGGCCAGTGCACAGGAACTATTGAGTAAAATTGCTGAGCTTGATGGGCTTATTGTAATTAAATCAACACCAGTTTTACTTAAACAGCGCCTTGAGCTGCTGGCTAAATTTGATCTTTTCACAACATCCGAAGTAGAAAAACAACTATTAGAGGCTGAACTGGGCTTCCATCTATCTGAGCAATCTTGGGAAAAGGCTATTAATAGTGTACGCTTTGTCACACCTTGTGCCAGACTTCAGCTAATTCAGTTTAAAGTACTGCATAGAATTCATCGTTCTAAGTCTCAATTATCAAAATTCTACCCTGGGGCAGTTACTGACAAATGTGAGAGGTGCTCCACTTCTCCATGTGATCTAACCCATATGTTTTTTTCGTGCCCCAGTATTTCTAAATTTTGGTCAGATTACTCTGAGATAATGTCTGAAGTTATTGGTGTCAACATCACTATCTGTCCACTCATAGCAATATTGGGTCTTTCTTCAGGATTGCCTACAATTTTACAGGCTCAGTTGGATGTTATAGGTTTTTCATCATTAATAGCGAGACGCTGTATTCTGTTGCTATGGAGGTCCTCTGAACCTCCCTCGATTTCAATGTGGCACGTGACATGACTCATTTCCTTAAATTGGAGAAAGTTAGATTTACTCTGGGTGTGTGTTAGTGTAAGTGAATTGGGGTTATGTTTAATACAAAAAGAAAAAGTGAGGTTGTTTTTATTCAGTGACATTTGAATTGTGTCTTATGACATAATGCTGGTATGTAATTTTTATGTGAGACTCCTCAATAAAAAAAATTGAAAAAAAAAAATGAAATGTCTCGGTCTCAACATTTGATATGTTGTCTTTGTACTATTTTCAATTAAATATAGGGGTAAAATTTGCATGTCATTGCATTGTTTTACTTTTGTATAGTTGTATTTTTCCTTTGTGTGTGTCTAGATGACATCATGTGTCTTTGACTATTTTTGCCACAGTTGACATTGCTAAGCATTAGCTTGCGCCTATGGTTGTAAAGGAGTCCCCTGTACTCATGAATCTGTGACATACAATATGAACAATTGTCACTTGATATGTCTCTTATGTATTAAACAGCTTACATAATGAAGAAAATATCTTTTAAAAGTAATTAGTAATTAATATCTTTTCTCCTCTAAAAATGTCTGTCTGCTGGCTATTTGATTTTGGCTTTAACAGAGAAACATATGTCAGGTGATTTCTGTATTTAGTTTGGATATTTTTTCTTACCTCAGCTACACTCATAGTTGCTTCTCTGGGGTTACGGGCTCACTGTCATTTGTCTTCTGCTTTCTGAAATGTGGATCTACAACCCCAATTCCAATGAAGTTGGGATGTTGTGTAAAACATAAATAAAAACAGAATACGATGATTTGCAGGTCCATTTCAACCTATATTCAATTGAATACACTACAAAGACAAGATATTTAATGTTCAAATGGATAAACTTTATTGTTTTTTGCAAATATTCACTCATTTTGAATTTGATGCCTGCAACACGTTCCAAAGAAGTTGGGACAGGGGCATGTTTACCACTGTGTTACATCACCTTTCCTTTTACCAACACTCAATAAGCGTTTGGGAACTGAGGACACTAATTGTTGAAGCTATGTAGGTTGAATTCTTTCCCATTCTTGCTTGATTTAGAACTTCAGTTGCTCAACAGTCCAGGGTCTCTGTTGTTGTATTTTGCGCTTTATAGTGCTCCACAGGTTTTCAATGGGAAACAGGTCTGGACTGCAGGCAGGCCAGTCTAGTACCCACGCTCCTTTACTATGAAGCTACGCTGTTGTAACATGTGCAGAATGTGGCTTGGCATTGTCTTGCTGAAATAAGCAGGGATGTCCCTGAAAAAGACTTTGCTTGGATGGCAACAGATGTTGCTCCAAAACCTGTATGTACCTTTCAGCATTAATGGTGCCTTCACAGATGTGCAAGTTACTAACACACCCCCACACCATCAGAGATGCTGGCTTTTGAACTTTGCACTGATAACAATCCGGACAGTCCTTTTCCTCTTTGGCTTGGAGGACACAACATCCATTTCCAAAAACAATTTGAAATGTGGACTCGTAAGACCACAGGACACACTTCCACTTTGCGTCAGTCCATCTCAGAAGGGCTCAGGGCCAGAGAAGCCGGCGGCATTTCTGAGTGTTGTTGATATATGGCTTTCGCTTTGCATGGCAGAGTTTTAACTTGCACTTGTAGATGGAGCGACAAACTGTGTTCACTGACAATGGTTTTCTGAAGTGTTCCTGAGCCCATGTGGTAATGTCCATTACAGAATGATGTCAGTTTTTAATGCAGAGCTGCCTGAGGGATCAAAGGTCATGGGCATTCATTGTTGGTTTTCTGCCTTGCCGCTTACTTGCAGAGATTTCTCCAGATTCTCTGAATCTTTTGATGATATTATGGACTGTAGTTGATGATAATCCCTAAATTCCTTGCAATTGCACATTGAGAAACGTTGTTCTTAAACTGTTGGACTATTTGCTCACAAAGTTGTTCACAAAGTGGTGAACTTCGCCCCATCCTTGCTTGTGAACGACAGAGCCTTTCAGGCATGCTCCCTTTATACCCAGTCATGACACTCACCTGTGGAATGTTCCAAACAGGTGTTTTTTTTTTTAGCATCAACTTTCCCAGTCCTTTGTTGCCCCTGTCCCAACTTCTTTGGAACATGTTGCAGGCATCAAATTCAAAATGAGTGAATATTTGCAAAAAAACAACGAAGTTTATCTGTTTGAACATTAAATATCTTGTCTTTGTAGTGTATTCAATTGAATATAGGTTGAAAAGGATTTGCAAATCATTGTATTGTTTTTATTTGTTTTACACAACACTATATATGTTTAAAATAAAATGTGTGTGTGTGTGTGTGTGTGTGTGTGTGTGTGTGTGTGTATGTATATACAGTGTGTTTATCAACCTACAACAGAAGAAGGAAAGAGATAATGGGTGGGGAAAAGCAATTCCTTTGCACTATTTATAAACATTCATAGTGGTCAGTATGCCATTCCATTTCACTCTGGTCAATGCAGGTGAAAATTTGGGCACCCACACTAAATTTCATACACCATATATCCAAAAGTGTGTAGACACCCAGTGATCCAACATTTCATTTGCAACATTGGGTATTAATAGGGGGTTTGTCCCCCATTTTCTGCAGTAAAATCCTCTCCATATGTATACATATGTATTCTGTAGGTTTTTGAATTGAGAAGTTAACAACCTCTGCAGCAAACAGATAAAACATTTTCTGTTAAGTTACACCCCCCTAACCCATACTTACTTACACTCCCTTTATCAGAGAAAACATGTTGCAAACACTTTTTTTGTAGCCAGTTATAGCTTGAAAATACTGAGCTTGTGTTGCTGTAAGTAATTTGTTAGTGGATTTTTAGGTATGTGTTGGACGGTTGTCCTCTTGCAGAAGCCAGGGAGGGGCTTGCCAGCGAGCGTCTGGTGGCATTTACTTGTGGTGCCCGGCCGGGCCCAACCCAAAGGAATTACATGAGTTCCCCCTCCCATCAACTCACCACCAATGGGAGGGGCAGTAGTAGGGGTTCGGTGCTTTGTGGATCAGGCAGTGTCCGAAGACGTGGGCCTTGGCGTTCTGATCCTCGGTTGCTGAAACTGGCTTTTGGAACTTGGAATGTTACCTCACTGGCAGGGAAGGAGCCTGAGTTGGTGCGCAAGGTTGAGAGATACCGGCTAGATATAGTCAGGCTCACCTCAACACACAGCTTGGGCTCTGGGTCCAATCTCCTTTAGAGGGGCTGGACTTTAGTCTTTCTGGAGTTGCCCATGGTGAGAGGCAGCGGGCAGGTGTGGTCTTTCTCATAGCCCCTCGACTCGGTGCCTGTATGTTGGGGTTTTCTCCGGTGGATGAGAGGGTCTCTTCTATATGCCTTTGGGTTGGGGAATGGGTCCGACTGTTGTCTGTGCTTATGCACCGAACAGCAGTTCAGAGTACCCAGCCTTTCTAGAGTCCTTGAGAAGGGTGCTTGAAAGTGCTCCACTTGGAGACTCTATTGTCCTACTGGGGGACTTCTATGCTCATGTGGGCAATGACACTGAGACCTGGAGGGGTGTGATTGGGAGGAATGGCCTCTCTGATCTGAACCCGAGTGGTGTTCAGTTTTTGGACTTCTGTGCAAACCACAGTTTGTCCATCACAAACAACAGGTTTAACATAAGGATGTCCATAAGTGCACGTGGCGCCAGGACACCCTAGGCCGCAGTTCAATGATTGACTTTGTAGTCGTGTCATCGGACTTGCGGCCATGTTTTGGACACTCGGGTAAAGAGAGGAGCTGAGCTGTCAACTGATCACCACCTGGTGGTGAGTTGGATCAGGTGGTGGGGGAAGATGCTGGTCAGACCAGGCAAACCCAGACGTATAGTGAGGGTTTGCTGGGAACGTCTGGTAGAAGAACCTGTCAGATTGATCTTCGACTCACACCTCCGTCAGAACTTTGACCAGATATTGAGGGAGGTGTGGGACATTGACTCAGAATGGGCCATGTTCCGCTCCTCCGTTGTTGAAACGGCTGACTGTAGCTATGGCCGCAAGGTAGTTGGTGCCTGTCGGGGCGGTAATCCTCGAACCCGGTGGTGGACACCCCAGGTGAGAGATGCCGTCAAGCTGAAGAAGGAGTCCTACCGGGCATGGTTGGCCTGTGGGACACCAGAGGCAGCTGGTAGGTATAGACAGGCCAAGCAATCTGCGGCTTCAGTCGTTGCCAAGGCAAAAACCCGGGTGTGGGAAGAGTTTGGTGAGGCCTTGGAAAGTGACTAAGTCGGCTCCGAAAAGATTCTGGCAAACCGTCAGGCGACTCAGAAGGGGAAAGCAGTGTGCCACTAGCACTGTATATAGTGGAGATGGTGTGCTGCTGACTTTGACTGAAGACATCATTGGGCGGTGGAAGGAATACTTTGAGGACCTTCTCAATCCCACCTACATGTTCTCCAGTGAGGAGGCAGAGTCTGGGGACACGGGAATAGGCTTGTCCATTACTGAGGCCGAAATCACTAAGGTGGTTCAAAAAAGCTCCTTGGCGGCAGGGCTTCAGGGGTGGATGAGATCCGTCCCGAGTTCCTCAAGGCTCTGGATGCTTTGGGGTTGTCTTGGCTGACACGCCTTTTCAACATTGCGTGGGCGGTGCCACTGGATTGGCAGACTGGCGTGGTGGTGCCTCTTTTTAAAAAGGGGGACCGGAGGGTGTGTTCCAACTACAGGGGAATCACACTCCTCAGCCTCCCTGGTAAGGTCTATGCAGGGGTACTGGAGAAGAGAGTCTGGCTTATAGTCGAACCTCGGATTCAGGAGGAGTAGTGCGGGTTCCGCCCTGGTCGTGGAACACTGGACCAACTCTTTACCCTGTTCAGGATTCTAGAGGGTGCATGGGAGTTTGCCCAACCAGTTCACATGTGCTTTGTGGATTTGGAGAAGGCATTCGACTGTGTTCCCCAGGGTAAACACAGGAGTAAAGGGTACATGGCTCTTTACTACGAGCCATTCAGGCCCTGTAGAAACAAAGCAGGAGTTTGGTTTGCATGGCCGGCAGTTAAGTCAGACTCGTTCCCAGTGAGAGTTGGACTCTGTCAGGCCTGCCCTTTGTCACTGATTTTATTCATAATTTTTATGGATAGAATTTCTAGGCACAGTCAGGGGATGGAGGGTGTCCGGTTTGGAGACCTCAAGGTCACATCACTGCTGTTTGCGGATGATGTGCTCCTATTGGGGACATCAGGCAACTTCAGCTTTCACTGGATCGGTTTGCAGCCGAGTGTGAAACGGCCGGGATGAGAATCAGTACCTCCAAATCCAAGACCATGGTTCTCAGGTGGAAAAGGGTGGAGAGCTCTCTCTGGGTCGGGGATAAGCTCTTGCCTCAAGTTGAGGAGTTTAAGTATCTCAGGGTTTTGTTCACGAGTGATGGTAAAAGGGAGCGGGAGATTTACAGGCGGATTGGTGCTGGGTCAGTAGTGATGCAGGCTCTTTACTGGTCTGTTGTGGTAAAGAAAGAGCTGAGCCATAAGGCAAGGCGCTCGATTAACTGGTCGATCTACGTTCCCACCCTCACCTATGGTCATGAGCTTTGGGTAATGACTGAAAGAATGAGATTGCGAATACAAGCGGCCGAAATGAGTTTCCTCCGTAGGGTGTCTGGACTCTCCCTTAGAGATAGGGTGAGAAGTTCGGTCATCCGGGAGGGAGTAGAGCCGCTGCTTCTCCACGTTGAGAGGAGCCAGCTGAGGTGGTTCGGGCATCTGGTTAGGATGCCTCCTGGACGCCTCCCTCGGGAGGACACGCTGGCGTGACTATATTGCCCAGCTGGCCTGGGAGCGCCTCGGACCCCCTTCTTTTCTTTTTGTGCACATTGCACATTTCTTGAACTGTTTTCGTGTAAATATATCAGTGGTTTATCCTTTTTATGCTTGAGTGATTTTTTTTTTTTTTTTTTTTTTTTTTTTTTTAGATAGAGTATGATTTGTTTGGCTTTTCTCCTTTTCTTTGAACTTTAGTTAGGCCAGCATTCTTGATAATTAATATAATTGGTGATAATTGATTTGTTGAAGGGCTGTGTTTGGCATTTTTCAGAAATCTGTCCTTTCTTTCTAAAAATGAAGGATTTATTAGATTATATAAGAAAGGAAAAAAAGATTAGTGTTTTAAATATTTAATTATCAAATGCCAGTGCCAACAATGTTGCTGTGCAGTGCTTAGAGAGGAAAAATCACTACCCCACCCTTCAGATCTTCAAAAACAATATAAATACATGAGCCATTTGACTACAAGTGCTGCTTTAGCCTTTTCTGTTGCTTCCATATTGACTTTCTGGGTTTTCAGTACCGTTAATCATTGCTCCGTCTGTTATTGTGTCTGTATGTACCTTTTGCAGAAATGCAGCTCACTGTAAACAGCAGCATTAATATGGACTTACTGATGTATACTGTTTCGATACAAGTGCCAGTGGTGCAGGTATTGGTGTGGATTTTCCTCTTTGTGAACAGCCTGATGATTTTCACCTTTTTGAAAAAGGAGGTATTCAGGGAGGACACTCGCTACATTTTGTTTGCACAAACCCTTTTTGTTGACTCTGCTTTCATGGTTGTGAACAATATCCTGTTTTTCTGCTATAGTTATCAGTACCACGTTCACATGATTCCTTGCATTATCCTCTGTTCAGTAATGGCTTTTCTTTACATTTGTACTCCACTGACTCTTGTGGCAATGTGTCTGGAGCGCTATGTTGCTATATGCATGCCTTTAAGACATGCTGACATTTCTACCAGCAGGAATAGATGTTTTGGATTTCTTATCATATGGAGTATCAGCTCCATAGCTCCATTGTTCAATTTTATAGCTTATGTCTCAACAGTCAAGTCTCACACTTTGTTCTCCTATGCTTTATGTAGTGTAGAGGTAATGTTAGGGGAAGAGTGGCTGGCACAAACACGTGCTTTAATTTTACAGATCCTTTTCTTCTTTATGATCGTTGTTGTTTTGTTCACCTACATCAAGATAATGATTGCAGCTAGAGCCGCCTCCTCTGACAATAAGAAATCAACCAACAAGAGTCTCCGAACTGTGCTGCTTCATGCCTTTCAGCTGTTTCTGTCCATAGTTCAGTTTGTAACACCATATATAGAAAAGGAATTTTGGAAGGGTGATATCATTGTGTTTTTCAATATAAGATATTCTAATTTTGTTGTTTTTATGATCGCACCACGTTGCCTCAGTCCATTGATTTATGGTCTCAGAGATGAGAATTTTTTCATTGTTTTAAGGCATTATGCATGCTGTGGTTTTCTATCCCATAACTTGTCCATTCAAAACAAAGTAAGACCTAAATTGGCAAATCAGCGTTTGACAGTTTTTGCATAATATTTTGCATTGTGTAAGCTAATGAAAATGGTAAATCTCTCACTGTAATATATATATATATATATATATATATATATATATATATAAGTTAATTCTGCCACAGACAATAGAATAATACAGTATATCAGCCTTTTTATTTAGTGGATTTTTTCTGCTCTTTGTTGATAAATGTAGCTTTAATCCTTTAATCTACTGTAGAACATTAAAAAAAAAAAAAAAAAAAAAGTTACAAGTTTGGAAATATGGGTCCCTGATTCTTTAGCCCAGTGCCTCTCTCAAGATCAGGCCTAACAACAATAATAGTAATAATTATTAACCTCAAGCTGTTTGGATCTTATTTACAGGCAGAGTGAATAGAACTGAAAGGATGTCAGTTCATCAAAAGGCCTTCAGTTGCCATAAACGATGAGCAGAGGTCTTTAAACATATAAATTTCCATTGAGGTGTACTGAGCTACACTGGTTTGTAGAACATGAGGTTGTCAACATAGATGTCAAAACTACATGACTAATGTTAGCATTTCTTACATAGTAGCACTTACACAGAGGTTTGGTTCTATATTTAACCCTTTGATTTGATGTAGCCCATAGAGCTGTTTAATGTACTTAAAAGGGACACTTTTGGTGTGAGGAGCTCAGTGAAAGTGGGTAAGAATTTGTCAACAGGCCTCAATATGGTATGATTATGGATCAGAGACCATATCCAAAGACATTTACAAAGTTTTGGTCAGATTGACCTTTTGATCTTTGTATAATGAGTCTTTGTATTATGCAGTCTTTGAAAGAATAAGCCAAATACCAGACAAACAGTACCATTTCTGAAAGAACATTTTATTACAAAGTTGTTCATTTGAGAGAAATGAGTCGTATGGCACCCTTTGTTCATCTGTGGACCTTGTGATAACATTGTAATAACATTTACATTGATTTTTAAGTGGTTTCTTTAGAGCTGAAGCGCCCCCTAAAGGCCTATCTTGACCAACGTTGGCATACTCCATTGAAGTCTCAATTTGTCAAAAAAATTCAAGTTTGGAGATGATCTGACCAATGACTGAGTTATAGCAAATCAAGCTAGCAATGCAATGGCTGCAGTAATTAAGTGATTGATACACATGACACTCAACAACAAAGTCAACATGTTTTTGATCATTATTTACCTAGAGATACCACAGACTTATTCTACACCAATTTTGAAAAGTTTGAATTAAAAATTCAGGGACTAGTTTGAAAAGTATGGTTTTTGAACAGTTAATGACTATGAAAAAGTGGTGCATTTTTGTAATAAATATGCATTTGCAAAATTGTTTGGAATAATGTATTACAATGGATTCATATTGAGGTTGTCAAAATTATAATAATATAGTAATGACATGTTATAATATATTTTTATGAATAGCGCCTCCCAGTGGTCAAATCTTTTGAAACGTGTTTGTTAGGAAGCGGCTACATGTCGACACCTTTCAAGTTTCATGATTGTTCAATGTTAAGCCTGTGAAAAGCCTGCTAAATGCTGATTGGCCAATGGTGACCATATTTAAATTAATCAAATTGTCCTTATGGACTTATAGTCTGGCCGACAGATGGTACTTGCAAAATTTCAGCTTGATTGGATGTAAGGATGCTGAGAAACAGCCATGTAGCATTACCTCTGCCCCCTAATTACATATTCGCATAAAAATCAAATGGCCACTTCAGAATCTTCTGCCGAATATGTCTGTCAAGTTTGAAATTTTTTGGCTGAAGGGTTGAAGAGTTACAGAATTTTAAATTATTTTGAATGAATCCAGAAGGGTTTATTTGCATATGGCAGCCATGCTGTTTGGAAAATTCAACATTTTTTGGATAATTATTGAGGTTCAGGCTCTTCTGAATTATTTGACACCAAAAACATGAGAAATGGCAAAAGTAGGTTTTCCATATTATGCAAATTAGTTCAAAATCTAAGTGGGCAAAGCTAAATGGTTCAAATGGCAGAGTTGTTTGTTTGGACCCAAGGAACCTGGAAAAAATATGGCTTGACTTGCAAAAGTATGGTTTAGGAGTTATTAGGCAAAACTAATTTTTCTGCACTATAGTGCCCTCTTATTAGTTCTTGCACCTGAGTAACGGGAGGGCCTACTACCTATTGACCAAGTTTCAAGTCTCTAGGACTTACGGTTTGGGCTGTGTGTTCCACTGCACTGCGTTCAATGTGTGCTTGAACCCTACTAACTATATACTTCTTGAGCAGCACAGTGGTGCGGTGGGTAGCCGGCAAGAGCTCATCCCCGACCCATAGAGGGCTCTCCACCCTTTCCCGCCTGAGAACCATGGCCTCGGATTTGGAGGTACTGATCCTCATCCCGGCCGCTTCACACTCAGCTGCAAACCGATCGAGCGAAAGCTGTAGTTCACGGCCTGATGTCCCCAATAGCACCACATCATCTGCAAACAGCAGGGATGTGACCTTGAGGTCACCAAACCGGACACCCTCCATCCCCTGACTGCGCCTAGAAATTCTATCCATAAAAATTCTGAATAAAATTGATGACTATGGAGTCAAATTAGGGTCTTTAATGGTGACGAGAAAAAAAAATATATCGCAAATATAAGATTAGCATTTTGCATTTTACGTTCCTATTTTGTTTCTGCAATACTTTCCCTCTTTTGCGTTTCTTTTTTTTGTTTGCGCGTCACACTGCTTTTCTTTGTATTTCACATTTTATGTTGCTGCTTTTTTTTGCAATACTTTCTCCCTTTTGCGTTTCTTTCTTCTGTTTGCGCGTCACACTGCTTTTCTTTGCGTCTCGAATTTTACGTTCATAATTTTTTTTTCGCGCTTCTCTCTTTTCTTTGCTCCGGTTTTACCCTCTGTGTGGGGGCAGGGAAAGAGGCGTGGCCAAGAGCGAAAGGCGTGCCGTGAACGTTCCGCGTCTGCAGTTGCAGCCACCGTCACACAGCGTGGCAATTCGGTTTACTGGTATCATGGCAGACGGTCGCCCAGCTGGACCACAGGTATATACACTTTATAGATTGATGGTAATAATCGACTTTTATAGACATATTATCTAATTCGGTAGCTAGATTTGTTTTCACTTACTAAATTGTGCAGTGTGATCAGGGCTGTGAGAAGAGTAGGCTAGCTAGCTAACATGGAAAACATGGATACCAGTTCCACTATATAGCCAAATGGTTCCCACGGCGTCCACCGTATTTCTTTAAACATATTATCTTGGTAAACGGTAAAGTAAGCTAATGAACTCCATTAAGTTAATTACGAGCTAACTTCAGTGAGTTTGAGCAATGGACTGGGCTGGTGGTAGCTGCTTTTACGTCTAACCCTTACCCTTGTGTTTTAGGAGGCGAATATGAAGTCCAGCCTGGCGCAGACGTCTCCTCCCTAACTGTGCCCTTTGTAATGCAGTGGCTTACTGGTTAGGCACACAAGCCACTTCTTGCCTCTGAACTACAGGAGTTCAAGATTGCACTAAAATTTGACCATGAGTGTACGCTGAGAATGCCAGAACACAAAATATGCTTCCCTGCTAAAGGCTAAAGGCTAGGGCTACACGGCCACCGCTACCTAGCCTATTGCTAGCTAATAGGCTATTCGCTCCCTCGAAAACAAGCTGGATGAGCTGAGGACCAGAATAACAACCCAGCGTGAGATCAGAGAGTGCTGTGCTCTGATCCTCACAGAGACCTGGCTCTCGGACAGCACGCGAGACTCTGCGATCCAGCTGGAAACGCACTCCGTCCACCGCGGGGACTGCACGGCAACGTCTGGGAAGAACAAAGGCGGCGGTGTCTGCATCTACGTGAACAACAGGTGGTGTACGGACGTAAAGACTGTTGAAAAACATTGTTCGGCTGACTTAGAGCTGCTGATGGTGCAGAGCCTTTTATCTGTCTAGAGAGTTCAGCTCTGTGCACATTCTTGCTGCTTACATTCCGCCATGCGCGAAGTCTGCCACGGCGCTAGGGCTGCTGCATGACGCCATCAGTAAACAAGAGACTGCACAAGGAAGACTAAAGGAAAGACTCAAAACGCATCTCTATTCATTAGCTTTTGGTCACAGGTGATGCTTTTGTTATTTATTGGATAGTGCTGCATTGTTTTTATGGTTTTATGTCAGTTTTATGTTGTTTATGAATATAGCTGTACTGTTTTTATAGTTATATGTATCTGTTTTGTTTTATCATTCTATTTTTAGTACTTGTTGTTTGTGAAGCACTTTGTAGCTGTGCTTAGAAAAGTGCTATATAAATAAATGTTTACTTACTTACTTACACCCGGACGCTGCGTTCATTGTGGCCGGTGACTTCAATCACTGCAACCTGAGGACTGCCCTCCCCAAGTATCATCAGCACGTGGGCTTTCCAACGAGGGAGAGTAACATACTTGGCCAAGTTTACAGCAACATGAGGGGGGCCTATAGGGCCGTGCCTCGGCCACACTTCGGACAGTCCGACCACATCTCTGTGTTCCTCTACCCAGCATACAGACAACTCCTCAAGCAAGCACTTCCAGTGAGTAAAACTATCAAAGTGTGGAATGAAGAACCTGACTTGGTGCTTCAGGACTGCTTTGACAGTACAGACTGGGATGTATTCAGAACTGCTGCTATGAATGAGGACTGTACTGTTGATCTAGAGGACTATGCTTCTGGGGTAATGGGCTACATCAGCAGCTGCGTTGAAAGCGTTGTCCCTGCAGAAAATACCCAAACCAGAAACCGTGGTTAAACGGTGAAGTTCAGTACATTCTACGTGCCTGCCATGCTGCATTTTTCTCAGGCAATGCTGAAGAATACAAAAGGTTCAGATATGACCTGCATAGATCCATCAAAGAGGCCAAGAGACAGTACAGGCTGAAGCTTGAGGGCTACTACACCACCACGGACTCCTGGCGCATGTGGCAAGGACTACAGCACATCACCCTCTACCAGCAGACGAGCAGGGCGGCTACAAACAGCCACACCACGCTACCTGATGAGCTAAATGAGTTTTATGCTCGCTTCGAGGTCCTCAACCCTGGCCGACCAAGAGACACTATGGCCACACAAAACACATCACTCACTGTGACATCAGTGGATGTGTGCAGGACCTTGAGGAGAATAAACCCACAGAGAGCAGCCGGCCCAGACAACATCCCCGGGCGTGCACTCAGGGTTTGTTCATCAGAACTGGCCGATGTGTTTGTGGACATATTCAATCTGTCCCTTGCGCAAGCTTTTGTGCCATCCTGCTTCAAGTCAACCACCATCGTACCCCTCCCAAAGAAAAGCATTTTGACCAGCCTAAATGACTATCGCCCTGTTGCACTCACCCCAATCGTGATGAAGTGCTTCGAGAGAATAGTCATGATTCACATCCAAGAGACCATTCCAAACACCATAGACCCTCTTCAGTTTGCATACTGACGGAACAGGTCCACAGACAACGCAGTGAACACAGCCCTTCACACAGCCCTCACACACCTGGAGAGCAAGGACACCTATGTCAGGATGCTCTTCATTGACTACAGCTCAGCATTTAACACGGTCATCCCACACAAACTCTCAGAAAAGCTCCTCACCCTTGGACTGACACCTGCTCTCTGCAACTGGGTGCTGAGCTTTCTATCAAATACACCCGTGTCAGTCAGAGTCCGCAGCCACACATCCAGCACAAGAACAGTCAGCACAGGGGTCCCACAGGGCTGTGTGCTGAGTCCCCTTCTGTACACACTCTTCACGTATGACTGCGTGTCCTCCCAGAACAACACCAGCATCATCAAGTTTGCTGATGATACTACAGTCATTGGACTGATCACTGGTGGGGACGAGACAGCATACAGGAAGGAGGTGGCTGAGCTGGTGGCCTGGTGTCATAACAACAATCTCTCCTTGAATGCAGACAAGACCAAGGAAATGATTGTTGATCCAAGGAGAAATCGGGAGCTACACACACCCCTGTATGTTGGTGAGACAGAGGTGGAGAGGGTGAAAACTTTCAAATTCCTCTGCATCCACATCAGTGAGGATCTCACCTGGTCTCACAATACACACCTCATCATCAGGAAGTCCCAGCAGCGATTGTACTTTCTGAGAAGGCTGAGGAAATTTGGCATGCCAGCCAAAATTCTGAACACCTTCTACAGGAGTACGATCGAGAGTGTTCCACACTACAGGACATTTATCACACCAGGGTCATCAGAAGGGCACAAAACATCATCAGGGACAGTACACACCCCCAGCACAGACTCTTCACACTCCTACCTTCAGACAGACGTTACAGGAGTGTGAAGTCCAGGACAACTAGACTGACCAACAGTTTCTATTCACAGGCTGTCAGGCTGGTGAACACCTCACTAACTACCTCTTCCCCCCTCCCGATCTGAACTGATTTAACCTTGCACTCAACAACTGCACCTTACCTGCACTGTACTGCTGCTGTTAAAACAATAATGTTTACATCTATTACTGCACAGAGTAATACTGTTTACTGTTTACATCTGTTTTCTGAACGTAAAATGCAAAATGCTAATCTTATATTTGCGATATATTTTTTTTCTCGTCACCATTAAAGACCCTAATTTGACTCCATAGGTGACAAAGGGCAGCCCTGACAGAGTCCAACTCTCACTGGGAACGAGTCTGACTTACTGCCGGCCATGCAAACCAAACTCCTGCTTTGTTTGTACAGGGCCTGAATGGCTCGTAGCAAAGAGCCATGTACCCTCTACTCCCGAAGCACCTCCCACAGAATACCCCAGGGAACACAGTCGAATGCCTTCTCCAAATCCACAAAGCACATGTGGACTGGTTGGGCAAACTCCCCTGGACCCTCCAGAATCCTGGAGAGGGTAAAGAGTTGGTGCAGTGTTCCACGACCAGTGCGGAACCCGCACTGCTCCTCCTGAATCCGAGGTTCGACTATAAGCCGGACACTCTTCTCCAGTACCCCTGCATAGACCTTACCAGGGAGGCTGAGGAGTGTGATTCCCCTGTAGTTGGAACACACCCTCCGGTCCCCCTTTTTAAAAAGAGGCACCACCACGCCAGTCTGCCAATCCAGTGGCACCGCCCACGCAATGTTGAAAAGGCGTGTCAGCCAAGACAACCCCAAAGCATCCAGAGCCTTGAGGAACTCGGGACGGATCTCATCCACCCCTGAAGCCCTGCCGCCAAGGAGCTTTTTTGAACCACCTTAGTGATTTCGGCCTCAGTAATGGACAAGCCTATTCCCGTGTCCCCAGACTCTGCCTCCTCACTGGAGAACATGTAGGTGGGATTGAGAAGGTCCTCAAAGTATTCCTTCCACCGCCCAATGATGTCTTCAGTCAAAGTCAGCAGCACACCATCTCCACTATATACAGTGCTAGTGGCACACTGCTTTCCCCTTCTGAGTCGCCTGACGGTTTGCCAGAATCTTTTCGGAGCCGACTTAGTCACTTTCCAAGGCCTCACCAAACTCTTCCCACACCTGGGTTTTTTCACCCAGGTGGTGATCAGTTGACAGCTCAGCTCCTCTCTTTACCAAATTGTCCAAAACACATGGCGGCAAGTCCGATGACACGACTACAAAGTCGATCATTGAACTGCGGCCTAGGGTGTCCTGGTGCCATGTGCACTTATGGACATCCTTGTGTTCAAACATCGTGTTCGTTATGGACAAACTGTGGTTTGCACAGAAGTCCAAAAACTGAACACCACTCGGGTTCAGATCAGAGAGGCCATTCTTCCCAATCACACCCCTCCAGCTCTCACTGTCGTTGCCCACGTGAGCGTTGAATTCCCCCAGTAGGACAATAGAGTCTCCAGGAGGAGCACTTTCAGGCACCCTTCTCAAGGACTCTAGGAAGGCTGGGTACTCTGAACTGCTGTTTGGTGCATAAGCAGATAACAGTCAGGACCCGTTCCCCCACCCGAAGTCGTAGGGAAGCTACCCTCTCATCCACCGGAGAAAACCCCAACATACAGGTGCCGAGTCGAGGGGCTATGAGAGAGCCCACACCTGCCCGCCGCCTCTCACCATGGGTAACTCCAGAAAAGAATAAAGTCCAGCCCCTCTCAAGGAGATTGGACCCAGAGCCCAAGTTGTGTGTTGAGGTGAGCCCGACTATATCTAGCCAGTATCTCTCAACCTCGTGCACCAATTCTTCCCCGTCAGTGAGGTAACATTCCAAGTTCCAAAAGCCACTTTCAGCAACGGAGGATCAGAACGCCAAGTCCCACGCCTTCTGACACTGACCAAACCACAATGCACCGAACCCCTACTACAGCCCCTCCCTTTGGTGGTGGGTCGATGGGAGGGGGGCCTCATTTAGCTCCTTCCGGCTGGGCCCAGCCGGGCACCATGAGTGAATGCCCGGCCACCAGATGCTCGCTGGTGAGCCCCTCCCCCAGGCCTGGCTCCAGGGTGGGGTCCCGGTAACCCTGATCCGGGCAGGGTACACAAGTACTGTTATTAGGGATCACACTTTGTCTGGCCTGTCACCTAGGACCAGTTTGCCATGGGAGACCCTACCAGGAGCTTTTGCTCCAGACAACATAGCTCCTAGGATCATTCAAGCACACAAACCCCTCCACCACGATAAGGTGGGGATCCATGGAGAGGCTTAACCTAAACTAATATATCTAAAAGATTATTTTTTTGAATAAAATAGCATCAAATCTTGACTGCACAAATGAAAGATAGCCAGCCTTACTTTGAAGTTGGGGAGCTGAGATGGGTCACTTGAGAATTGGCTGGAGCTCACACGTTGGGCCATAGCTGGCCCTGGAGTCTTTGTTGGGCTTCACACAGGCGATGCGCTGCAGCTTATGACTGACTTCGGTGTTGGAGTTGAGGACCGGCTTCAGCTTCTCGCCTACCCAAGGATGAAGTTTGGAACTGGGTTAATCTTCTGGCAAGGAGTTGGTTTGCAGGTCGAAGCATAGCTCTGAGTAAGACTCAGAGTCTCTGGGTTTCTCCTTGGGGCTGCTGGAGGATGGAGCTTGCAGTGAGGTGGCCTTTCGTGACAAATCTGCCTGCAGGTTAATGTGGGGTTCGAATGAAACCTTGGTTCTTGGTGTCACGGGATTACCTCGACACACAGTTGACTGGAGCGGTGCAGTCACACTTCGAGGCTGCTAACCTAAATTAATTACCTATCTTTGTCAGAGCTGAAAGTAAGCTCCTTGGCCATGTAAAGAAATCTTCACTTTCCTCTCTAATGTTGGGTTAAACTTAAAGGTATAAACGAAAAGACAAATTACACAGACAACAAAATGTCCAGATCTGATCTAAGTGTTCTACTTCTAAACTTTATTGCTAACCGTGGTTGGCACAGGCTTCTGAACGCTTCTCTTCTTCTCTGGAATGTGAGCAACAGTCCTTATTGGTGGTGATGTGGTAATTGACGTTTTTACCTCTTTGGGGTGCTGTGGGTCCATGCTTAAGATCCTCAGGGAATTTAGAAAATTTGACTTTCTGTCCAGATTGTCATATCCGCTTCATTCTTGGTATGTCTCGTTTAGTGAAAAGAGTTCTAATGAAAGGTATTTGCCCACTCCAAACTGGAACCAATCTATCTAAATACCTAAATCTTTGTTCTGTTACTTACAGAAAGAATTGTCCATAGGATTTGGAGGGCCAGATGGCCAAATTCCAAAGAGGTGTAGTGTTGCTCTCCTAGGTCGAGAGAGAGGTGTTCTGGTCCTTAGTTCAGTCATAAATTTGAGTGAGTTTGAGGTTGGGAGTGTTAAGTTGACAGATTTACACTCTTTAACTCCAGACTCGCTGGAGCCAAAAGGCCCTAACTTCGGTTTGTTAAGTTAGGTGAACATTCAGCTTGAAGTAAAGTTTCAGCCAGCATTCGCTACATAATGTATAAAGTAGGTGATAAATCTAATAGTATATTTTTGTGCACTTTTTTTCTTCATGAACTCACACACACACACACACACACACACCATCATCTAAGCCGCTTCTCCTTCTGGGTCACGGGGTGGTGCTGGGGCCTAATACAGCTGTCATTGTTTAAAAGAATACACCATGGACAGGTTGCCATTCCATTGCAGGGCATATTCATGAACTCTTTTTGTATAATTGTATCAGTGGTTTATCCTTTTGGTGCTGGAGTGATTTACTTTAGATATAAACACAGATGTATAATTTGTTTGATTTTACTACATTGTGTGTTTTGAGCACCCTGATGATCTTATCCTTGACATTTAATATACACTATGTTGCCAAAAATATTCACTTGACTGCCTTCACACGCATATGAAATTGAGTGACATTCCATTCTTAATCCATAGGGTTTAACAATATGTTGGCCCACCCTTTGCAGCTATAACAGCTTCAGTTCTTCTTGGAAGGCTTTCCACAAGGTTTAGGAGTGTGTTTTTTGACCATTCTTCCAGAAGCACATGTGTGAGGTCAGACACTGATGTTAAATGAGAAGGCCTGGCTCACAATCTCCACTCTAATTCATCCCAAAGGTGTTCTATCGGGTTAAGGTCAGGATTCTGTGCAGGCCAGGCAAGTTCTTCCACACCAAACTAGCTCATCCATGTCTTTATGGACCTTGCACTGGTGCGCAGTCATGTTGGAACAGGAAGGGGCCCATCCCCAAACTATTCCCACAAAATTGGGAGCATGAAATTGTCCAAAATCTCTGAAGCATTAAGAGCTCCTTTCACTGGCACTAAAGGGCTGAGACCAACTCCTGAAAAACAACCACACACCATAATTTTCCCTCCACTAAACTTTACACTTGGCACAATGCAGGTCAGACAAGTATCGTTTTCCTGGCAAACTCCAGACTCAGACTTCATCAGACGGAGGCATGAAGCTTTCTACACTGTTCTTCAGCTAATCTGAAGGCCACATGAAATTTAGAGGTCTGTAGTGATTGACTCTGCTGAAAGTTGTTGACCTCTGCGCACTATGCGCCTCAGCATCCTGTGATTGAGACTGGTGGGGCGAACACTCGTGGGGAGAGAGATGCTACTGGGTGGACAGGTACTTGTCTGGTCCTCCAAAGGGAACACACAGGAGAAAGCAGGTGTGGTGTAATGGAGACCATTTATTGGGCTGGGGAGCACCACTCATCACAGTCCAGACTAACCGCAATAGGCAGAAGACACAGGCTACAATCTAGAGCTATATCTATGTGCATATACCTATTGGCATCTCCACACTCTCTCGAGTATCAACATTGTAGTGCGTATGCGTGTGGTCTAAGACACTTAAAAAATGATCGTCACATATTCCCCCAACAGGAACAAAGCTGTCGCCAGCTGTCTACAAACTGCAAAACTTCTTAAACCATACATTCATGACATGAAACAAAAATTTGTGACAGGCCCATGAATTACAAAAATTATTCAAAAAACAAACAAAGCTTGCAGGTCTCCACCCCCCCCCACACACACACACACGTTTACACGTTTTTGTTGTTTAAACACCAAAATCAAAACCTTTCAATATAAAAAGATTTATAACACAAGAAATCATGAATATGTATAACAGTGCAACATATTAAAAACAGGAAAACAAAAGCTCACTATCTCAGAGCAAAAGAAACAGAAACAGTCCAGCGTTCAGAGTTCAAGTGCTTGTCAGTTGACGTCGTGGTCTAAGTCATGGTAACTGTAAACTCAAAATTGGTCACTGGCATCTGATTAGGGCTATCGGGATCAGTAATAGTGTCAGTGTCATTAACTAACTTTGGGTTAGTGTGAGTGTCAAGGGTGTGGTCAGTTCTGCTTCTCAAGTCATAAGAGTGGGGGGCATATCATTGTCCACAAACATATCAGCAAGAGGCTGTGACAGCCTGATCTGACTAGAGCTAAAGCATCCTGGGTCACCTTGTGTTAGTGTACCCTCAATTGTTGCCTGTTCAGAAATTTCTACAGTTGACTCTGGCCCTGTGTGGGAGGCAGGACTTGAACAACTGTCTACCACACTACTGGGCATGTTCTCCTGGCTAGCAGTAGGGTCTGATCTGGGGTAGTCTTTTGGCTGAGTGTGAGGTGAAGACCATGTACGGAAAGGTTGAAGATTAACTACGTGAACCACACCCACGTCCAGACTATCCTCCGTCGAGAGGCGGTAGTTCACATGAGATAGTTTTCGAACTACTTCGCATGGGCCACTATACACAGGAGCCAGCTGAGCTGTCAGGTTCGCAGCCACATCTAAACATGGATGGTTCTTCGAGCAAAGCAGATCACCAGGTTCATACGTGACTGAACAGTGCTTCCGGTCATAATGACGTTTCTGTCACTCGTGACATGCCTTCAGAGAAACTCGGACATGATCATGAATTCTTTGCACAGCCTCCCCATGAGTCTCAGGCTGACTCAAAGGGTCGACCAGACCATCAGTGGACGGCTTTGTCAAGAGGTTGAGGGGAGTCATCAATTCTCTGCCGTAAAGAATTTTTGCCGGACAAAACCCCATACTCCCTCAATGTGAGGTACGAAGATCAAAGCAGATTTGTGGAAGAAATTTATCCCAGGATTTATGCGTGTTAACAGTGTAAGCTCTGATTGCAGTTTTCAACTGTGTGGTTAACCCTTTCTGCCGCGTTCGTTTGTGGATGGTACGACATTGTGAAGTGGTGTTCCGTTCCCAGGGCTTCCACAACATGGTTAAAGAATGCACTCAAACTTGTCCTCGATCCGAGATAAAGTTTGGAGCACCATGTCTTGCAAAAATGTCGCTTTGGAACTTAATAGCCACAACCTGAGCTGTAGCTTCTTTCACAGCAGACACCTCTACCCATTTGGTAAAATAGTCTACAAAGACCAAGAGGTAGGCATTTCCTGCTTGAGGACGTGGCAGAGGCCCAACAAAGCACCTTGAAGGATGGCGGGTCAAGCCGAGCTGTACTCGAAGCTCGAAGGGCTCGTGGTACAGTTCGAGATTTTACCATTGCCATCAAGTAGGTAGGGGCTGGTCCATTTTTGGCTTTGTAGGCCAGCGTTAGGGTTTTAAATCTGATGACGAAGCTGCTCTTTGTCAGATAGCTCAATGAGCGGCTGTGACTCCAAATCTAGGCCTGCTACAACGGCATACCTCTGAAGTACATCTATGTAACATCCACATTTAGTGGGTTCCTGGATAAAGCATCCGGCACAGTGTTTTGAGGACCAGGCTTATGAGCCAACCACATGTCAAAATCCTGCAGCCTGAGGCACCACCTGGCCAAATGTCCAGAGGGGTTGGGACATAAGCCATTTGAGGTTACTGTGGTCAGTGTACACAGTTACTTGAAGCCCCTCATTGTATGGCCTGAAGTACACCCAAGTACACTTTCCGATGTGGAGTAAGGTCTTTCTGACTTGTGCAGAGTTCGGCTAGCATAGGCTATAGCAATCTCCCTTCCAGCATCATCACGCTGCATTAGAGTCACACCTAGTCCCCTATCACAAGCATCAGTGTGGAGATTAAATGGTCGATCAAAATCTGGTAAATTTAGGACCAGGGCCGAGGTTAGGCTAGTTTTTAAGAAATCCATTGCCACCTGGCATTTGTTGTCCCACACGAATGGCGTGTCATGTCTGGTGAGAGCAAACAAGGGTTCCGCATGTTGAGCATAGTTGTGAATGAAACTCCGGTAATAACTGGTGAGTCCCAAGAATTCTCACATGCTTAACATCAGCAGGCACAGGAAACTTCAAAACAGCATCAACTTCGTCAGTGTCTGGGAGAATACCATCAGGCAAAACTTTGTACCCCAAGAACTTTAGCTTGTTCTGGCAAAACTGAGACTTCCCTAATTTTAGGGTAAGTTCAGCCTCCTCCAGCCTTGTAAAGACTTCTTTCAAGTCCACAAGGTGCTGCTTGAATGTTGGTGAGGCAATCACAATGTCATCGAGGTAGAATGCACAACATTTATAGATAAGACCTGCCAAAACTGCATTCATAACCCTCTGGAAAGTCGCAGGGGCGTTGCAAAGACTTTGTATTGGAACAGGCCACAGTAAGACCCAAAAGCAGTCTTGGGCCTAGAGCTTTCTTCCACCCCGACCTGCCAGTACCCACGAGCCATGTCTAGCATCAAGATGAACTTGATGATCAATCTATTCTTGGTAGAGGATATGTCTTTTACAGTCACCTGGTTGAGACCTCTATAATCCACAACAAATCTAGCTTCTCCAGAAGGCTTAGGAACAATGACGATTGGTGACGACCAAGGCCCTGAAGCAGGCTCAATGATGTCATTTTCGAACATTGACCGAATCTGTTCCTCTATGAGCTTCTTTCTAAGAGGATAACTGTGATACGGAGGACGATTTATAGGCCTCACATCACCAACCACAATGTGATGAACAGCAATTGTAGTATGACCGATACGCGCTGCAAACAGTCCAGTGAAATCTGACAGCAGATTTCCCAGTTCCTCCTTCTGCAAAGAATTCAGAGCTGCATCATCTAGATTAACAGAGAACTCACAAGGCTCCAAGTAAGGTGAGTCTGGTCCCTCCAAAGAACGCAAAGTTAGCGCTTGAGAGTTCGTCTTCATGCTCCACCCCACCAGGCACATTGTGCGTCCCACGGATAACAGTTCTGCTTGGAACATGGATAGAAATCGAAGCTCTGATGATGAAATCCATCTCAAGAATAAGAAGTGAGGACATTGAAGTCAGGATCATGAAATGATGAAAAGTGCTGGCCTTGGAACCAGGCAGCCATGTAATTCCTACAGGGTCACAATAAGATGAATTGGCTAACCTCAATGGAGTAAGATGAATTGGCTAACCTTGGAACCAGACAGGCAGCCATGTAATTCCTACAGGGTCACAGTAAGATGAATTGGCTAACCTCAATGGAGGAGCTGTCCATGGTTCACACTTCATGTTTCCAGATATGTCCTTGTCAACATAATCTGCTAACACAGCAGACGAGTCACCAGTGTCAAGTTTTGCAGGCACAACTTGGTTCTTGAGTTTTACACTTATCCAGAAATTTGTTCCAGGAAGCATCAGAGGAAGAATCTGCTACATACCCTATATTATGTACTTTAGCAGTGGTAGTCATAGTTACTAGAAACATTTGGCCCCCTGGAGGACTGTTGGGAAACACACTGACATTGTGTCCCACTTCTCACATCCTTTGGTGTCTGGTTTTTCTCTTGTACATTGCTCATGGTCCCCAAATTGTGTGCCTGAACCATCCTGGTGTTGTGGGGAAAACTCAGCTACACGTTCTCTGTTGCCCCGGTCCCCGAGAAGATTTAGGGTTACACTGGGGACAAGTATGTGAAGTATAACCAGGTAAAGAGTATTGAAAGCAGACAACAGCCTTGGCTGATTTAGTAGGAATAGCTGGAGGGCTACTTGAGTCTCTGTGTCCCCGAGTGCAGCATGCAGTTTGTGAGGATATACGAGTATCATACAAAGCAATGGTATGGTTTTCTTGAGCATGTTTGCAGATTAGTTTGATCTGATCTAGTTCAGGAGAAGGATATCTGAGCTTTTTGAATTCACTCAACATATATGCCACAAATGTTGGAAGGGGTTCATCCGGTATTCATCAAGAATACTCTTCCAGATTCTCTCCTGGTTGTGAGAAAGCAGAAAAGCTTTTTTAAAGAGCTCAGAAAAGTCATCCCAGCTATTCAAGTGCTGTTTGAGTACTTGGGACCAATGACTAGGTTCTCCAGACAGAAAACGTGGTCTGTACATCAGAAAAGCCTGTGTTTTGTTTAAAGTCGTCTACAGCACACAACCATTCCATTGGTGGAATTCCTGTGGAACCATTAAACTTTGGTGGCTCCATTTGTGAGTGCTGCAACAGTGAAATAAGCACGTGGGAAGTGCTATTAACGCAGCAGAGTCAGATGTGGCACAACTACCCGAGCATTGGTGTGCATTTCAGGAAGCACTAAGCTTAACCCCAACAGAAGGTGAGATATGTAGGTGACGTGTAACAGGGGAAGATTCACCCTGGGCACCATGCATGACCGAATTCATGTAAGCCCCAGGCAGGCCAGATTTAGGAGTGCATGTAGTGTGAGCAGGTATATAAGGTATGGAAGTACTCAAAGGGACAGACCATGTTGCACTCTGACTAGAAGGAGTAGTTTTAGAGTCAGTCTTTCTGTTTCAAAATTTCAGTCTGTTTTCATAATGAGGAAACGAAACTCCCATTTCCTGATGCTTTAACTAAACTTGACTTTCTAAAGTGTTCAAAAGAGGTGCAGATACGATAGCACGTCTCATAGTGATCAGTGTCAAACGATCATCAAAAGCATCCATTTTCCAATGACATGCAATAACGTTCATCAGTCTCAAAAGATACACAAAATCAGTGACTATAGTGAATGAAATGTTGACTTGAATTTAGAGCATGTGAATATTCTCCAGTTACTAACCAATATATAGTTATGTAACTACACATAAACTAGTTAACATCTGAAACACACAATAAGTGCGGTAACGACAAAATAAAACTTGTAATAGCAACAGTCTCACTTGTTCTTCCCAGAAGCAGTCTGGAGCACTATGCACCTGCAAGCCAAGTTGACACACACCTGTTTTCAGCACAGTAAACACACCCGTTTCCAGCACATAGTCCCACTGCAGACATGTAGCGCATACAGTCACAGAAAAGTTCGTTCACGGAACACCAACAGCTGTGCGAAGAAATCTTTGTCCATGAAAAAAAATGGCATTAAGTGTCCTGACAAAGCAAGCAAAATATCCAGAACAGTACAAAGTCCTCTCTGTAGCCTGAGCAAACACCAGCAGAAAAAAAAAGTTTTGCTTTTGGGTTTAAAGTGAACCCAGTCCAGCAAAAGTGAAAAACATGCATTACCTTCCGAAACTGAGCGATACTTGGAGAAAAGTCCTTAAACATGTCCCACGACACAAACAGCAGTCTCTTCACTGAATAAGGTGGGGCAGCTGTAGTTCATAGCAACCCATGAGGCTAATGTTAGCATCCAGAGGCCTAGCATAGCACCCGTCCTAAGCTAATGGAGCCAAAAGTCTGCGAAAACCGGAAAAAAAATTCATGTCCGGTATCAAAAAAATAAAGAGCAGTAGTCGTCAGATTACACAAATAGGAAAAATGCGAAGCTGGGTGCCCAATAATATAAAACGGACCAACAATCTCCCAAATTACAGTCCACAAAGTGTAGCTAGCTGACACACACAATGATGAACTAAGCCAGTTAGCGTTAGTTCCTGTTAGCCCTGTATGGGAGGACGCAAGAAGTCAACGACACAGGAAAACGGCGAAAATAAGTCAAAAGCCAAAAATGAATGAATAGAAAGTTGAAGGCTCCAATACCATCGAGTATGGGCGCCAAATTGTGATGGAAACTGGTGGGGTGAATGCTCCCAGGGAGAGAGATGCTACTGGGTGGACAGGTACTTGCCCGGTCCTCCAAAGGGAACACGCAGGAGTCAGCAGGTGCGGTGTAATGGAGAACATTTATTGGGCTGGGGAGCACACACACTGCACTCATCACAGTCCAGAATAACAGCAGTAGGCAGAACATACAGGCTACAACCTAGAGCTATCCACCATGTGCATATAACTATTGGCATCTCCACACTCTCTCTCTCTCTCCAAGTATTAACATTGTAGTGCGCATTCGCGGGGTCTAAGGCACTTAAAAGTGACTGTCACAATCCGCTGACACCGCTCTTATTTTACATGACTTACCACTTCATGGCTGAGTTGCTGTGGTTCCCAAATGTTTTCACTTTGTTATAATATCACTGACAGTTAACTGTGGAATATTTAGTAGCAAGGCAATTTTATGGCAGGACTTATTCACGGAACCACGCTGGAATTCACTGAGCTCCTGAGAGTGACCCATTCTTTCACAAATGTTTGTAGAAGCTGTCTGTATGCCTTGGTGCTTGGTTTTATACAACTATGGCCATGGAAGTGATTGGAACACTTGAAATCAATTATTTGGATGGGTGACTGAATACTTTTGGCAGTATAATTATTGCCAGTCACAAATAAGGGTGATTCAGAATTGTTTTGTGGTAGGGTTATGAATGGCAAGTGTTTCATTATTAAATGTTACTGTCACCAATGTTAGTGTGTGATGATTGGTGAGGAAAAATCATTGCTCCACCCATGAGGTCTTGAAAAAGCATTTGAATACCTGAGCTGATTTCAAGTTCTGCACACTGCTTTCTGTGACTTCCATATTGACTTTCTGGGTTTTAAGAGGTCTTCATCTTTGCTTCATTTATTATTGTGTGTATGTACCTTTTGCAGAAATGCAGCTCACTGTAAACAGCAGCATTAATATGGACTTACTGATGTATACTGTTTCGATACATGTGCCAGTGTTGCAGGTGTTGGTGGGGATTTTCCTCTTTGTGAACAGCCTGATGATTTTCACCTTTTTGAAAAAGGAGGTATTCAGGGAGGACACTCGCTACATTTTGTTTGCACAAACCCTGTTTGTTGACTCTGCTTTCATGGTTGTGAACAATATCCTCTTTATTTGTTATGGTTTTCAGTACCGCATCCACATGATTCCTTGCATTATCCTCTGTTTAGCAATGACTTTTTTTTACATTTGTACTCCACTGACTCTTGTGGCAATGTGTCTGGAGCGCTATGTTGCTATATGCATGCCTTTAAGACATGCTGCCATCTCTACAAGCAGGAATAGATGTTTTGGATTTTTTATCATATGGGGTATCAGCTCCATAGCCCCAATCTTTAATTTTATAGCTTATCTCTCAACGGTCCATTCTAGTGCTCTGTTCTCATATGCTTTGTGTAGTGTAGAGTTATTGTTGGGGGAAGAGTGGGTGGCACAAACACGTGCTTTAATTTTCCAGATCATTTTCTTCTTTATGATCGTTGTTGTTTTGTTCACCTACATCAAAATAATGATTGCAGCCAGAGCCGCCTCCTCTGACAATAAGAAATCAACCAAGAGTCTCCGAACTGTGATACTTCATGCCTTTCAGCTGTCTCTGTCTATAGTTCAGTTTGTAACACCATATATAGAAATAGCATTTTGGAAGGGTGATGTTATGATGTTTATTAATGTTAGGTACTCCAGTTTTGTTGTTTTTATGATTGTACCACGTTGTCTCAGTCCACTGATTTATGGTCTCAGAGATGAGAGATTTTTTATTGTTTTGAGACATTATGCATGCTATGGTGTTGATAATCTTTCCCAATCTTTGTCCATTCGAAGCAAAGTAAGACCTATATAACTGAATAAATCAGCATTTGAAAGTTTTTACCCAATATTTTACAATATATGTGTAAGTTAATAAAAATGCTTAACTCTTCACTGTAATCAGGTACACAAGTTTTTAAAATCCCAATCTAACTTTTCATTTTTAATTTGATTTAACTATCCTAATTTAACTTCTAATTAGATTTTTAATTGAATGATATTCTCTTTTAAATGTACTGTTTTGTCATGTTTTAATTTTTTTAATGTTCTTTGTTTTTGTATTTGCGTTTACTTTGTTTGAACAACTCTGACTCTGACTCATTTGTAAAGTACTTTGATTGACAGAAGTGTTTGAAAGGTGCTATATATAAACTTTTTAGATTTTACAGTACAGTAACGTCTTTCAGTACAATTGAATAATAGGGCCTATGAGCCTCTTTAGGTAATTTTTTATTTTTATTTTTTTTTACTATTTGTAATAATAATTGTGCTGTTATTAAATTCACTTGAACTTAACCTCTTAAAATTCCAGGCTTATTACATATTAAGGCATATTCAGTATCTACAGGGCCTTACGTGCAAAGTGTTGGTGCTGTTTTGAGGTTACAGAAGTGTGTAATAAAACGTTGGGCCATATTGTGGTCCTTGGTTAATTAGACTTAACAGAATCAAAACACAGAATACTTTTTTTTTCCTGAATATTTTTTTCTTCGCTTTTGCCTTTAAACCATTTACCAAGGCACAATTAGACCGTTTCCACAATCTCAACAGACAAATTTAACAGATTCTGATTGTTACTGATGGAACTGATGCAGACAATCAGTGATCAGTGAAATCCCAATAGTAAAATGGATTCTAAGTTAGTTCAATGGACTTAGTATTAGGATGCCATACCTTGTAGAAGTGGTCTGTATTAGAACGTAATGCACAGGTTAAATACTCCAGTACCATTAATTCTCTTAAGATCTTATGCCAGCCACTTGCAGTTGGAACCTTGTCAGTAACCCACTGTATGAAAATATTCTTCCTTGCTGCAAAGGTAAGTATGTCGTTGTTCTTTCATTCACTGAAGTTACTTTTCTCACTGAGAATACCCAAAATCAAAGATATTGGATCTAAATCAACCTCATTTTCAAAGATGTTCCCAGTTTCTCTTCTATCTTAGCCTAATACTGCCACATACCATGCCCAAAAACAGTGGGTAATAGACCTTCTCTGCGTTTAGCACTTCAGACAGAGTGGTGAGGCTGCTTTTGCACGGTTACAAACAGAAATGGACTTTGCGTGTTTCCAGATGTTCCCCTAATCCTCATCACTTATAGCTACACAGTTTCCACTCCCAAGCATTCCTAAGCTCAGATGTATGAGTTGCTGGTTTAAGTTTCAACACATTGTAAAATAGGCTCATTGATATTTTCCCAAGGGGATACAATAGGAGTCTTTCTCTAGAGGTTTCATGAAAATTGTTGGTCAATGAAGTGTCCTTGAAAATGTAACTCTGAATTTGTAAAAATCTAAAATTTTGTCTCCATAAATGATATTGCTAACTCGGGTGTTTGTAAGACAATTAAATGCCTATCTTTAAAAAGGCTTGCTAACCTTTTAATGCCTTTAGCTGCGCAGACTTGAAAGCCTGCATCATGACTGCCCGGGTTATTAATAATTGATGTTCGAACAGAAGTTAATTTTCACCTTCCTTCAAGACACCACACACCCCTCCATATCTGAAGTATAACTGTAGTTACAGGATTATCACAGCTCCGTCAGACCGTCAGTAAAGTCTAATGTTTGGTATGTCCAAACCCATGGAGCTTGGTAATTGCAAAACATCAAATTTAAGCCTTGCTTTACGTTTACTCCATATGAAAGAACTGTACCAATTATTTGTATTTCATCACCTTGCTAGAAAATCAAACAGGAATCATCTGTATTGGTTACAAAAGTCACCCACTGAGTCACAGGACTAACTCTTGATATTTAAGTGAATCGATCTTGACAAAAGAGACATTGAGGAGGATAATTCTGTTTTATTTTAAAACTGTTGATTAATGACTCATTTGATACGTGTCTTTGTTTTTTTTTTTTTTGTTGGTTTTTCTGCTGATTATCTTGATTATTGCTGTTGGTCATAATTGTTGGTTTTGTTCTTGGTGGCTGAATTTATAGTTTTGTTTTTTTTTTTGTTTTGTTTTTTTGAGGTTATTTTGGGTTAGATAACTGAGAAGGTGATTTTAAATCTAAAGAGAAATAACAGAAGAAATGAGTATTAATTACTGTTTTCTAAATAGGGGGTAAACGCTAAACATCAAAACTAAACCATAACCCAGTGATAATACTTACCTTAACCGGAGGAACCGGAATCTATAAGAGCCTAGAAGGAAAAGAAAGAGAGCAAAATTAGTTGTTAAAATAGCTGTAAATAGGTTATAATAATCAATACTTGCCTGAGGGCTGCGAGTATCTCAACCTGAAATAAATATTACTGGTTAATAGCATTGATTAATAATATTGAATAACGCAAACACTAACGGAAACTAGAATCACTTACCTCTGATTCTCAATACCTTGATACCTGGAAGGTTGACCAAACACTGCTTATTCCTTGAGGGAACTTTTTCTTGTGTGTGTACTTTTATTTATTGTATTCTGTCAAAGTTGAGAGATCTGTGTTTTACATAATTTTCAATACAGTTCATGACTTACCTCATATCTGGTCTTGATTCTTTCAAGTCTCTCGCTTCACGGGCGAACCTAACTAGTCCATTGGTTATCTTTACTCTCTGTTCAGGTAAGCCACAACATGCGTATTACATACAAGTGTTACATGTAAATTTTGGCAAGCCAGCAAGGATCAATAAGAACTGAAACTGCGAGACCAGTTAATTGACACACACACAGAAATAAGCTAAACAAAAGCCAGAACTGACTGAATAATTTGGGCAATATAATTATTTCCAGTCACAAATAAAGGGTGGTTCAGAATTGTTTTGTGGTAGGGGTATGGATGGCATTTCTCAGAAATTTCCATTTCCTTCCAAAAATTGAGGATTAATTAAATAATGAAAAAGAAAAAAAGTGTTTGAAGTGTTTCATTATTAAATGTCACTGTCACCAATGTTAGTGTGTGATGATTGGTGAGGAAAAATCATTGCTCCACCCATGAGGTCTTGAAAAAGCATTTGAATACCTGAGCTGTGTGATTTCAAGTTCTGCACACTGCTTTCTGTGACTTCAATATTGACTTTCTGGGTTTTAAGAGGTCTTCATCTTTGCTTCATTTATTATTGTGTGTATGTACCTTTTGCAGAAATGCAGCTCACTGTAAACAGCAGCATTAATATGGACTTACTGATGTATACTGTTTTGAGACAAATGCCAGTGTTGCAGGTGTTGGTGGGGATTTTCCTCTTTGTGAACGGCCTGATGATTTTCACCTTTTTGAAAAAGGAGGTATTCAGGGAGGACACTCGCTACATTTTGTTTGCACAAACCCTGTTTGTTGACTCTGCTTTCATGGTTGTGAACAATATCCTCTTTATTTGTTATGGTTTTCAGTACCGCATCCACATGATTCCTTGTATTATCCTCTGTTTAGCAATGACTTTTTTTTACATTTGTACTCCACTGACTCTTGTGGCAATGTGTCTGGAGCGCTATGTTGCTATATGCATGCCTTTAAGACATGCTGCCTTCTCTACCAGCAGGAATAGATGTTTTGGATTTTTTATCATATGGGGTATCAGCTCCATAGCCCCAATCTTTAATTTTATAGCTTATCTCTCAACGGTCCATTCTAGTGCTCTGTTCTCATATGCTTTGTGTAGTGTAGAGTTATTGTTGGGGGAAGAGTGGGTGGCACAAACACATGCTTTAATTTTCCAGATCATTTTCTTCTTTATGATCGTTGTTGTTTTGTTCACCTACATCAAAATAATGATTGCAGCCAGAGCCGCCTCCTCTGACAATAAGAAATCAACCAACAAGAGTCTCCGAACTGTGATACTTCATGCCTTTCAGCTGTTTCTGTCCATAGTTCAGTTTGTAACACCATATGTAGAAATAGCATTTTGGAAGGGTGATGTTATGATGTTTATTAATGTTAGGTACTCCATTTTTGTTGTTTTTATGATTGCACCACGTTGTCTCAGTCCACTGATTTATGGTCTCAGAGATGAGAGATTTTTTATTGTTTTGAGACATTATGCATGCTATGGTGTTGATAATCTTTCCCAATCTTTGTCCATTCGAAGCAAAGTAAGACCTATATAACTGAATAAATCAGCATTTGAAAGTTTTTGCACAGTATTTTACAATATATGTGTAAGTTAATAAAAATGCTTAACTCTTCACTGTAATCAGGTACACAAGTTTTTAAAATCCTAATCTAACTTTTCATTTTTAATTTGATTTAACTATCCTAATTTAACTTCTTTAAATTGATTTTTAATTGAATGGTATTCTGTTGTAAATGTACTGTTTTGTCACATTTTGTTTTAATGTTCTTTTTGTTTTAATGGTCTTTGTTTTTTTGTTTTTTTTGATTGACAGCAGTGTTTGAAAGGTGCTATGTATAAAAAAAAAACTTGCCTTGCCTTGTCTTACATTTCAGTAAAGTCTGCCTCAATGATTTTCCAGGCTGACTACAACAATATTTTTTTTTAGATTTTACAGTACAGTAACGTCATTCAGTACAATTGAATAATAGAGCCTATGAGCCTCTTTAGGTAATACATTTTTTTTTTACTATTTGTAATAATAATTGTGCTGTTATTAAATTCAATTGAACTTAACCTCTTAAAATTCCAAGCTTATTACATATTAAAGCATATTCAGTAACTCTAGGGCCTTACGTGGAAAGCGTTGGTGCTGTTTTGAGGTTACAGAAGTGCGTAATAATACGTTGGGCCATATTGTGGTCCTTGGTCAATTACAGTTAACAGAATCAAAACACAGAATACTTTTTTTCTGAATATTTCTTTCTTGGCTTTTGCCTTTAAACCGTTTACCAAGGCACAATTAGACCGTTTCCACAATCTCAACAGACAAATTTAACAGATTCTGATTGTTACTGATGGAACTGATGCAGACAATCAGTGAAATCCCAGTAATATAATGAATGCTAAGTTAGTTATACCTTAAGTATAACTGTAGTTACAGGATTATCACAGCTCTCTCCAACTGATTTGAAGTGTTTAAAGAGTAAAAGATCAGAAGCAGGATATCTTGATAAGGACTTTTCAAGGTCCAACCATGTAGAGGTTTTTTTTTTTTTTTTTTTTTTTTTAACTGTTTATCTATTCAAAGATATATCTTAAATATGCAGACCATCAATAAAGTCCCATGTTTGGTATGTCCAAACCCATGGAGCTTGGTAATTGCAAAACATCAAAATAAAGCCTTGCTTTTCGTGTACTCCATATGAAAGAACTGTACCAATTATTTGTATCTCACCACCTTGCTAGAAAATCAAACCTGAATCATCTGTATTGGGTACAAAAGTGCTATGCGCCCCAACCAGGGAACAGTTAGCAAGTTCCGTCTAGGTCTTGCCTTATCTTTTCCAACAGGGGATGTAAAATTGACTGTATATAACTGTTTGAATTCTGAAGTCCACTTGAAAGGAAATGTTGGGGTAGTGGTAGATGCTAATTTTAATCCACCTACAAGCATAGCTCCTGACTTTGTAGAGTTGATTTTATAGCCTGAGAAGGATCCAAATAAATCGATGTTGTTAATAAGGGTTGGTATTGAGGTGTTTGAAATAAATTTTTGAACGTCATCTGCATGGAGGGTTATTTTATGATTTTTAGTCTTCAACAGAGTTCTCCACTCTGATCACCTTAGCCAATGTTTCAGTGACTAGTGAGAGAACTGGGGGTGACAGAGCACACCCTTGTCTAGTCCAGCTGTGTAAAGTAAAACACTCTGACCTCATAGTGTTTGTATTGACTAATGCTTTAGGATCTTCATACAACACTTTTACCCACTAATAAAATTAGCTCCAAGATTAAACTTTTCCAAAACAAATAAAAGTACAACCATTCTACATGGTAGAATGCCTTCTCTGCATCCAGAGAAAACACTAGGCCACTGATTCCTCATTGTTTAAGAACCTGAACATGTTATTGTATGAATTATGACCTTTCATGAAACCATTGATTGTAAATGGAAACATGTTTTCTAAATGAGAGTACACTGTATTTACAAAAGTATTCAGTCACCCATCCAAATCATTGAATTCAGGTGTTCCAGTCACTTCTATAAAACTAAACAACTTGGCATGCAGATTGCTTTTACAAACATTTGTAAAAGAATGGGTCGCTCTCAGGAGCTTAGTGAATTCCAGCATGGTCCGTGATAGGATGCCACCTGTGCAACAAGTCCAATCGTGAAATTTCCTCACTAGTAAATATTCCACAGTCAATTGTCAGTGGTATTATAACAAAGTGGAAGCGACTGGGAACAACAGCAACTTGGCCACGAGGTGGTAGGCCATGTAAAATAACAGAGCAGGGTCAGCGGATGCTGAGGCACAAAGTGCACAGAGGTCGCCAACTTTCTGCAGAGTCAATCACTAGTCACTCCAGAGAACATGTCTCCACTGCTGTAGAGTCCAGTGGTGGCGGGCTTTACATTACTGCATTCAGCAATTTGCCTTGCACTTAGTGATGTGATGCTTGGGTGCAGCTGCTCTGCCATGGAAACCCATTACATTAAGTGCTCTTTGCTCTGTCCTTGAGCTAATCTTGAAGGCTACATGAAGTTTGGAGGTCTCTAATCATGCTTCTCTGTCTGGCAAGCCGATGGATGAGTGGGTTTGGTGGGTGCCAGGAGAACAGTACTTGTTTGACTGCATTGTGCCAAGTGTAAAGTTTGGTGGAGGGGGGGATTATGGTGTGGGGTTGTTTTTCAGGAGTTTGGCTCAGCACCTTAGTTCCAGTGAAAGGAACTCTTAAAGCTTTAGCACCAAGAGATTTTGGACAATTTCATGCTCCCAACTTTGTGAGAACCCATTCCAACGCAATCGTGGACATGGGTTGAGCTGGTCGACCACAGGCTCAAGGCTTGGGCTAGCCCCAGCCCGTTTCCAAGTGACCTTGAGACTCAACAGCAGGTGTGCTGGCCTTTTCCTTAGGCTTATATTTCAGGATAAATCACAACATGAAGTATATACAGTTAAAGTCTCCCACCACAACCATAATATCCTACCCCAGATCAGGGAAATCTCAGAATATCTCAAGAAAGCTAGAAGGGTGAACCTGGGAACAGTACACATTCGTAAATGCCTTGGTTTGACCAAACATAACTCCCACACTGTCACATATTGTTCCTGCTCATCCTCCACACACTTCAGGACCCTGAATGGGATATTCTTCCTTATTAAAACAGTCACTCCCCTGTGAGAGAAAATGGAGGGTAAGCTAAAGGGAACTGAGGGAAAGATCCTAGAGCTAAACAGCGAATGTAAAAAGCATAAAATAGCTGCCATGAATGCCCAGAGAACATGTAAAAAAACCTAAGCAAATCACTGACCAAGGTTGAACAGCAACAGACCAATTGTAATTCTAAATCAAAACGTCAGTGCCAGTCTGTACCTGTAGGCCCTATATCCAGAATTGGAAGCAATCCACTCTGATGGATCAGAAACCTCCTCCTCTAATGAGGATTCTGAACCTACAAGCGATAAGGCAGTTCAGATGAGACCAATCACTATTAGATCATCTGAGGCCCTTAATAAGGGTGGTGAAGTTAAGCAAGAGGGACAGTGAAGGTGGAGCAGTTTGGAGATAAAGCCAGAGAGGCTAGGTTGAGATGGTTTGGACATGTGTTGAGGAGGAATAGTGGATATATTGGGCAAAGAATGTTTGAGATGGAGCTGCCGGGTAGAAGGAGAAGAGGTAGATCTCAGAGAAGGTTTATGGATGTAGTGAAGGTGGACATGGAGATTGGTTGGTGTGAAAGTAGAGGAGGCAATGGATAGGGCAAGATGGAGGCAGATGATCCGCTGTGGCGACCCCTAAAGGGAGCAGCCAAAAGAAGAAGTTAGAAGAAGAAGAAGAAGAAGTTAAGCAAACGAGAGTAGAAGTTGATCGTGTTCCTTTAGATGCAGCCACTTTGGACAAGCTGTCCAAGGAATTTAAACCTCCTAGGGAAATGGGGCTTGACTTCATTGATCTCATGCAAAAGAAAAGGACCCTCTACTTATTGCACCCCAATGATGCTGTTGCCATAGCAAGCCAAGCACTTAACGTAACAGATAGTAGACAGCTTGCTAATAAGATATTGGATGCGTTGGGTGACAAAGGCCAGGACATTGACATTGAAAGGAGTTGGAAAGCTTTTAATGACTGGATCAGCTGTAAATGTCGCAGAACTACTGATTGGAAAATAAAATGAAATAACCAAATGCAGACAGAAAAGAGGAGAATCGGCTGCAGATTTCTGTGAGCGTTTTGAAAGAGTCTTCCTGTGTCACTCTGGTATTCCTAAATGCAGTAGTGATAACACTGATACTATAACTGATAGTCCTCATTTTAGACAACTTGTTGTGTCACTGCAATCAGATCTTAGGCAAGCACTAGTGACTGCTGTTCCAAACTGCCGTAAAACCAAATGGAGGAACCTTAAAGATGAGCTTGATCACCTGTGATAGACTGTGATTTGGATTTCTGCAATGTTCCTGCATCTATACATGTACTCACAGAGAGTAGCTCTAACCCAAGCTCCAGGCAGAACTTTACTTCCAACAGGAAGGATAAGTTATCTGAATGTCATTACTGCCATAATTTTGGTCATCAGGCCAGACACTGTCGTAAAATGCAGGCAGGAATACACAAAATAGGTGCGAGGTTGAACAGGACAAGAAATCCCTTTGAGGGAATTTCACAGGGAGGCCCAGCAGGAAACCTTTTTCAGGGAATTTCAAAGGAGCAGCTATCTTTGATAATCAAAACCATGCAATTGTCTTTGGTATTGAAGGTGATAGGAGTCATAGTTTCATCTGTTCCTGTTAACAAATTATTCTGATGCTTAAGCTTATCTAGGTGTTGAACTGTCTTTCTGTTGTTATTTAAGCCAGATGTAAAAGCCTGTTTTGATTTGTTTGTAAGCAATGGACATTAGGGCAAAATAGTTTGTTGTGTGAATTGTTATGCTGGTGTACAGTAATGAGGGAAATTGACTACTAAGTGGTTCAATTTTGCCTGATAGAAGCCTTGAGATCAATGCAATTTTGGGCCTCCGGCCCTTTTGAAGACATCTCCATGGGTAGGGTCACAGTAGGTAGGGCTTGATTGTAAAAGCTTCATTTGCCATAATAACCTGTGACACAGGCCCCAGCTTAGGTGCAAAGAGAAATAGACAAGGTGGGTGCACTAATACAATTAGTAAAATTCCACTTTTCCAGGAATCTTGATGCAGCAGCTTTCCAGAGCTTTTCTGTTGCCAGTGACATTTACTATTCCTTCATGTATATCCATTGCATGAGGACATTGCAGTCGACTTTTGCCACAGTTGACATGGCAACTATGGTTCTAAATAAGTCCCCCGTACTCATGACTCTGTGACATACAATGCGATGCATGATGATTGCCAATTGATACTTTCTGTATTAAAAAGCTTACATAATAAAGAAAATATGTTTCTTCTCTAAAAGTATCTCTAAGCAGGCTATTAATTTTTGGGTGTTTATAATCTTACATCTAAAATATGTGCAGAAGTGCTTATTATGATGTTTCAGCTCCTGTATAAGATGGTAAAGTTCTTCGTGCTCCTTTTTTGTTACATTGGATGTACCCTAAAGTTGATGTACCTGTTTACATTTTTCTGCTAGCAGCAAAAGAACGTCTTCATCACTTGAAGACATTTTGTCAGCTCCTTTTTTTTGCTGCAAAAAAAATTTGAATGAGGTTGCAATATTCCTAAAAATCACACTGCATCCAGTGTGTATAATTTCATGGCATTTTTCATGTACATTTGGTGTGGAACGGTCTTTATTTTGTGATCATAGCCAGGTGTAAAAATAACACACTGGTGTATGTGGTTGTGGTAGAAAAATATTTTTTTTTGTCACCAATGTGCTATTTCACAATCATGTGTGGATGAAGAAAGATCTACTAAAAGATTACTTTGAGAAGGTCCTTAACTCTTCCTGCCCAGAACAGTATTTGGAGAGAACAAGAAACAGTGGGAGAATAAGCTTTGCTGCCATGCATAAGTCAGTTGAGATAAAGTAACTTAAACTTGCTATCAAGCCCAGAAAATTTTAGCTGTGACTTTAAAAGCACTGGACCCACCTCATGCCATGATAACACAGCCCACACCAGTAGAATAGAATAGAATAGAATAGAATGCCTTTATTGTCACTATACACAGTACAATGAGATTAAGAGCATCTCCATCTCAGTGCAAACACACAATGTAAACAAATGACACGGAATAGAATGGGGAGGGGTTGTGCACAGTTCTATGCGTTTTCTATATATATGTATATGAAATAAATATAAATATAGAAACAAAATTTAAAAATTTTACAAGATATAAATATGGAGATATTTACAGCTGTATTGTATGTTCACTAAATATTGCACATTGCTAAGTATTGCACATATTCCAGTATAATGTACATACATGTACAGTATGATTGCACATTTCCGTATGCAGAGTATTGCACAGTAGCTGGTAATGGAGTCTGGGAATAGACTGGTATGTAGGTGGTGATGGAAGTCTGGGGATAGACTATCAGTGCATCTGTGAGTTGAGAAGTGTTATTGCTTTTGGGAAAAAACTGTACTTAAGTCTGTTTGTCCTTGATCTGATGCATCTGTACCGCCTTCCTGAGGGCAACAGGTCAAACAGTACAGATCCGGGGTGCGAGCTGTCCATTGTGATGCGTTTCGCTCTGCTGACGCAGCGGGAGGTGTAGATGTCCATCAGGGATGGGAGAGGGCAGCCAATAATCTTCTGTGCTGTCTTTACTACCCTCTGAAGCCTCTCCCTGTCTGCCATGGTGCAGCTGCCGTACCACACTGTGATACAGTACGTCAGCAGGCTCTCGATGGAAGAGCGGTAGAAGGTCAGCAGCAGGTTGGAATCCAGGTTGTGCTTCCTGAGGACTCTCAGGAAGTGTAGTCGCTGCTGAGCCTTCTTGATGACGGCTGTGATGTTGTCTGTCCAGGTGATGTTGGTAGAGATTTGGACTCCAAGGAACCGGAAGGTGCAGACCCTCTCCAAACACTCGCCGTTGTTGGACAGGGGGTCTGGGTCGGTGCTGTGCTTCCTGAAGTCAACGATGATCTCTTTTGTTTTCTTGGTGTTCAGAGCCAGGTTATTCTCTGAACACCAAGCTGCCAACTTCAGGACCTCCTTCCTGTAGGCTGTCTCGTCTCCTTCTGAGATGAGTCCGACCACTGTGGTATCGTCAGCAAACTTGACGATGAGGTTGCTGTCACAGGCCGGACTGCAGTCATAGGTGTAGAGGCAGTACAGGAGGGGGCTCAGCACACAGCCTTGTGGTGAGCCGGTGCTAAGCATACGAGTGGAGGAGAGGTGGGGGCCAAGTCTCACAGTTTGGGGCCGGTCAGTGAGAAAGTTCTTGATCCAGGCACATGTGAGGGGGGGGTGGGGGGGAGTCCGAGGGTGCCCAGTTTGGTGATAAGAATGTCCGGGATGATTGTGTTGAAAGCAGAGCTGTAGTCCACAAAGAGCATTCGGACGTAGCTGTGCTGCTGCTCCAGGTGGCTCAGTGCAAAGTGGAGAGCTGCTGCTATGGCGTCCTCTGTTGACCTGTTTGCACGGTATGCGAACTGGTGGGGGTCGAAGTCTGGGGGCAGAGAGTCTTTGATATGCTGAAGTACCAATCTCTCGAAGCACTTCATGATTACCGGTGTGAGGGCCACAGGGCGGTAATCATTAAGGTTGGTGATGGTAGACTTTTTCGGCACTGGTATGACTGTGGCTGACTTCAGGCAGGGCGGGATGATGGCTTGGGCCAGGGAGAGATTGAAGATCTTGGTGAAGGTGAGGGCGAACTGGTTGGCACACGTTTTGAGCACCTTGCCGGGTACTCCATCAGGACCAGCAGCCTTTTTGGGGTTCACTGCCAGGAGCACCCGTCTGACATCGCGCTCCTGTACAGTGAGTGGAGTGGAAGCCGGGTGGGGGTGGAGGTCGGGCAGGAGCAGAAGAGTGCTGCTGAGATGCATCAAAGCGAGCAAAGAAGCAGTTCAGCTCCTCTGCCAACGGTGCACTCAGTACTCCTGCTGTCACATCACAGCCTCTGAAGTTTGTGATGTTCTGTATGCACCGCCACACCTCCCGTGAGTTGTTGCTGGACATGTGGGACTCTATTTTCCTCTTGTAGTCCGCCTTGGCTTTTTTAATCCCTCTCTTCAGGTCAGCTCGAGCGGCGATGTACATAGCTCTGTCGCCTGACCTGAAGGCGGCATCCCGGGCTCTGAGGAGAGAGCGGACCTGGCTGGTCATCCATGGTTTCTGGTTTGGGTAAACCCGGATGATTTTGTCCACAGTCACATTTCCGATGCAGAACTTGATATAGTCCAGCACCGTTCCTGTGAATGTTTCCAGTTCCTGGTGTTCAAACAAGTCCCAGTCTGTCTGTTCAAAGCAGTCCTGTAGTTTTGAGAGTGCATTGTCAGGCCAGGTTGTAACAGTCTTTATGGTGGGCCTAGTTCTGCGCCGTAGGGGGGGTGTAGGTTGGGGAGAGCAGAAGGAAAAGATGGTCTGACTGTCCGAGGTGGGGGAGGGGTATGGCTCTGTACGCGTGCTTAATATTCGTGTAAACATGATCCAGAGTGTTCTCCCCCCTAGTTGAACACTTTACATGCTGGTAGAATTTCGGTAGTACCGTCTTCAAGTTGGCCTTATTAAAGTCTCCTGCAATCACGTGAACACCGTCAGGGTGAGCGCGCTGCTGCTCGTTTACGGTGTTCAGCAGGAGAGAGAGCGCTTTGTTTACATTAGCGTCTGGCGGTATATATACAGCTGTTACGATCGCTATTGTTAGCTCTCTAGGCATCGAAAAGGGCCGAAATCTTACCGACATGTACTCTAGATCTGGGGAGCAGTGTTTGTCTATGATTGTCCCGTTGTTACACCAGTTATCATGCACGTAAATACACAGCCCCCCACCTCTGCTCTTGCCGGAGTTCTCAGTCCTGTCCCAGCGCAGCAGAGTGCGGCCTGCTAGCTGCACGCTAGCATCGGGTATCGCCGGATGAAGCCAGGTTTCGGTAATAATCAAGACACAGCAGTCACGAACATGGCGATTTCCAGCAAGTTGTAGTTCCAAGTCGTCCGTTTTATGCACCAGGGATCTGGCATTGGAGAGATAGAGGCTCGGGAGAGGTGGCTTGTGTGGTTGATTCCTTAGCCTTAGCATAGCACCGGACCTGCGGCCTCGCTTCTGCTTCCTCTCCTTCCTCCGTCTGCGCTGCCTCCCAGACCCGATAACAATCCACGGAGAGCCCGGCGGTCTCGCTATGTCGTCTGGGATGTTATGTGTGTATCTAAAGTCACTCGAAACAGCAAACTGGTGCTGGGCACCGATGTCCAAAAGATTCTGGCGGGTGTAATGGATGTTCGCAGAACAGAAAGTGCACAAACAAACAGAAAAGAAGTACAAAAACAACAAAAAAGAGCACTGAAGGGGAGAGCCGTAAGCCGCAGCGACCGCACGTCGCGCCACCATCTTGACCGTATGGAACCACCGCCAGCCTGCACAGTGGCTCATTGATAACTGGGGTCCATGGCTTGATGGGGTACTGCATCACACACTAACCCTACCGTCAGCGTGAAACAATCGGTACAATGACTCAGACAACATTGCATGTTGCCAGTCCTCTAGGGTCAACCTATAAATACAAATAAAAACAAAACAGTGATTCGCCTGCATTTAAGTGAAAATGTTTACCTTATTAACTTGTTTTTTGTAAATGTAATTTATTCCATTTTAAAAGAGGTAATGCAGGGTAAAACAGCATCCAGGAAAGGTCTAGTCCTGAGAAAGAATGGGCCATCCCTGAAAAATATAGGCAGTTCAAGTCAAAGTATATAAAACGCTTTTTACAACAGGTGTCACAAAGCAGCTTTACAGAAAAATCTGGGTCCAAGCCCTCATGAGCAAGCCAATGGCGACAGTGGCAAGGAAAAACTCCCTAAGAGGAAGAAACCTTGAGAGGAACCAAGACTCAACAAGGGAACCCATCCTCCACTGGTCGACACCAGATAGCAAACAGCCTTAAAATATTACAAAATGGGTAAAAACAGGTGGTGCAATGGTTGATTAGATAGTATGAGTTTATGCAGCATCATTAGGAGGGTCAGTTCATGCAGGTGAGGCTCTCTATGCCATTCTTAATCTATAGGGTTTAATATGATGTCGGCCCACCCTTTGTAGCTATAACAGCTTCAAAACCCTTCCAAGCCCAAAACAACAAACAAAAAGCCTAATAACAAGAAAAGAAATATAACTAATTTACCTAACAAAAGAAAAGAAAAAAATAACTACAAAAACACTACCCTCACTACACTACTGATACCTGGAACCTGTAGGTCAGTAAATGAACAAGAAACCGGCCTGTCGACTGGCGGGCAGCCAGGGGAGCGGAACCGTGCGAGACCGAATAAGAAAACCGCTCCACATTGCTCCGACATCAAAGGCCCTTTATAACCGGCGCCAACAGGAGCAGCCAACCACACGCCGGGAAAACCGAGACGTCCATCACAGCAACAAGGTCCACCTGGAAACTAAGGGAAAAGGCAAGGCAAGTTTATTTATATAGCACCTTTCCTACACAACGGTCTTTCAAAGTGCTTTACAAATGAAAAAATACAGAAAAATGTAATTAATGTAAATAAAATAAAATTTATGTAAATTAAAAAAAACAATTTTAAAAACATAATTAAAACAATAGATATAAAAGAAGTTAAATGAATGAGCATAAGAGTGCCGTTACAGGATAAAAGTGGATTAAACTGAGCTAAAGGCCTGCTCAAACATGAAGGTTTTCATTCTGGATTTAAAAGTGTCTATTATTGGGGCTCTTCTAATGCTCTCTGTCAACTGGTTCCATTTCAGAGCAGCGTAGTAGCTAAATGCCGCCTCTCCGTGTTTAGTTTTTACCTTAGGCTGCACTAACTGACCAGTTCCTGATGATCTGAGAGTTCTGCCCGGCTCATATTGCTGGAGCACATCTAATAAATATACTGGTCCTGCACCATTAAGACATTTATAGACCAGTAATAGTACCTTAAAGTCTATCCTGCAACATACTGGTATCCAGTGTAGGGATTTAAGGATAGGAGTGATGTGCTCCCTTCTTTTACTCCTAGTGAGAACTCTGGCAGCTGCGTTTTGAATCAGCTGAAGCTGTTTGATTGTCTTTTTTGGGAGTCCAGTTAGGAGCCCATTACAGTAATCAATCCTACTAGAAACAAAGGCGTGGATGAGTTTCTCCCGGTCTGCTTTAGCCAGAAAATCTCTGATTTTGTTGATGTTTTTGAGGTGATAGAAAGCTGATTTGGTGACAGCTTTGACATGACTGTTAAAAGTGAGATCAGAGTCCATTTGTACACCAAGGTTACGTACTAGTTCTTTAGATTTTAGGCCTCACGAATCTAGATAGGCAGCTAGTCTGTGTCTTTCATTGCTATTCCCAAATAAAATAATCTGTTTTATCTTTATTCAACTGCAGAAAGTTTTGTTTCATCCATTTGTTTATGTGCTCAAGGCATTTGCACAGTGAGTCTAGGGGACCGTAGTCATTTGGGCAGAGAGCCATGTAGATCTGAGTGTCATCTGCATAGCTGTGGTAAGATATCCCATAAGTATGCATGATTTCACCTAGAGGAATCATATATAAATTAAATAAGAGTGGCCCAAGAATTGAACCCTGGGGTACACCACAGGGCACTGGCACAGTCTCAGAAACGTTACCTTCCATTTCCACAAAGAAGTTCCTTCCTTGAAGGTATGAACTGAACCATTTTAGGACAGTTCCTGAGAGTCCAACCCAGTTCTCAGTCTATCTATGAGAATTTTGTGGTCAATGGTGTCAAAGGCAGCGCTGAGATCGAGCAGTAGTAGAACAGACATGTTTCCTGAAGCTGTATTTAGGAGAAAAGGAGAGAAAGAGCATCCAAACGCAGGACGGAACAGCAACAATAGTTCAAACGCTATAGGTGACTAACAGTAAAGGCTAACAGTACAGAAATGCTAAAACTGGAAGGCTAGAAGTAGCTATCAGCAGATACTAAAAGCATTTAAGTGCTAACCACCATGGCTACATGTGGCAACATGGCGCCCCCCGAGGCAGACGTGTTTGCTCGCTCTGCTCAAGAATGCCAGCTTTTTCTTCTTTTTCTGTGCATTAATGCTCTCCTTACAGTGCACAAGTGCCAGGCACTCTTAACTTATGACAGACAAACTCTGCTGGACATCGCAAAAGACAACATGCACGGATTTAGCGGCTTTATTCCACCGGAGCTACAACCCATTGTCCGCTCCCGCAGCCACCACCACCAGGAAGACCCAGACCTACCGACCGCGAGTGAGCACGCTGATCCGAGGAGAGCGCTCCAGAGGCGGCAACGCAAGCGAGGCAAGAGGGGAGGGCTGCATGCTAGGCTAAAGGCTCGCGCTAGCTGACCACCAGTGCCTAGCCTCTTGCTAGCTAACATGCGGTCACTGGAGAACAAGCTGGACGAGCTGAGAGCTAGGATAACATGGCTCTCAGACAGAGTACCGGACAGCGCTATCCAGCTAGAGACTCATTCTGTGCATTGCGGAGATCGCACGGCAGCCTCCGGTAAGGCTAAGGGTGGAGGTGTGTGTGTGTTTGTAAACAACGCGTGGTGTAGAGACATACGGACCGTTTATAAGCACTGCTCACCAGATCTGGAGTTCCTGCTGTTAAAATGTCATCCCTATTATTTACCAAGGGAATTCTGCGCTGTATTTTTAACATCTGTATATATTAATCCGCGGGGTAACTGCGGCAGCGCTCGGCAAACTCCATGACGTCATCAGCGCGTTAGAGACGGCTCACCCTGATGCCGTGTTTATCATTGCCGGTGACTTCAACCAGTGCAACTTACGGACTGTATTTCCGAAATACTTCCAACACGTGGACGTTCCAACTCGTGACAAAAACATCCTGGATCACGTGTACAGTAATGTACGCGGTGCATACAGGGCTGCACCCCGCCCCCACTTTGGACTCTCTGACCACATCTCCTTGTTCATGTACCCAGCTTACAGACAAAGGCTGAAACAATCACATCCGGTTACCAAAACAGTTCAAGTATGGTCTCCGGAGACTGAGCGCATACTGCAGACTGGGATGTGTTTAAAGCTGCAGCCACTGCGGAGGACTCTTCTGTCAGCATTCAGGAATATGCTGAACACGTGTCTGGTTACATCAGCACGTGTGTGGATAACATCGTGCCCACCACACAAGTGAAGAGGTTCCCCAACCAGAAGCCCTGGATTAACAGTCAGGTACGACACATGCTCTGTGCTCGCTCTCTTGCATACAGATCAGGCAATGAGACAGAGTACAAAGCTGCGAAGTTCAGACTGAGGAAAGTCATCACAGCAGCCAAGAGGCAGTACAAGGAGAAACTGGATGGCTTCTACTCCACTGCTGACTCCAGGCAGATGTGGCAAGGCCTACAACACATCACAGAATACAGGACCATCACCAGCAACATCAGCTTCACAGACAGCCTACCGGACGACCTCATCACCTTCTACACCCGCTTCGAAACCTCCAGCACTAGCACCGAGAGGCTCACACACACACAGCCCACACAACCCCTGTCCCCCCCTCTGTCAGTATCAACAGGCCAGGTTTGCAGAGCTCTGAGAAAGATCAACCCCCGCAAGGCACCAGGACCAGACAAGATTCCTGGGCGGGCCCTCAGAGCATGTGCGAACGAGCTGGCTAATGTACTGACCTCCATTTTCAATCTCTCTCTCAGCCAGAGCATTGTTCCCACCTGCTACAAAAGGACAGTCATTGTCCCCATCCCTAAGAAGAGCCCCCCCACCAGCCTGAATGACTACAGACCAGTAGCACTCACTCCAATCATTATGAAGTGCTTTGAGAGAGTGGTGCTGGCCCACATACAAGACAGCATACCGGACACACTGGACCCCCTGCAGTACGCCTACCGCCACAACAGATCCACCTCGGACGCAGTCGCTGCTGCCCTTCACTACTCCCTCTCCCACCTGGAAAACAAAGACTCCTACATCAGGATGCTCTTTGTTGACTACAGCTCAGCCTTCAATACGGTCATCCCACACAAACTCACCCACAAACTCTCCACACTCGGCCTGCACCCCACCCTCTGTGACTGGCTTTTGGACTTTCTGACTGGCAGGCCCCAGTCTGTCAGGATCAGCAACAGGACTTCAGCCAGCATCACCACCTACATCGGCACTCCACAGGGCTGCGTCCTCAGCCCTATTCTCTACACCCTGTTCACCCATGACTGTGTCGCCTCCCACAAGGACAACATCATCCTGAAGTTTGCTGACGACACAGCAGTGATAGGACGTATCACTGGTGGAGATGAAGCAGCCTACAGAAGGGAGGTGACCAGACTGGTGTCATGGTGTGATTACAACAACCTCATCCTCAACACGGACAAGACAAAGGAGCTGATAGTGGACATGAGGAAGGAGAGGAGACCTCATCGGCCACTTTTCATCCGGGAGCTCGAGGTGGAAAGGGTGAGCAGCTTTAAATACCTGGGTGTCCACATCAGTGAAGACCTCACATGGTCACTGAACACCAAGCAGCTAGTCAGAAAGGCTCAACAGCGGCTGTACTTCCTGAGGAGGCTGAGGAGGTTTGGGATGTCTCCGGTGATCCTCAGCAACTTCTACAACTGCGTCATTGAGAGCCTCCTGACCAGCTGCATCACCGTGTGGTACGGCAGCTTGACCGTGATGGATCGTAAATGCCTACAGAGAGTGGTGAAGACTGCAGAGAAGATCACCAATTCTCCACTGCACTCTCTGCAGAACATTTACAACCATAGAGTCCAAAGGAAAGCTGCCTCCATCATCAAAGACCCCACCCACCCCCAGCACGGTCTGTTCAAACCTCTGCCCTCAGGCCGGAGGTATAGGAGCATGATGTGCAAGACCTCCAGACTAAAGAACTCCTTCTTCCCCACCGCAATCAGAGTTCTGAACCAAAAATAACTATTCCCAGTCTGCCAGACTTAGGTACAGACGTGTGATGTGTACCCCACTGGTAAAGAACACTTTCCTCAGGAATAACCTGCAACTACTGTCACTTTAACTGTAGCACATGTTTACAATTGCACTATTGCACTTTACTACTCATTTCTGCTGCAGATAATCATGTTCCCGGCAAGGCACAGCACTATCCATCCATACCACTGTAATTTATACATTGCACTGTTTCTTGATTAATATATATGGTTGTATATATATACTCTTTTGTATTTTTAATGTTATATCTGGCATTCTTAGCGAGGAGCAAAGTAAGCTTTTCATTGTATATAAGGAAACCTGTTTCCTCTGTACATATGACAATAAACACTTTGAACTTGAACTTGAACTAGGAGGCTGTGGGTGACTACAGTATACAAGTGTTAGCAGCAGTGGCTAAAAGGCTATTCGTAGCTAACTACGCTAGCTAAGAGAATATAAATGCTACCGATAGCAGCTAGAAGACTATGCCAACAGCAATAGCCAGAGGGCTACAAGTAGCTAACAGCAGAAGCTAACAGCTGTACTCTAATACCACTATATAAAAAAGAAGAGGAAAACATACCTGCGCTTAAAACAGCAACCAGCATCAAGTGGTGGCTAGACGTTTATTATGACCCAGACAACAATACTCTTAGTAGCAATACTGTAGCTGCCCGCTACATACATGGTTGCCGTGTACACATCAAACACAGCTGCAGCAGCGCAGCTCAACTCTGCTCTGCTCCCAACACAACACCACCGGTAACCAAGGCACCTCGTTTGTGCCGGTCCCTCACTAAATGAGCAAAACAGGCCACTTGACTGCTAGATCTAGTTTTCACAACATATCGCAAAGTATATAACTAAAAGGGCAACGTACCTTAAAACCACAGTCACTTGATAAAACCAGCCCGGTGCTGCAACCACTGCCACCAATGCTGTTGCGCCTAGCTTAGCCACAATGCTCTAAGGACCCCAGGGTGCCCATATACCTGCCTGATTCGCAACTTCATGGCTGGCTCCGTGATTACATGCCTCCTCCCACACTGACAAGCCAAAAAAAAGGGAAACCCTACACCAGGGCTACACAAGAAGGAGGAAGAGTTGTGTTTGGTGAACTTACATAAATATTTTTAGTCTTCTCACCTGTTTCCGTCAAAGTACCACTTTGTAAAACAACTTTCCGGCACTTTCATTCTTATTTCTGAATTGATTTGAAAGAGAAGACATTTGTGTTTTAAACCTTTAGTGATTGCCAGATCCAGGATGTGACCTAGCTTGTGGGTAGGGCTATCTACATGCTACTTTGCTTGTGAACGACTGAGGCTTTCAGGGATGCTCCCTTTATACCCAATCATGACAGCTGTTTCCAATTAACCTGTTTACCTGTTTGTTGCCCCTGTCCCAACTTCTTTGGAATGTGTTGCAGGCATCAAATTCAAAATGAGTGAATATTTGCAAAAGACAATATTTTATCCATTTGAACATTAAATATCTTGTCTTTTTAGTGTATTCAATTGTACATAGGTTGAAAAGGATTTGCAAATAATCGTATTCTGTTTTTATTTATGTTTTACACAACTTCCCAACACCAATGGGAGTGGCAGTAGTAGGGGTTCGGTGCTTTGTGGATCGGGCAGTGTCTGAAGGCATGGGCCTTGGTGTTCTGATCCTCGGGTGCTGAAACTGGCTTTTTGAACTTGGGATGTTACCTCACTGGCGGGGAAGGAGCCTGAGTTGGTGCACAAGGTCGAGAGATACCGGCTAGATATAGTCGGGCTCATCTCAACACATAGCTTGGGCTCTCTCCCAATCTCCTTGAGAGGGGTTGGACTTTATTCTTTTCTGGAGTTGCCCATGGTGAGAGGCGGCAGGCAGGTGTGGGATTTCTCATAGCCCCTCAACTCGGCACCTGTATATTGGGGTTTTCTCCGGTGGACAAGAGGGTAGCTTCCCTACGCCTTCGGGTTGGGGAATGGGTCCTGACTGTTGTCTGTGCTTATGCACCGAACAGCAGTTCAGAGTACCCAGTCTTCTTAGAGTCTTTGGGAAGGATGCTTGAAAGTGCTCCTCCTGGAGACGCTTCAGTTTTTGGACTTCTGTGCAAACCAGTTTGTCCATAAGGAACACCATGTTTGAACACAAGGGTGTCCATAGGTGCACATGGCACCAGGACACCCTAGGCCGCAGTTCAATGATTGACTTTGTAGTCGTGTGTTTTGGACAATTGGGTAAAGAGAGGAGCTGAGCTGTCAACTGATCACCACCTGGTGGTGAGTTGGATCAGGTGGTGGGGGAAGATGCCGGTCAGACCAGGCAAACCCAAACGTATAGCGAGGGTTTGCTGGGAACGTCTGGCAGAAGAACCTGTCAGATCTTCAACTCACACCTCCGTCAGAACTTTGACCAGATATCGGGGGAGTTGAGGGACATTGACTCAGAATGGGCCATGTTCCGCTCCTCCATTGTTGAAGCGGCTGACTGTAGCTGTGGTCGCTAGGTAGTTGGTGCCTGTCAGGGCGGTAATCCTCGAACCCGGTGGTACTTTGAGGACCTTCTCAATCCCACCGACATGTTCTCCAGTGAGGAGGCAGAGTCTGGAGACATGGGAATAGGCTTGTCCATTACTGAGGCCGAAGTCATAAGGTAGTTAAAAAGCTCCTTAGTGGCAGGGCTCCAGGGGTGGATGAGATCTGTCCCAAGTTCCTCAAGGCTCTGGATGTTGTGGGGCTGTCTTGGCTAACACGCCTTTTCTACATTGCGTGGACATCTGGCGCGGTGCCACTGGATTGGCAGACTGGGGAGGTGGTGCCTCTTTTTAAAAAAGGGGACCGGAGGGTGTGTACCAACTACAGGGGAATCACACTCCTCAGCCTCCCTGGTAAGGTCTATGCAGGGGTACTGGAGAAGAGAGTCTGGCTTATAGTCGAACCTCTGACTCAGGAGGAGCAGTGCGGGTTCTGCCCTGGTCGTGGAGCACTGGACCAACTCTTTACCCTCTTCAGGATTCTGGAGGGCTCATGGGAGTTTTCCCTACCAGTCCACATGTGCTTTGTGGATCTGGAGAAGGCATTCGACTGTGTTCCCTGGGGTATTCTGTGAGAGGTGCTTCGGGAGTACAGGGTACATGGCTCTTTGCTACGAGCCATTCAGGCCCTGTACAAACAAAGGAGCTTGGTTCACATGGCCGGCAGTAAGTCACGTTCGTTCCCAGTGATAGTTGGACTCTGTCAGGGCTGCCCTTTGTCACCGATTCTATTCATAATTTTTATGGATAGAATTTGTAGGTGCAGTCAGGGGATGGAGGGTGTCCGGTTTGGTGACCTCAAGGTCACATCACTGCTGTTTGCAGATGATGTGGTCCTATTGGGGACATCAGGCCATGAACTTAAGCTTTCGCGGGATCGGTTTGCAGCAGAGTGTGAAGTGGCCGGGATGAGAATCAGTACCTCTAAATCCGAGACCATGGTTCTCAGGCGGAAAAGGGTGGAGAGCCCTCTCTGGCTCGGGTATGAGCTCTTGCCTCAAGTGGAGGAGTTTAAGTATCTCGGGGTCTTGTTCACGAGTGATGGTACAAGGGAGCAGGGGATTGGTGCTGGGTCAGCAGTGATGCGGGCTCTTTACTGGTCTGTTGTGGTAAAGAAAGAGCTGAGCCGCAAGGCAAAGCTCTCGATTTACCGGTCGATCTACGTTCCCACCCTCATCTATGGTCATGAGCTTTGGCTAATGACCGAAAGAATAAGATCGCGAGTACAAGCGGCTGAAATGAGTTTCCTCTGCAGGGTGTCTGGACTCTCCCTCAGAGATAGGGTGAGAAGTTCGGTCATCCGGGAGGGACTCGGAGTAGAGCCGCTGCTTCTTTATGTTGAGAGGAGCCAGTTGAGGTGGTTCGGGAATCTGGTTAGGATGCCTCCTCTGAGCGCAACCTCCCCCCCCCCCCCCCATGATGGATGGATGGACAACGTCCCAACTTCATTGGAATTGGGGTTGTAGGCTAGACTACTGTAATGCACTACTGCAAGTATGTACAAACAGGAATCTATGCAAACTTCAACTAGTCCAAAATGCTGCTGCCAGGGTCCTCACTAAAACTAGAACATTTGATCGTATCAGTACAGTGCTGTCATCATTTCATTGGCTGCCTGTTAAATTCATTATTGATTATAAAATTCCTTTATTGACATAAATTGACATAAAGCCCTACATGTGCTCGCTCGTGAGTACCTGCAAGAGCTTATTTCCTATTATGAGCCATCATGACTACTCAGATCACAGAGTGCTGGCTTTATTAATAAGCATATGAATTCATATGAATATGAATAGATTCATAAGGTTGCAGATGGGGGAAGAGCCTTTTCTTATAAAGCCTCCAAACTCTGGAATGATCTTCCAGAAAATGTTCGGGACTCATACAGTTTCAATCTTTAAATCTAGGCTGAAAACTCACTTGTTCTTGGTAGGTAATGTCCCCCCTTAGATAAAGGCAGCAGATCCAGGGGTCCATGGACACAGGGAATTATGGAAAACTGAGACGCTGGTACTGTCGTCCCGCTGCTCCTACGCAGTCACTCAGTTTCGTGGACGGTGGAGCGGAGGGATGCCAAACTGTTTCAGAGTGCTCCCATGTCTGTGTGTCCCTCTGGTTCTCTCCTTTTAGTTAAGCTCTCATAGTCAGATCTGCCAGAGTCATTAGCCATACTCTGTAAATGTTCACATTCCCTGTTTTACATACAAACAAACAGAATAAAACTAATTCCATTTCTAACTGAGGTATTGTAACCAAAATAAATGCATATTATGGAGTTGCATTTTTGGCTTCCATTTTATCCTCATGTCAGGAAGGGCTGCCAAATCCTATGAAAATCTCTGCAAAGATCTGTGAAGAGAGTATCTTCTATAGGTTGAAATATTGTATAATCTCTTTGATCCACTGAAAATAATAAGGGGGAAGAGGGTTCATCCACCTAAGCAGTATTAATCACCTGGTCAGCTGTCTCAATATTGTGGAAATTGTTCTGGCTTTAATGACCAATTTAGGCTTTTTTCTCCCTTCATAGCTAGCAGGATATTTAATATTACAACAGGTCAGATAGAGGGGAATGGTAGAAATTGAGAAGGCATTGTCTGTATCATAAACACGTATCTGCTGATGACACTACTTACTCATCTGTTGTTTATTGATGTTACTTTCAGTCAGGCCTGGTGTAGTACCTTCTCCATGTGCTCAGACAGGACGATAGACCCACAGTGGCTTGAGTGGAAACTGGGTTCTACCCTGATTCTACCCTGCAATAGAAGGCTGGTCGCTCAAAGAAAGCAATCCAGTTGCTCAAACAGCCAATGCCCTTGTTCTCACACCAGCCTTGGAGTCATCAGTGAAGTGCGTGAAGCCTGCTGAAAACCTTACTTTCTCTCCTGTAGGCAAGTTCCCGAGATGATGATTCTTGCCTTGGTCCTCATCTTAAGTGTCTGGAAGTGATCCAGTATGCTCACTGAGGACTTTGCTCTGACAGTACCCTTACTTGAATAGCCACAGTGCTGATGCCTTTGTAATTGCTCAGAGCCATGAAAAACTGCTTGAAAATATCCAAGATCCAGGCGCCTCGAAAATGAAGGATCGCTGCATTACCTCTAGAGCCAGCTACTTTCAGATGTCTGATGATGGAATATTATTAGAACATTGTTATAAGTCACCCGAGACACTGGAGGAGGCAGAGAGGTGAGGGTCCAATGGAGGAGTTTGTAAAGACTGACCATGCTGACATTCCCAGCCCCACTCTGGTATGGGCAAGAAGTTGGAGAAAAACTGTATTAGCCATGGATGTAGCAATCCGTCCAGAGGAGTAGAAGTTGCAAATAAACTTGATGAATCTACCATATATAACATGCCTTGGGCTGCTTCCAAATGCATTTTCCACTTATATAAATAAATGTAGATTAGTTTGGCAAACTCCCATGCCCGCTCAACAATCTGCACCAGGCTGCAAAGGTGTACTGTTCCTCAGCCAGGGATTTGCATTGGTCCTTCTCAAGCTGAGGTTTGACTGTTGGTTGGAGTCTCCTTTCCAGCACCCTGGCATGAATTTTGCCTAGGGAAGTTGTGCAGTATGATACCACAGTAACTGGCACACATTTTGTGGTCCCCTTCCTTAAAAATAGCGACCACCACTGCAGTCTGAAATTCACAGGGTACACTGTTCCTGAGGTCCACGGGACATTGCAGAGGCATGTCAGTCATGACAGCCCCAAAACATCCAGAGCCTTAAGCATTTCTCTGCAAATCTCATTTACCCTGGGGCCTTGCCACCAAGGAGCTTGGCAACTACCTATGAGACCTCAGCCAGGGAAATAGAGTCTGACATGCAGAAGCCACTGGTCTGTACTCCCATGATGGTTCAGGAGTTCTTTGAAGTGCTGCTTCCAGTAGCTGATAATCTTCTCATTCCTTTCTCCACTCCTGCTGAGTACACACCTGAGCAAAGCCACTCCGGCCCATCCTGAGTTAGCCAGAACTAGGGTTGGAGGCAAAAATTCTTAGATGCATCGTGATGCGGACATGGACGATTTTGAATTGATACACACATGTCAAAAAAACATTTTCAAAATTTTAATTTATAATGCAATGTTTACAGACCTGCAATAACCCAGCAGTAATTCTAGGATTGTCCAGCAGGGAATAAGAAAAGGGAATATAAGAGATGCTGGTTGGGAGTAGTAGAATAAGAGTGGGTGGGGGTGGAAAAACAGAGATACCCAGAAGAACGTAAATAAACTGCTCTCCTGAAGGTGAGGTAAAAAGCCTGTTAAGAGAAAATAAAAGTTCAGTTGATGGTATCCTCCTTTCCTCATCCTTTCTAACACCCTCCTCCCAAGATATCACAAGAATGCCTTTCAGCAAAAATCAAACCACCTTTGGAGCTACATTTTATGTAGAAATATGTCTCAGTATGTGCTAATATCCTAGTATGGGTTAAAACATTTAATCAAAAGCCCAGACATACTTTGCTCTACTTTAAGCTTTATCTATATCTGCTTTCCTCCCATCTCCGCCAAGAAACGTTTCCTCAAAAGTCAGTTTCTTGTAAAAATGTCTCTCAACGTTCAACAGTTTTACGTGCATGTCAGCTTCTTATTCTCCAGCTTCTTGTTCTTGTAAGTTCTGCCTGAGGCACCAGAATATATAGGTGGGACCTTTTGGATGGTGAAACATGAAAATTAGAAAGAGAAGCTGACTTCATCTTTGCAACTTTTTGGTGTTTGACAGTCCCATTACAGAGTCCATTAATCATCAATTGTTAAAACCGCATAAGAAACATCAGCAGAGCTTTATTTTACTGCAAAAGGAGGATTTTTTTAAACCTAAAAATCTAATTTTGTTGTGGAGCTACACCAGGGCTATAAAAGCTCTGTTTCTGACCCCTGAGCTAGTGTCTGGAAGCACTTTGGCTTCTACGGAGTAGAAAAGGGACCTGGACAAGAGCCACGCTATATGCAAGTTGTCACACTAAAATATTACTAAAATAACTAAAATATTTTGGAAATGACAAACATAAGGAACCACATTACATGTTTCCGTCCATTTTCTGTCTGGTTGTACTTGCTTCCAACCAGAGAACCATCGAGCAAGCAATGTCAAAGCTTCCACCCAACTCAGAAAGGGTGAAGCATATTACAAACTCTGTTGCAACTTTTATTGCATCCATGGATTTGCATCCATGCTCAGTTGATAAGAACCAGGGCTTTCACTCTGTTGCCCACTATGGAGCTGCGATTCAGCATTCCGTCTCGAAGATATTATACTGTGTCTCATGCTCCAAACAAGAGCAGTGAATGTGGGCCTTCCAGTTTACTTGCCGCATCACTTCCATTTGATTTATTAATAAAAGACGTTGGAATTCAGTTTTTATGGATCATTACTAATATTTTGCTTTAAAACTGCCAAGTACTCACGCAATGAGAAAAATAGAAATCCTGTATAGAAAATAAAAGATAATCGTTTAATAATTGCATCGCAGCACACTGAATCATATTCAGATCGAATCGTAAGGTGCCTAGAGATTCCCACCCTTGTACAGGACCTTCTTGAAGCCAACTGAAAGTCTTTTTTCTTGGCCTCTCCAAAGTCCTCCCATGTTCTAGATTTTGCTGCTGCCTTTTATGCCCAATCATACCTTGTCTCACAAACAAGTTGAGATAACAATATCAAGCAAATATGATTTTTTTTATTCAGTGAGAGTATTTTTATATATTTGTTTTTCCACTGCTTCATGCTAATCTGAAATTAAACAGTTTGGTTATTTGATGCTCAGCAGTTAATGGGACACAATGAAATGGTTATTCTTAAGTTGTCATAAACTATGGAAAGCTTTTCTGTGCTACTCTTTTGTTATGAATGTACTAAATCAGGCCAGGTAGATGCCACCAAGGTGAGCTAGTTCATAAATGCTGGTGACTGTACTACAGATGAATGCCAGTAAAAAATCTTGCAAGTGTGTAAGGCATTACTCAGAAAGTTGCCATTTTCCCCTGTAATAATGAAGGCTGAGTAACAAAACTGCAAAAAAGAACATCAGTAAAATATGAACTTCATTATTTAATATTAACATCAACACCAACATTGTTGCTATGCTATTAGTAGTGAGGAAGATATTGCCCCACCCTTCCATCATTAAGGTCTTTTAAAAACAATATAAATACATGAACTATGGGACCATGAGTGCTGCACACTGCCTTAACCTCTTAAGTGAGACATTTAGACATTTAGGGATTACATCTTAATTGAGGTTGATCTTTGCTTCATTCATGTTTGTGTTTATTTGAAACATTTGCAGAAATGCAAAGCATTGTAAACAGCAGCTGGAGCACTGGCCCTCTGTCATACACTGGTTTTATGCAAAAAGTGATGTTGGTGCAGATACTGGTGGGGATTTTCCTCTACGTGAACTGTCTGATGATATTCACCTTTTTGAAAAAGGTGATGTTCAGGGAGGATACTCGCTACATTTTGTTTGCGCAAACCCTATTTGTTGACTCTGCTTTCATGGTTTTTACAGATATGATGTTGATTGGGAATTATTTCCAGTACTATATCCATATGATTCCTTGTATATTCATCTGTTCGGCAATATCCATTCTTTCAATCTGTTCTCCACTGACTCTTGTGGCAATGTGTCTTGAGCGCTATGTTGCTATATGCATGCCTTTAAGACACGCTGAGATTTCTAATAGCAGGACAAGATACTTTGGATTTATCATCATATGGGGTGTCAGCACCATGCCTCCAGTGTTCTTTATTATAGCCCATATTTCAGTGATCCCTTCTGGTGCATTGTTTTCACCTGTTATATGTAGCATGGAAATAATGTTACAGAAAGAATGGCAGGCACAGTCTCGTGCTGCCATTTTACAGCTTCTTTTCATTTTTATGAGCTTTATCATTTTCTTCACCTACATCAAGATAATGATTGCAGCCAGAACTGTCTCTTTAGGGAAAAAGAAATCAACAAGCAAGAGTCTTAGAACTGTGGTCCTTCATGCCGTTCAGCTGTTTCTATGTGTAGTTCAGTTTTTGATCCCATATATTGAAATGACTTTTTGGAAGGCTGATGTCATGGTGTTTATTAATGTAAGATATTCAAATTTTATTGTTTTTATTATTGCACCTCGTTGTCTTAGTCCATTGATTTATGGAGTGAGAGATGAGAAATTTTCCATTATTTTAAGACATTATGCATGCTGGGGGTTTGATCATTCCAAATGTTGTCCACTGAAAAGAAAATAAGACAAACTTAAAACTCACTTAAATCAATGTTAGTTAATTAATGAATTATATTTTACAAAGCATATTTATTTCATGAAAATGCTAAACTCTTCACTTTAACTATGAGTAACTTTTTAAAGTTAATTCTGCTTGAGGCGATGCTCCTTTAATATCATGACACGATGTTCCATTAACACTGTAACTTGACATGATGCTCCATTCTGTGGGCCCCCAGAGATTTATGGCCTTACTGGCTGCCTGCAGTCCCACACAGCACATGTGCAGTTCTGAAGTCCAAAAAAAAAAAAAATCGTTTAAAAACTTCTATTAAATTCAGAGGACCTTGCAAAATCCTGCAGCTCTACTCCAACTACTTTTATTATTTATGAATGTGTTTGTTATTTTTTATGAAGTTTGGCCCTTTTGCTCATGTCTGTGATTCTTTGACACTAAGTCTCACCAATTCCATTTAGCTGGTGTAATTTGCATGTATTCATGTAAATAGTTGTTGATAAATGTTTCACAGTAATTAGATTATACAAATAAATATTTTTACCCCCCATTTTCAAAAATGTATATCTCCACTATTTTTCACTTTCTTGCAACCAGATGTTTATTCTATAGAATTAATATATATTGGTCACATCTGGAAGTTAATTGGTCCTGCTTAAGTGAGTGGCAGAGACCTTGCTGAATATTGCTTCAGAGCTGAAAACTCACTTTTTAAGGAAGTCTTAAAATATTTTTTTTTTTAAATTTTATTAAGGAATTATTTTAAAAAATATTTTTTAATATGTACATTTTCCAAAAAAGGCTTATGTGAATTTGCTTGGAACTTATAGGCATCATCAATAGGTATTACACAGAGATACGTATTGATGACACCTGTAGATGGATCATTTAGTATGCAGCAAGCCAAGCCATTACAAGCTGTAACTTCTACATTTCCTGAACCCAAGCAAATACAGGCTCTATAGGTATCGCTTAGAGAGAAAACCTTGAAGTCAACATTATACAAATACCTACCTATGAAATAAAACCACTGAGTTCATAGCCAGGAAAAGTATATAAAAATCTATTTTCAAGAAATTATTAAATGCTGAAGGAGTAATATATGTAATTTTTTATACAACCCCAATTCCAATGAAGTTGGGACATTGTGTAAAACATAAATAAAAACAGAGTACCATGATTTGCAAATTCTTTTCAACCTATATTCAATTGAATACACTACAAAGACAAGATATTTAATGTTCAAATGGATGAACTTTGTTTTTTGCAAATATTCACTCTTTTTGAATTTGATGCCTGCAACACATTCCAAAGAACTTGGGACAGGCATTTGTTTACCTCTATGTTACATCACCTTTCCTTTTAACAACACTCAATAAACGTTTGGGAACTGAGGACTGTAATTGTTGAAGCTTTGTAGGTGGAATTATTTCCTATTCTTGCTTGTCAAGGGTGATTGCAAAGAATTTAGGGATTATCTTCATCTACAGTCCATAATATAATCAAAAGATTCAGAGAATTGGGAGAAATCTCTCCAAGTAAGCAGCAAGGCAGAAAACCAACATTGAATGCCCATGACCTTCGATCCCTCAGGTGGCATTGCATTAAAAACCGACATCATTCTGTAATGGACATTACCACATGGGCTCAGGAACACTTCAGAAAACCACTGTCAGTGAAGACAGTTCGTCGCTCCATCTACAAGTGCAAGTTAAAACTCTGCCATGCAAAGCAAAAGCCACATATCAACAACACCCAGAAACGCCGCCGGCTTCTCTGGGCCCCCGAGCTCATCTGAGATGGACTCATGCAAAGTGGAAAAGTATCCTGTGGTCTGACGAGTCCACATTTCAAATTGGTTTTGGAAATCATGGATGTCGTGTCCTCCAGGCCAAAGAGGAAAGGACTGTCTGGATTGTTATCAGCGCAAAGCTCAAAAGCCAGCATCTCTGATGGTGTGGGTGTGTGTTAGTGCCCATTGCATGGGTAACTTGCATATCTGTGAAGGCACCATTAATGCTGAAAGGTACATACAGGTTTTGGAGCAGCATATGCCGCCATCCAAGCAACGTCTTTTTCAGGGACGTCCCTGCTTATTTCAGCAAGACGCCAAGCCACATTCTGCCCGTGTTACAACAGCTTGGCTTCGTAGTGAAAGAATGCGGGTACTAGACTGGCCTGCCTGCAGTCCAGACCTGTCTCCCATTGAAAATGTGTGGCGCATTATGAAGCACAAAATATGACAACGGGGCCCCCGGACTGTTGAGCAACTGAAGTTGTACATCAAGCAAGAATGGGAAAGAATTCCACCTACAAAGCTTCAACAATTAGTGTCCTCAGTTCCCAAGCGCTTATTGAGTGTTGTTAAAGGGAAAGGTGATGTAACACAGTGGTAAACATGCCCCTGTCCCAACTTCTTTGGAACGTGTTGCAGCCATCAAATGAGTGAATATTTGTAAAAAAGAGTTTTATCCAAGTTTATCCATTTGAACATTAAATATATTGTCTTTGTGGTGTATTCAATTGTATATAGGTTCAAAAGGATTTGCAAATCATTGTATTCTGTTTTTATTTGTTTTACACAACGTCACAACTTTATTGGAATTGGGGTTGTAGATCAACCAGTAAACAGAGAGCTTTGTCTTATAGCTCAGCTCTCTCTTCACCACTACAGTCTGGTACAGTGAATGTCTAAAAGATCAAAACGAATTAACCTGTAATTCAACAGTCAACACTTAACTAATTTACAGAAGACCTTATTTACACATTATATACACTGCTCAAAAAAATAAAGGGAACGCTCAAATAACACATCCTAGATCTGAATGAATGAAATGTTCTCAATGAATACTTTGTTCTGTACAAAGTTGAATGTGCTGACAACAAAATCACACAAAAATCATCAATGGAAATCAAATTTATTAACCAATGGAGGCCTGGATTTGGAGTCACACACAAAATTAAAGTGGAAAAACACACTACAGGCTGATCCAACTTTGATGTAATGTCCTTAAAACAAGTCAAAATGAGGCGCAGTATTGTGTGTGGCCTCCACGTGCCTGTATGACCTCCGTACAACGCCTGGGCATGCTCCTGATGAGGTGGTGGATGGTCTCCTGAGGGATCTCCTCCCAGACCTGGACTAAAGCATCTGCCAACTCCTGGACAGTCTGTGGTTCAATGTGGCGTTGGTGGATGGAGCGAGACATGATGTCCCAGATGTGCTCAATCGGATTCAGGTCTGGGGAACGGGCGGGCCGGTCCATAGCTTCAGTGCCTTCATCTTGCAGGAACTGCTGACACACACCAGCCACATGAGGTCTAGCTTTGTCCTGCATTAAGAGGAACCCAGAGCCAACCGCACCGCCATATGGTCTCACAAGGGGTCTGAGGATCTCATCTCGGTACCTGATTGCAGTCAGGCTACCTCGGGTGAGCACATGGAGGGCTGTGCGGCCCTCCAAAGAAATGCCACCCCACACCATTACTGACCCACTGCCAAACCGGTCATGCTGAAGGATGTTGCATGCAGCAGATCGCTCTCCACGGTGTCTCCAGACTCTGTCACGTCTGTCACATGTGCTCAGTGTGAACCTTCCATCTGTGAAGAGCACAGGGCGCCAGTGGCGAATTTGCCAATCCTGGTGTTTTCTGGCAAATGCCACGCATCCTGCACGGTGTTGGGCTGTGAGCACAACCTCCATCTTTGGACGTCAGGCCCTTATACCATCCTTATGGAGTCGGTTTCTAACCATTTGTGCAGACACATGCACATTTGTGGCCTGCTGGAGGTCATTTTGCAGGGCTCTGGCAGTGCTCCTCCTGTTCCTCCTTGCACAAAGACGGAGGTAGTGGTCCTGCTGCTGGGTTGTTGCCCTCCTACGGCCTCCTCCACGTCTCCTGGTGTACTGGCCTGTCTCCTGGTAGCGCCTCCAGCCTCTGGACACTACGCTGTCAGACACAGCAAACCTTCTTGCTACAGCTCGCATTGATGTGCCATCCTGGATAAGCTGCACTTTCTGAGCCACTTGTGTGGGTTGTCGAGTCTGTCTCATGCTACCCCGAGTGTGAAGGCACCACCAACATTCAAAAGTGACCAAAACATCAGCCAGAAAGCAGAAAGGTACTGAGAAGTGGTCTGTGGTCCCCACCTGCAGAACCACTTCTTTATTGAGTGTGTCTTGCTAATTGCCAATAATTTCCACCTGTTGTCTGTTCCATTTGCACAACAGCATGTAAAATTGATTGTCAATCAGTGTTGCTTCCTAAGTGGACAGTTTGATTACACAGAAGTTTGATTTACTAGGAGTTATATTGTGTTGTTTAAGTGTTCCCTTTATTTTTTGAGCAGTGTAAATACATTTATAACACACTGCTAAGTTTGCTCACAAATTATATGTTTCTCTTTCTTCTTCTTCTTTCGGCTGCTCCCTTTAGGGGTCACCACAGCGGATCATCTGCCTCCATCTTGCCCTATCCATTGCCTCCTCTACTTTCACACCAACCATCTCCATGTCCACCTTCACTACATCAACCATCTCCATGTCCACCTTCACTACATATGTTTCTCTTTTCCGATCATTATTAAATGTTTCCCAATACTTCAGTAATCATTAGGAAGCAAACTTTTGAAAAGTGTGACCAGAAAATGACCATAAAAGAACATGATTTAAATATGACTCAAAACTTAATTAGTGATGAAAATTGTTGCAAAGCTGTGTTTAAGCAACATGTCCCACAGGCTCCTCCTCTCTGTCTCACTTTTGATAGTTTTACCAAAGACTGTAAATGCATGAGAATGTTACAATGAGCATATTTCTTTGTGCTCCCCGCACTTGTGTGTTTTTACTTATACTACAGTTGTTGACTTGTAAAGTGTGTATTTTTAAAGTCAACTGTACTTTTTAAAGCTTTTAATCCAAACATGCAGAACTCAGTGATTAACAGTTACTTAAGCCTGAACAAGGCAGTGTTCAGGGAGGACACTCGCTACATTTTGCACAAACCCTAATTGTTGACTCTGCTCTCATGGCTTTAACTGATATGTAATGATTGTGAATTCATACCAGTACCACATACGCATGATTCCTTGCAGAATTATGTGTACAATTGCATCTATTTTCACCATTTGTACTCCACTGACTCTTGTGGCAATGTGTCTGTAGTACTGTGTTGCTAAATGCATGCCTTTAAGATCATCTCTGCCAGCAGAAACAGATGTTTTGGATTTTTGTTCATATGGGGCATCAGCTCCATAGTTCTATTGTTCACATTGTTAGCATATTAATTTGTAGTTCCTCCTGCTGCTCTGTTCACCTATGCTTTGTGTAGTGCAGAGTTAATGATGGGGGAAGAGTGGCAGGCTTAAACACGTTCCAGATTCTTTTTCTCTTTATGATCATTATCACTGTCTTTACTTACATCAAGATAATGATTGCAGCCAGCAGAGCCGGCCCTGACCAATGCGGTGCCCTAGTCGAGATTTTGGTTGGTGCCCCCTGCATCATCAATCATCGGGTTTATACACTCACACAGACACTGCAAAGCTTTTTTGAGTTTTTTTTATTTTAGAACGAAAACAACAGTAAAACAGTAAAATCAGTAGTAAAGAAACAATTAAAAATTATAAATATATGCCTTCATGCCTTTCCCTTGTTTCTGTGTATATTTAATTTTTTAACTCCATACATAGAGATGCCCTTTTGGAAGGTAGATTTCTTGGTGTTTCATAATGTAAGATTTTCTACATTTATTTTATTTGTTATTAAGATAATCCTTTATTTGTCCTACAGTGGGGAAATTCACAGTATTACAGCAGCAGAGTAATAGAAGTAAGGCACTCAGTAATTGAAATGAGAAACAGTAGGAACATTATACACATTATAAATAATAAAAGTTAAAGTTAAATCTCTAGACTTTTTACAACAAAATAAGAATAAGTATTTGGAGTTGCATAAGATCTGTATTGCACTTATGAACATATTGCACAATGACAAAATGTTAACATTCTGAATATAAGTGTATATTGTATGTGTGTGTGTGTGTTTGTGTGTGTATTGTATGTGTGTATGGTCTCCTGGGAGCAGTGTTGGTTGAACAGTCTCACAGCTGCAGGAAGGAAGAACCTGCGATAGTGCTCCTTCACACACTTGGGGTGAAGGAGCCGGTCACTCAATGAGCTGCCCAGTGCTCATGCATGGGGTGGGAGTCATTTTCCAGCATAGATGCTAGATGGTTTAGCATCCTCCTTTCTCCCACCACCTGCACTCGGTCTAGAGGAGTTCCCAGGACTGAGACGGCCCTCCTGATCGGTTTGTCCAGTTTCTTCCTGTCTGCAGTGGAGATGTTGCCGCCCCAGCAGACCACTCCAGAGAAAGTGGCTGATGCCACCACTGTGTCAAAAAAGGTCCTCAGGAGTGGCCTCTGCACTCCAAATGACCTCAGTCTCCTGAACAGGTAGAGTCTGCTCTGTCCTTTCCTGTAAAGTGCAGCAGTGTTGTCTGACCAGTCCAGTTTATAGTTAAGGTGCACACCCAGGTACCTATAATAGTCCACTCTTTCAATGTCCATTCGCTGGATGTTCACTGCTGGAGGGGGATGTGTGTGCCTGCGGAAATCCACCACCAGTTCTTTGGTCTTCCCCGCATTGATCTGTAGGTGATTCAAGATTCAAGAGTTTTATTGTCATGTGCACAGCAGAACAGGCAATTGCACTGTACAATGAAATTCTTACATTGCTGTTCCTCCATTCACCATATATGCTCTTAAGAGAATAAAAAAAGAAAATATAAGAATAACTCTAAGAAACAGTAGTAAAAAGTAAAAGCAAAAAAGTGTACAATATGTGCAAAGTTGAAATAAAATTTAATTTACATGTGCGTATGTGCAAATAAGTGTAGCAGCTGTTCATAAAGTGCATCAAGTGACAGATAAAAACAGATGTAAACAGTAAACAATATTACTCTGTGCAAGTAATAGATGTAAACAGTATTGTTCTAACAGCAGCAGTGCAGTGTAGGTAAGGTGCAGTTGTTGAGTGCTAGGTTAAATCAGTTCATATTGGGAGGGGGGAAGAGGTAGTTAGTGAGGTGTTCACCAGCCTGATAGCCTGTGAATAGAAACTGTTGGTCAGTCTAGTTGTCCTGGACTTTACACTCCTGTAACGTCTGCCTGAAGGTAGGAGTGTGAAGAGTCTGTGCTAGGGGTGTGTACTGTCCCTGATGATGTTTTGTGCCCTTCTGATGACCCTGGTGTGATAAATGTCCTGTAGTGAGGGGAAGGCTGCTCCTGAGATGGACTGGGCAGTTTTGATTACACGCTGGAGAGCCTTCCTGTCCTGAGCAGTGCAGTTTCCATACCAGACCTTGATGGAGCTGGTAAGTACACTCTCGATCGTACTCATGTAGACGGTGCTGAGAATTTTGGCTGGCATGCCAAAATTCCTCAGCATTCTCAGAAAGTACAGTCGCTGCTGGGACTTCCTGATGATGAGGTGTGTATTGTGAGACCAGGTGAGATCCTCACTGATGTGGATGCCAAGGAATTTGAAGGTTTTCACCCTCTCCTCTGTCTCACCAACATACAGGGGTGTGTGTAGCTCCCGCTTCCTCCTTGGATCAACAATCATTTCCTTGGTCTTGTCTGCATTCAAGGAGAGATTGTTGTTATGACACCAGGCCACCAGCTCAGCCACATCCTTCCTGTATGCTGTCTCGTCCCCACCAGTGATCAGTCCAACGACTGTAGTATCATCAGCAAACTTGATAATGCTGGTGTTGTTCTGGGAGGACACACAGTCATACGTGAAGAGTGTGTACAGAAGGGGGCTCAGCACACAGCCCTGGGGGACCCCTGTGCTGACTGTTCTTGTGCTGGATGTGCGGCTGCCGACTCTGACTGACTGGGGTCTATCTGATAGAAAGCTCAGCACCCAGTTGCAGAGGGCAGGTGTTAGTCCGAGGGTGAGGAGCTTTTCTGAGAGTTTGTGTGGGATGACCGTTTTAAATGCTGAGCTGCAGTCAATGAAAAGCATTCTGACATACGTGTCCTTGCCCTCCAGGTGTGTGAGGGCTGTGTGAAGGGCTGTGTTCACTGCGTCGTCTGTGGACCTGTTCCGTCGGTATGCAAACTGAAGAGGGTCTATAGTGTTTGGAATGGTCTCTTGGATTATGGACTATTCTTTCGAAGCACTTCATCACGATTGGGGTGAGTGCAACAGGGCGATAGTAATTTAGGCTGGTCACAATGCTTTTCTTTGGGATGGGTACGATGGTGGTTGACTTGAAGCAGGATGGCACAAAAGCTTGCGAAAGGGACAGATTGAATATGTCCACAAACACATCGGCCAGTTCTGATGAGCAAACCCTGAGTGCACGCCCGGGGATGTTGTCTGGGCTGGCTGCTCTCCGTGGGTTTATTCTCCTCAAGGTCCTGTACACATCCACTGCTGTCACAGTGAGTGATGTGTTTCATGTGGCCATAGTGTCTCTCAATCGGCCAGGATTGAGGACCTCGCAGCGAGCATAAAACTCATTTAGCTCATCAGGTAGTGTGGTGTGGCTGTTTGTAACCGCCCTGCTAGTCTGCTGGTAGTGGGTGATGTGCTGTAGTCCTTGCCACATGCGCCGGGAGTCCGTGGTGGGGTAGGAGCCCTCCAGCTTCAGCCTGTACTGTCTCTTGGCCTCTTTGATAGATCTACGCAGGTCATATCTGGACCTTTTGTAGTCTTCAGCATTGCCTGAGAGAAATGCAGCATGGCTGGCACGTAGCATGGACTGAACTTCACCGTTTAACCAGGGTTTCTGGTTGGGGTATTTTCTGCAGCGCCTTGTAGGGACAACGCTTTCAACGCAGCTGCTGATGTTGCCCATTACCCCAGAAGCATAGTCCTCTAGATCAACAGTACAGTCCTCATTCATAGTAGCAGTTCTGAACACATCCCAGTCTGTACTGTCAAAGCAGTCCTGAAGCACTAAGTCAGTTTCTTCATTCCACTCTTTGATAGTTTTACTCACTGGAAGTGCTTGCTTGAGGAGTTATCTGTATGCTAGGTAGAGGAACACAGAGATGTGGTCGGACTGTCCGAAGTGTAGCCAAGGCACGGCCCTGTAGGCCCCCCTCACATTGCTGTAAACTTGGTCGAGTATGTTACTGTCCCTCGTCGGAAAGCTCACGTGCTGATGATAATTGGGGAGGACAGTCCTCAGGTTGCAGTGATTGAAGTCGCCAACCACAATGAACGCGGCATCCGGGTGCGCGGTCTCTTGCTTACTGATTGCGTCATGCAGCAGCCCTAGCACCGTGGCGGGATGTAAGCAGCCAGAATGTGCACAGAGCTGAACTCTCTAGGCAGATAAAAGGCTCTGCACTTCACCATCAGCAGCTCTAAGTCAGCTGAACAATGTTTTTCAACAGTCTTTACGTCCGTACACCACCTGTTGTTCACGTAGATGCAGACACCGCCGCCGTTGTTCTTCCTGTGCGGTCCCCGCGGTGGACGGAGTGCGTTTCCAGCTGGATCGCTGAGTCTGGCGTGCTGTCCGAGAGCCAGGTCTCTGTGAGGATAAGAGCACAACACTCTCTGATCTCACGCTGAGTTGTTATTCTGGTCCTCAGCTCATCCAGCTTGTTTTCGAGGGAGTGAACATTAGCTAGCAGCAGGCTAGGTAGCGGTGGTCGTGTAGCCCTAGCCTTTAGCGTAGCATGTAGCCCACCTCTCTTGCCCCGCTTCCACTTTGGCCGCTCTGTTCGTCGGCTGGGCTGCTCACCCGAGGCCGGTGATGCTGGGCCTTGCCAGCTGGTGCCGGTAGAGTGCGAGCGTAAAAGAAAGTTGAAGTCTGAGAGGCTAAAGGTAAGTTCATGATGAACTTTACCAATCTCCAGGAGTGCCTCTTTACTGTAACTAACTGTACCGTAGATGTTCTGTACACTTAAAATAAATACTAAAGTTAAAATAAGTAATAAATAGCGTTGGTTGCAGGAGGAGCATGCAAAGAAGTCTGCCACGATGGGCGCCATCTTGAGATATTCCGCAGACACCAGTCCACAAAGTCCTGAATCAGTTCTCTGTACTCTCCATTGTCTTCATTTGTGATGCGGCTGATGATCGCTGAGTCATCAGAGAACCTCTGTATGTGGCAGTTTGGTGAGTTGTACATGAAGTCTGCAGTGTACAGGGGCCCCTGTGTTGCAGACCACCATGTTGGACACACAGTCCCTTGTCCTCACATACTGTGGACGGTTGGTGAGGTAGTCCAGGATCCAATGCGTTAGGTGATGGTCCACCCCTGCCTGTTCCAGCTTGTCCTTCAGGAGCCCAGGCTATATTGAAAGCACTGCAGAAATCAAAGAACATGAATCTCACAGTGCACCCAGGCTTCTCCAGGTGAGAAAGAGCTCCATGCAGCAAGTAGATGATGCCGTCATCCACCCCGATGCCAGGCTGGTAGGCAAACTGAAGTGGGTCCATAGATGAGCTCACCATAGGGTGGAGTTGTCTAAGGACCAGCCTCTCCAGTGTCTTCATCAGGTGTGATGTCAGTGCCACCGTCCTGCAGCTGCTGAGGTCCTTTGGGTGCTGCACTTTCGGCAATGGCACCACACAAGATGTTTTCCACGGTTGTGATACTCTCCCCAGCTTCAGGCTTGTGTTGAAAATGTGCTCCACTATCCCACACAGCTGATCTGCACAGGACTTGAGGAATGTGTGAACTGGGGATTATGGCAACCAGCAGATGAACCAGTGGGGGGTGGGTGTGAGCTGAAAGTTGTGGGGCTGGGGGTGAGTGTGAGAGAGGGGGTAGAGCAGCATGCTGGAAGTGCCAGACAGGAGGGTTTCAGTAGAGATGTCTGTGTAGTGGGAGGGTTGAGTGATCAAATCTTTTGAAAAACAGATTGAGATTGTTCACCCACTTTTGGTCCCCTACCGCCTGAGAGTCGGGCTTCTTGTGGCCGGAGATTGCTTTAAGGTCTTTCCAGACTCTGCTGATATTATTCTGCTGTAGCTGTTCCTCCATCTTCCACCTATAGCTAACTTTCCCCTCCCGGATCTTCCTCCTCAGCTCCCTCTGCACAGCTTTCAGCTCCTCCTTGTCCCCTAATCTAAAGGCACTCTTTTTCTCCTTCAGAAGAGCATTTATGTCAGGGTTAATCCACGGCTTGCTGTTAGAGACACAAATTAGACCTGTGTAACGCATACAATCTAGTGAGAATCAGAGAAGGAGATGAGTGGAAGACAGCATTTATCAATAAGGGTCTCTATGAGTACCTGGTCATGCCTTTTGGTTTATCTAATACCCATTCTGTTTCAGGCATTCACGAATGATTTCCTACAAGACATAATTGGTCAGTTTGATATCGCCTACATAGATACTAAAATTCTGTGTAAAGAAGCCGTTAAAATGGGCAAAACCCAGGAAAAGCTGAAGCTCTTTAACTGAATCAGACCAGTTTAAGACCACTTCCACCTCATGGTCATCCATCAAGACCCTATTCTGACTGATTACATAACATAAGAAAGATACAGAGTGCATATGAATTTCACATTTCTCTTCCTTAGCATACAGGTTGTTATCAGACTTATTTTATGTATGTCTCTAGGTCAGATGACTATATTAGAACATCATTAGCAGCTGAACCCCTGAAAGCCCTCTTAAAGGGTTCCCGTCATAAATTAGGTTGGACTCCTCAAGCTGAGATTGCCTGCAACTCCCTGAAGAAGGCTTTTTGTTTTAAGTTATCAAGTTTATTTGTCATTTGCACAACATGTCAGGACATTTATGCATTGAAATGCTTGTGGTGAGGCTCAGGTATCACTCTACAGAAAGTAAATAAGTAAAGTAGAATATAAAATAAAAACAAATTGGAATATATTAAATATACACAAAATCTAGAGAAAATATACACAAACTATAGAGAAATATACACAAAATATAGACAGTATACATTTTAAAGTTACTTAAGTGACTGTGTTTTTGTTATTTAAATTGGCTTAGTGTTATTGTCCATAGCAGACGTATGATACAATAATAATAATGCTGACAAAGTAACTGAGTGAAATGGTAACTGGGGAAAGCTTCACAGCTTGTTCAGAAGCCTGACAGCTTGTGTGTAGAAACTGTTAATTAACTGGGTTGTTCTAGCTTGTATACTGCGAAATATCCTGCCTGATGGCAGGATGGTGAACAGGCAGTGTGCTGGGTGTTTGCTGTCTGACCAGATCTTTTTTTTATCTTTCTGAGGCAGCAGGCTCAGGCTATAATAGCTTCTGCTGTCCTCACATTTCTTTAAGGGCCTTGCGGTCATAGGCGGTGCATCTGCTGTACCAGACAGTGGTGATGCCTGTGAAGATGCTCTCTGTGGTGCATCTGAAGAAGTTGGTGAGGATCTGAGGAGGCAGATCAAATTTCCTGAGCCTACACAGGAAGAAGCGATGCTGATGGCCAGATCTCACAATAGTGTTGATGTGGAGGGTCCGGGTGAAGTCATCAGTGAGGTGTATGCCGAGAAACTTCACACTGCTGACTCTCTCCACTTCGGCTCCATTGATGAATAGGGCAGAGTGACCACCCCTCTGCCGCTTCCTGTACCTCGTCTCTGTAGGCCATTTCATCTCCATCAGTGATGAAGGCCTAGGATGGTGGTGTCATCAGCAAACTTGAAGATGATATTAGCCATGTGTTTAGCTATACAGTCATGTGTATACAGAGACTACAGGAGGGGGCTGAGCATACACCCCCCTATGCTCAGAGTCAGTTGGAAGAGAAGCTGTTCCCAACTTTCTGTACCTGGGGTCTGCTCATCAGGAAGTACAGTTTCCAATTGCAGAGATGAGAGTTCAAACCCAAGTCTGTGAGCTTAGGAATGAGTTTGGCAGGGATGATTGTGGTGAATGCTGAGCTGTAATCTATGAATAGCATTCTTATAGCATTCTTTCTGTCCAGGTGTGTGAGAGCAGTGTGTATTGTAAGTGCAATGGTGTCATCTGTGGATCTTTTAGATAAGATAAGATAAGATAATCCTTTATTAGTCCCACAGCGGGGAAATTCACAGAGGTATGCAAATTGGTAAGGGTCCATGGTGGCTGGAATCACTGATAGTTATAAGGTGATGTTAAAGACATCAGTGAAAACCTCAGCCAGCTGATTGACACATGCTTTAAGTACATGGCTGTGGACACCGTCAGGACCAAGTGCCTTGCTTGGGTTAACTACCCTGAAGGATCTCACCACCTCAGACAGGGATTCCACTCTGTCCCTGTAGCTCCTTTTTGGCCAGCTTGATGGTCCTCTGAAGGTCATATCTGGCCTTCTTGTAGCTAGCCAGATCACCAGAGTTGTAGGCAGCAGTGATCTGCTAATCACTGTTTGATTAGTTGTCCTTTGTTTATAAGTTCTCATTAACAGGACATACAAACATGTTCAGAATACGACATGTAAAAGTCAGCTTGCCACAGAAATGTGACCATTTACTATCACATGTGGTCAGTTTAAATACTCATTAACGTGTCGCACAAAAACATTGCAAGTATGCATTCAGCTAAAAGATCACAACTAATTAACATGTTACTCAACAGTAAACACTTAATAACTAATTTACAGAAGACCTTATTAACACATCATATAAATACATTTCTAACACATTTCTTGCTCACAAATGATATGTTTCTGTTTACAGGTCAATATTAAATGTTTGCTAATGCTTAAGTAATCATTAAGAAGCAAGCCTTAGTGTGACCAGAAAATGAGTAAGAGTAATATTTAAGGAGGGAATATTTAAATGTAAATCAAAACTTAATTAGTGATGAAAATTGTTGCAATGCTGTTGTTTAAGCAAAGTGTCCCAGAGGCTCCTCCTCTCTGTCTCACATTTGATAGTTTACCAAAGACTATAAAGGCATGAGAATGTTAAAATGAGCATATTTTTTTTGCTCCCTGCACTTGTGTGTTTTTGCTTTATACAAATTTTATACTACAGTTGCTGACCCGTAAAGTGTTTCATTTTTTATCAACTGTACTTTTTAAAGCTTTTATTCTAAAAATGCAGAACTCAGTGATTAACAGTAACTTAAGCCTGAATGTTTTAACAGAACTGTCAAGATCTTTATTGGGGAAGATGACGTTGGTGCAGGTTCTGGTGGGGATTTTTCTTTATGTGAATTGTCTGATGATATTTACCTTTCTGAACAAGGCAGTGTTCAGGGAGGACACTCGCTACATTTTGTTTGCACAAACCCTATTTGTTGACTCTGCTGTCATGGTTTTAACTGATGTGCTAATGATTTTGAGTTTATACCAGTACCGCATACACATGATTCCTTGCATAATTTTGTGTACAATTTCATCTACTTTCACCATTTGTACTCCACTGATTCTTGTGGCAATGTGTCTGGAGCGCTATGTTGCTATATGCATGCCTTTAAGACATGCTGACATCTCCACCAGCAGAAACAGATGTTTTGGATTTCTGTTCATATGGGGCATCAGCTCCATAGTTCCATTATTCACATTAATAGCATATTTAGTCGTAGTTCCTTCTGCTGCTCTGTTCACCTATGCTTTGTGTAGTGCAGAGTTAATGTTGGGGGAAGAGTGGCTGGCACAAACACGTGCTATAATTTTCCAGATCCTTTTCCTCTTTATGATCATTATCATTGTCTTTACTTACATCAAGATAATGATTGCAGCCAGAGCCGCCTCCTCTGAGAATAAGAAATCAACCAAAAAGAGTCTCAGAACTGTGATCCTTCATGCCTTTCAGCTGTTTCTGTGTATAGTTAGGTTTTTAACCCCATATATAGAAATGCCCTTTTGGAAGGTAGATTTCTTGGTGTTTCATAATGTAAGATTTTCTAATTTCATTGTTTTTATTATTGCACCCCGTTGTCTTAGTCCATTGATTTATGGTCTGAGGGATGAAAAATTTTTCCTTTTTTTAAAACATAATGCTGTGTATGGTTTGACAGCTTTTTGTCAACTTTATTCAATGAAAGGAAAATAAGAATTGTGAGACTGTTTTTGAACAGTTCAGTATCACAATTTATTCACTGTGCTTTTGCTTATTTATGAAAACTATTGAATCAGTATAGTCATGAAAATGCTTGGGGTGAGCAATATAGCAAAAATATATTAAAATGTACAGATAGTTTTGCTATACATATGTATCTTGATATTATGATACTCAGATATAATGCACTTGTTACACATTTAAAAATTGCCATGAAGCCATGTGAAAGGACCGGCCGTTTTTGGTCCGTTCATGAAGAGGAACCAGAGAGTGGATCACCTGTCCTGTGAAAAGTCTCAGTTGCAGCGGGAGCGCTCGGTGCAGGAAGACAGAACGACTCTCTTAATCAATCAAAGAGTTTATTAAGTCTTCTGCACAAAGAAAGAAGGGCACTCCTTCTTTTATACAAACACGTCCTGCCCTGTTGCGTACAAGCAAACAGGGTGGACCCAAATAAGTTGTCTAACAGTCATGAAATGCTAGGCTGACACTCACGGACCACCGGAACTGCCCAAAGGAGGGGGGCTTCTGCTCTGTGTACGATAATCTTACCTACGAAAGAGAACAAATGGTTCTGGACAGAATGTTGTCCCGATAAGAGGAGCAAGTTGTTTGTGCAAACTGCCAAGGACAGTAGCTATGCTTGCTGCAAAGTCTGCTTAGAGCAGAGTTGGAGCAGAGTTAACCCTTTCACCATGAATGGTCATTTTTATTTCACAGACTGCTACATCAAATCTAATAGAACAGGACTAATCATGTTCTCACTTTAATGAAACATGCAGTCAGTGTTCTTTAAGTGCTGATGATATGACTGTGCTTAGAAAAGTATGTTGTTTATTTCGATAATAAAATTTATTGCAACAATGATAAAATACTATATTTTGCCTATATGTATGCTAAATGCTCACTTGTCTCAAACATTAATACGTATCTTGTATTTCTTTAATGATTCATGCTACTAAATTTAATACTAAATTTAATGTTACAAGGTTTGTAAATTCCCAAGCTGTGATTAAGTTGTTTTCTGACCTTCCATAGCAGAGCTGGAGTAGTAATTGAATTATTAGACTATGAGTACATTTAATTTTTCTTTACAGAATTACATTATTTCCTCAATATGTCAATGTTATCCATTGACAGTGATGCTACGTGACTTTACTAGTGATCAGTAATGGTTTGCAGCTTTTGTTTTCACAGCACATGGCTCATATTTTGAGCTGTAATTATGTGCATCATTCATGTTGAGTGAATTAAAGAGGAACAATTCAATTATCCAGTTCATAGATTATCAGTAGGTATAAAACATACTTTCCACACACTGTCCAGAATACAAATTTAACTGAGGTATAACCAAAAATGCCAAAATCATCATATACTGAAACATTCTAATAAATTACTGAAAGTTCATTTTTCAAAATTTACATGAACCCTGCATTACATTTTTTTTAAACATTAAAAAACTGACTGATGTTTAATGTTTTGCCTTAAATACATTTAATAAAAACAAACACTACACAACATTTGTCTGTTAAACAGTCTTTTATTTATAGTATTTGGCTGACACTCTTATCCAGAGTGATTTACAGTTTGATTGTTTTACACAGGTAGGCCAAGGTAGTATTAGGAGTCTTGCCCAAGGATTCTTATTGGTATAGTGTAGGATTGAACCCCACAAAGCTACAGCGTAGAAAGCAAAGGTGTTACCCACTACACCAACCACAGTCTTCAATGCTTTACAAAATATACCCAATACATTCTCCATTTTGTTTAAATTCTGAGTTTGAAATACATTTGGCATAGATATTAAACTTTTTTTTCCTTTTATTCATATCATTTTAATGATGTGTTACATTGTTATTTTGGTAAGAAAATGAAATACTTTAGACTTCACCTGTGCCATGTTTGCCTTGTTTCCAATATTCCTTAGGAACATAAGCAAGAATGAGAATAAACAAATTGTGTTTGATAAATAATCATGACAACTGCAAGTGCAGTGACATTTGTACCACTTTCTAACACAAAGCTGCAGAGCACAACAGACCTATGCTTAACAGTTGGTCAGGTGTTATTTTGTTAAAAACAAATATACCTTGTAGTGGGTATATAAAAAGTTTTTCTTGTTTCATCAGTTCACAGCCCGTTTTTATACAATGCCTCTAGTGTCTAGGTGTTCTGATCTTTCAGATGTATTTTCCATGCAGATGATGCTTGTACTATAACTTGGTGCAGTTTTATGCATGCGCCGCCTAAATATTCATATACATCTTTGGCAGCGACCACACACTTTTAAAATTCCATATCTTAATGACAATTCAGACAGTGAAAAGTGTAAGCAGTAGGACTATTAACATAAAAATTAGATAAATTTAATTAGGCTACCAGTTATTATATCTTTTCCACCTTCTCGAAAACATACTAACACACATGATTTGTGTATGTATATGTAACAATTTTAATGCTGGGTGGATGAAAGATGCCGGGGGCAGGGGTGAAGGCAGAGAGCTTTCTTTTATTGCCACATAAAAAAAAACACTCTGCTTTTCAGCCCACAAAATAAGGTACACCCCCTTTCTCTACAGTATACACACGCATTCCCTTGGAAGATAGTAACTGCTGTTATAGTCCATGTTATATGTTCCACCACTTTTAATCAAAACAGTACATGCCCTAAAACACAGTCAGTCACAAAAAAATTACTTTTGATGATGCATTTAATTATTTTTGTTTAGCCATTTAAAGGCATCATTTTTTATTCCTTTCAAAAGACAAGATAAAAGTTCAGAGCTAATCAGTGAAGGTAAGAAAAGTGATATGAATTGGTGCCGCTTCAAGTCAGTTCATCAGTTCCAGTACTGGTTCACTGTCCACAAGTTTGTTTAAATTGCCATATCTTGTGGTCGTCTTTACAGGAAGAACCACTGCAATACAGCGAGGATAGCAAGACAGATGTGTCTCACTCTCTCCCTCCAGCCTCAATTCACACAAGGACTCCATTTCCCAGAACTCCTTGGGAGATCATGTGATTGACCTTCCTCATTCAACCAATCAGTCACCTGAGTACTGATTCTCTACACCTGTGTTCAATGTCATTGTTCAGTTCTGTTCAGTTCAGAGTACTTTATTAGTCCCAGAAGGGCAATTAATTTGCAGCCTTCTCGTCCATACTCACGACTATACATATATACACATATATACACACACATATACTTTAACAATAAAAAAAAAAAAAACTAAAAAAAAAAAACCTTACATATGTCTAACACCACATAGTGTATTATTTATTTATGTATTTTCCTAAGACAACGAAAATAACAATCATTTAAAAAGACTATTATCCGCATTTAATAGTTGATAGCAGAAGAAATAAAAGACTTGGAATAGTGATTTGTTCTACTGAAGAGCATAATATAATGCCAACCTGGCGGCATTACAATAAATTCGCTGAACAAAATATGATCACATTGAGTGATAATTCCTTTAGCTTTCTGAGCCGCTTGTTTCTCCCACAGGGAGACCAGGTCTCTCTGTCGGACTCGAATTATCTTTGAACAGATTTTTACAATGCCCTTCAGGCTATTCTTGTCCCTCACCGACAGCCCATTAAACCAACAAATAAACGAGAAAGTTAAAAGACTTTCGTTAAAAGACTTTCAATAAAAGACTGGTAGAAACTGCACAACACTGTATGACAAACATGAAAAGAATTCAGCTTACGCAATAAATGAGCTCTTTGTTGATCCTTCTTAACAACCAGCTCTGTATTCTAGGGATGGGGAGATTCACCGATTCACATCGGTGATTCGGCACACATGTCTGCGATTCGACTGCACCGGTAGATTCAACGTGCATCGGGTTTAATTTGCGGGCGAATTTATGGTGCATCTCCCCTAGCCTTTTTGCATCGGCAAATACCATCGTTAAATCGGGTGTTTTGTTTTCCAGTATCTATGCCTTATTCTAACATATTTTCAGAGGCAACATATTTTTTATTTTTATTGATTTCTTTTTTTTTCGAGGCAACATAAATGCACCATCCTGTCCTCAGGTACTCACGCAAGCACACAGACGTACACAACAAAGATGGAGGGAAACGAGAGCATTAGCAACGACAAAGAGATATTTAATGCACCAAAAAAGACACACAAATCAAACGTGTGGCAATATTTCAGGTTTTTTAAGCGAGGTGGTCAACTTGACAAGACGCATGCAATCTGCAAACAATGCCTTGGGGCTATCAAATACGTTAGTAGCACGACAAACCTGGCGACACACATGAAAAGACGGCACGGTGTGGACATCTCTGCGGCCGCTACCCCCTCGTTTTCTTCGGATCCTGCTGAAACACGAGCCACACTGAGCAGTAGCAAAGGAGGTGACAGGTCTATCGCAAGTTTATTTAGGCAAAACACTCCACTACTCAGTCAGTCAACTATCTGAAACCTTGTGTAGCAGTTAAGTCTAGCAGACAGTAGTATGTGTTGCAGATCATAATTTTCACTATGCACATTGTTAATACAATGTGCATAGTGAAAATTATCCGTTTTTTGTATGACTGTGTTCAGTGTCATTGTCAATGTATTGGACTCTCTTCTGGATCTTTCATTGTTGTCTTTTGTCTCTGCCCTACCTGATTATTTTTGCCTTTTTGCTATTTTGGATTTGACCCATGGCTGTACCATGACTACGATTCTTGCCCATCCCTTTTGTATTAAAACAAGTATCAGACTGGGTCTGAAAACCTCGTCATCAATACAGATGTCTGATTATGAGGCTTTTCAGAAGGCCCTTACCAATCAGGGTCATATGCTGGGGCAGGTTTTGGCTGGCATTACTCACTTCCTTGAAGCAACAGACAGAACAGCCAATGCAACTAGTACAGGTGGTGGCCAGTGTGAAAGAGCTCACTTCACATCTCCAAGCTGTAGGTACACTTGATCATAGATAATGCCGTTACAAAGTCTTAACGCAGACAGAACTTGTAGTGTTCCAGCTGAATATTCTGATCTCCAAGAAGTTTTAATAAGAGAATTCCCACTAAGTCACTTGCATACCGTCCATATAACTGCACCATTGACCTCATTGAAAATACTTTTCTGGCCAAATTGAGGATTTATCCATTAACTCAGGAAAAGGAACAGGCTATGAATACTTATATACAAGAAGCAGTAGAACAAGTGTGGCAGGGAGTCCAGCATCTCACCCACTACAAGCCCAGCAACACTACAATGATTGTAGGTGACCCGACGCTTATGGAGGAGTTGAACCACTTCTTCACATGGTACAAGGTGGAAGGTCCAGAGATTGCAGCAGCCAAACCATCCGGCTGCAGCAGCTCCAGCCTCACAGTGCAGGAACATGAGGTGAGGTGCACACTGGGAACGGTGAACCCTCTAGGGAGGTGGCGGGACCGTATGGAGTGATTGGGAGTGTCCTCAAAGAGTGTGCAAATCAGCTGGATGGGGTTTTCACTAAGATCTTCAATGCATCACTGTCCCAGTCCTTCATACCACCATGTCAGAAGTCAGCCATAATTTTACCAGTAAATAAAAAGACCAGTATCAGCAGCCTCAATGATTATCGACCAGTCGCTCTGACACTGATCGACATGAAGTGTTTTGAAGTGTGTTTCCTGTCTCCCACCCACATTTGACTTATTTTAGTTTGCATACAGAGGTAACAGATCAACAGAGGATGCCTTAGCAACAGCACTCCACACCACCATCTCCCACCTGGACGTGCAGGGGCACTATGCCAGGCTGCTCTTTGTTGACTTTAGCTCTGCTTTCAATACCATACTCCCAGAATGATTGACAGTTAAATTATTGGACATTGGTCTTTCATAAAACATCTACTGCTGGATTAGAGACTTCCTCTCAGATCACGTACAGAAAGTTAGAGTTGGTCCAAATCTCTCCACAAATTCAACACCGGATCCCACAGGGCTGCTGCGTGAGTCCACTACTCTACACCCTGTACACGTACGACTGTGTTAGTAGCAATCCAGACAACATTACAGTTAAGTTCGCGGATGACACCACCCTAATTGGACTTATATCTGATGGTGACGAAACAGCATACCAGGAGGAGGTTCAAAGGCTGGTGGATTGGTGTTCAGACAAGAACTTAGTCATCAACACCTCCAAAACTAAAGAACTCATTGTAGACTTCAGGAGAAGGAAGCCCAATTTGAAGACAATCTGGATAAATGGGGAGTGTGTAGAGAGGGAATCCACTTTCATCCATCTGGCAGGCATTACAGGCAAATGAAAACAAGGACAAACCGACTAGAAGACAGTTTTTACAACAGGGCCATAGCTCTGTTAAACACAAACATGTGACTGATCTGTTTAATACATACATGTGACTGATTGGGTTTTCAATGGGCCAGTGCAATTTACAACTGGAAAAATTCCAAGTTTGATGGGTCATGTGCAATCTTTTTTTTTTTGTTTGTTTTGCTGTGTGTAAACTTTTTTCTTCATGAGGTGGAACAAATGTCTGACGGTTTTGAGGTGGTTCTGAAAATAACATTTGTTTGTGACTGTTTGTGACAAGTCACATTATCTTGGATAAGAATGATGTTTCTCTGCTTATAGCAATGTACTACAGAGTTGAAAGCTGGAAGTCCAAGGAGAACTCCATGGCAGACACATTGATACTGTACGTCTGGGTAAAGGCAACAGATTCTTTGGTATAAGTCACTGCAGGCACTTGGCTTTAGAAACTGGCAGAGCAAGAAACTTGGCTATGGGATCAGCAAGTTTCTTCAGCTTCAGTGGTGCACTGGGTTCAGCCGCAGGAGAAACATGAAAATTCAGGGGTGCAGTTGCATCAGTTTTCAGTCCAGAGTTTTAGTTAAATTCGTTCACAGACAAAAGTGGCTGTTCTTCAGTCAATAAATAAATATTTTGATAAATGACACACTTATACTGGCTTTAATAACAGATGTGTCCTATGTTATTAAACATTGTATAAACAACAGCCCACTTTAAAAAAAGGTATTAGGCTAGGGACAAAAGCAAATGTTATAGCAATGACAGTTTATCCAATCCAATCCAATTTAGATACATTCTCAAATGTTCCTTGAAGGTGTCTTCTGAGCTTGACAGTCTAATAAAAACTATTCACTAAAGATATTCATATAGACTGAGTGAGTGTGCATGGGGAGAACCGCTGCCTGCAGTACATGCATGAGCAGTGTTTCACCCTCCTTCAGATGCTCCTCCTGACTCTGATTGTTTTGATTCTGGTGCAGTGGATTCTTGCAAATGACATTTGGAGTCCAAAGAGGTGGATTCAGAGGAGCCTGATTTTTACACAAATTCTGTCTCACAGACTCCTGTAGTTGGCGCATAGTGACAGTTTTAGCAAATATGACAGTTATTTTTATGCCTACAGAATGACTTACTGCAGCTTTAATGGTTACCATGAAAGGATGCATTTGTAAACATAGCAAGGATAAGTCAACTGGATAAGCACCATTCAAAGAGAAAAGCAAGCGATGTAGTATATAGAACTTCTTCTTCTTTCGGCTGCTCCCTTTAGGGGTTGCCACAGCGGATCATCTGCCTCCATCTTGCCCACCCATTGCCTCCTCTACCTTCACACCAACCATCTCCATGTCCACCTTCACTACGTCCATAAACCTTCTCTGAGGTCTACCTCTTCTCCTTCTACCCGGCAGCTCCATCTCCAACATTCTTTGCCCAATCTATCCACTATTCCTCCTCAACACATGTCCAAACCATCTCAACCTGGCCTCTCTGGCTTTATCTCCAAACTGCTCCACCTTCACTGTCCCTCTGATCTGCTCATTTCTAATCTTGTCCATCCTTGTCACTCCCAACGAAAATCTCAGCATCTTCATCTCCGCCACCTCCAGCTCAGCCTCCTGTCTTTTAGACAGAGCCACAGTCTCCAAACTATACATCATAGCAGGACGCACTATTGTCTTGTAAACCTTCCCTTTCACTCTTGCTGCTATCTACTTCTGTCACACATCAGCCCTGACATCCGTCTCCACCCACTCCATCCTGCCTGCACCCTCTTCCTCACCTCTTTTTTGCACTGTCCATTGCTCTGAATGGTTGACCCAAGATATTTGAAGTCATCCACCTTTACGACCTCTACTCCTTGCATCTTCACCTTTCCACCTGCCTCCTTCTCATTCACACACATGTATTCCATCTTGTCTCTACTGACCTTCATTCTTCTCCTCTCCAGTGCAAACCTCCACCTCTCCAGATTCTCTTCCACCTGCTCTCTACTCTCACCACAGATTCATCTGTCATCTGCAAACATCATGGTCCATGGAGCCTCCTGCCTGACCTCATCTGTCAACCTTTCCATCACCATTGCAAACAAGAAGCGGCTCAAAACCTTCTCACCTTCTCTGTACTTCTCCATCAACACTCTCAAGACAAAAATTGCATCTGTGGTACTCTTTCTGGGCATGAAACCAAACTGCTGCTCACTGATATGAACCTCTCGCCTTAGCTTTGCTTCAACAACTCTTTCCCATACCTTCATGGTGTGTCTCATCAACTTTATACCTCTGTAGTTACTGCAGCTCTGCACATCACCCTTGTTCTTAAAAATGGGGACCAATACACTACTTCTCCACTCATCAGGCATCCTCTCACTCTCCAGGATTTTGTTAAACAACCTGGTTAAAAAGTCCACTGCCTTCTCTCCTAAACATCTCCATACCTCCACAGGTATGTCATCTGGACCAACTGCCTTTCCATTATTCATCCTTTTTAAAGCTGCCCTCTCTTCCACCTTACTAATTCTCTGCACTTCCTGATCCACTATCTCTCCCCCTGTTGTCCTCCTCTCTCTCTTGTTTTCCTCATTCATTAGTTCTTCAAAGCACTCCTTCCATCTACTCAACACTCTCTGTTCACTCACTAGTACATTTCCCTCTCTATCCATTATCAGCCTAACCTGCTGTACATCCTTTCCAGCTCTATCTCTCTGTTTAGCCAAACGATACAAGTCCTTTACTCCTTCCTTACTGTCCAGCCTCTCATACAGCTCATCATAGGCCTGAGCCTTTACCTTTGCCACCATTCTTTTTGCTATGCAACTAGCCTCACAGTACTCATTACATTACATTTACAGCATTTAGCAGACGCTCTTATCCAGAGCGACTTACAGGAAGTGCTTTGTCAATCTAGAGAAAGTATCTTTGCTAGTTACCAATAGCTTAGAGAAAAAGACAGACCTGAGCTCAGATACTGCTAGAAACAAATGTCACTGCAGACACCAAGAGAAAAAGAAACAGAGTTGAACGCAGAACTCTGTGCCATTAAATGCAATACAATAACAATAAGATACAATAAATAAAATAAGTGCAGCTTATAGTTCAATGCTCATTCAAGTGCTGTGTAAAAAGATGAGTCTTCAGTCTGCGTTTGAAGACAGCAAGAGACTCTGCTGTTCGGACAGCCAGTGGGAGTTCATTCCACCACCTGGGTGCCAGTACAGAGAACATTCTCGACGCTCGTCTTCCGTGCACCTTGAAGGATGGCGGGTCAAGCCGAGCTGTACTCGAAGCTCGAAGGACTCGTGGTACAGTTCGAGATTTTACCATTGCCATCAAGTAGGTAGGGGCTGGTCCATTTTTGGCTTTGTAGGCCAGCGTTAGGGTTTTAAATCTGATGCGCGCAGCTACAGGAAGCCAGTGAAGGGAGCGCAGCAATGGGGTGTCGTGGCTGAACTTGGGCAGATTGAAGACGGGTCGTGCTGCCGCATTCTGGATGAGTTGCAGAGGCTTGATGGTCTGCATGGGAAGACCAGCCAAGAGCGAGTTGCAGTAGTCAAGCCTTGAGATGACCAGAGACTGCACTAGCACCTGGGTGGCCTCTCGGGTGAGGAAGGGTCGGATCCTCCGGATGTTGTACAGTAGATACCTGCATGACCGAGTCAGGTTCGCGATGTGAGTCGAGAACGATAACTGGCCATCCAGGGTCACACCAAGACTTCTTGCCTCTGCAGATGGAACAATCCAGGAGTTCTCGAATGAGATAGCAAGATCATGAGGACCTGTAGTCGCAGGGATGAATATCAGCTCAGTCTTGCTGGGATTGAGCTTCAGGTGGTGGGCTGCCATCCATGTAGAGATGTCAGACAGGCATGCCGAGATGCGAATTAGCTGAGTGTCATCAGCATAACAGTGGTAAGAGATGCCATGAGAAGATATTACATCACCAAGAGAGCTAGTGTAAAGAGAAAAGAGAAGACCCAGGACCGAGCCTTGGGGGACGCCAATGGAGAGCCTGCATGGAGAGGATGTGAACCCTCTCCATGTTACCTGATAAGAGCGATCCTCCAGGTAGGACTTGAACCATTTCCATGCATAACCAGTGATTCCGAGGTTGGTGAGGGTGTCCAGAAGGATCGTATGGTTGACTGTGTCAAAAGCTGCTGAGAGATCAAGAAGGATCAGGACAGAAGACAATTTGGCCGATCTTGCAGATTGGAGGTTCTCTGTCACTGCGATGAGGGCAGTTTCTGTAGAGTGTGCTGGTTTGAAGCCAGACTGGTTGGGGTCTTGGAGCTGGTTCTGTGTGAGAAAGAGAGAAAGTTGATTATAGACTGCACGTTCAAGAACTTTTGAAAGGAAAGAAAGAAGTGATACCGGTCTGTAGTTGTTGACATCAGAGCTGTCAAGCGTGGGTTTCTTCAAGATGGGGAGTACTCTTGCCATCTTGAAAGTTGCTGGAACTTCACCCGACGTCAAAGACTCGTTGATGACAAATGTGATGAAGGGAAATAGGTCCTCAGAGATTGACTGAAACAAAGCAGATGGGATTGGATCCAGTGGGCATGTGGTTGGGTTACTGGACTTGATCAGTTGAAGGACAGCATCTGTGGAAAGAGAAGAGAAACAGTCTAAGGGATCGAGAATGAGATGATGCGGTCTAGTGGAAGGTGTGGGGACAGAGGGAAAAGACTGGCGGATTCTATCAACCTTCTCCTCAAAGAAGGTGACAAAATCCTCAGGGGTGAGACAACAGGGTGCAGGGGGAGGAGGAGGGGTGAGAAGGGAGGAACCTCCTGTACTCCTGCCCACTTCCTTCATCTCTCTTGTTATCCCACTTTTTCTTATCTGCCTTCTTCTTTTGAATACTCTCCTGGACTTCTTCATTCCACCACCAACTTTCCTTGTCTTCTTTCCTCTGACAAGATGAAACACCCAACACATTCTTGCCAGTTTCTCTCACCACCTTAGCTGTAGTTTCCCAGTCATCAGGTAGCTCCTCACTGCCCCCAAGGGCCTGTTGCAATTTTTCCCTGAACTGCCTGCAACCATCCTCCTCCTTCAGCTTCCACCATCTAATCTTTGGCTCTGTCTTCACTCTCTTCCTCTTCTTTGTTTCTAATCTCATTCTACAGACAACCACCCTATGCTGCCTTGCTACACTTTCCCCTGGCACCACTTTACAATCTCCAATCTCCTTTAGGTGGCATCTCCTGCTAAGGATATAATCCACCTGTGTGCACCTCCCTCCACTCTTTTATGTCACCCTGTGTTCTTCCCTCTTCTGAAAATACGTGTTTACCACAGCCATTTCCATTCTCTTTGCAAAATCTACAACCAATTCCTCTTTCTCCTCTAACTGACAACCAACCTGTGGTGCATATGAACTGACCACATTCAAAATTACACCATCAATCTCCAACTTCAGGCTCATGATCCTGTCTGACACTCTCTTTACATCCAGAACACTTTTCCCAAGCTCTTCCTTTAGGATTATCCCTGCTCCATTTCTCTTCCTCTCTACACCATGATAGAACAGTTTGAATCCACCTCCAATGTTTCTGGCCAATGTCTCTTTCTTCCTTTCCACCTGGTCTCCTGGACACAGAATATCTACCTTCCTTCCCTCCATCATGTCTGCAAGCTCTCTGCCTTTACCAGTCATTGTCCCTATGTTCAGAGTCCCTACTCTAACCTCCACACTCCTGCCTTTCCTTCTCTCTCGCTGCCTTCTAACCCGCCTTCCTCCTCTCCTCTTTGATGGTCTTTGACCTACAGTAGTCCAATTTCCACCGGCACCCTGCTGGTCAACAGCACCAGAGGTGGTCGTTGTTAACCCTGGCCTCGACCGATCCGGTATGGAAATCATATTTGTGATCTGCATGATAGTTTTGGCACAAGTTTTACGCCGGATGCCCTTCCTGACGCAACCCTCACCATTTATCCGGGCTTGGGACCGGCACCAGAAGTACACAAAGTACACCCCTAATGGCTGGTTTAATGTAGTATATAGAACAATCCAGCTAATTAAGTAGATGTTGATAATTGGAATATTAACTTGGGCATCAGTGTAATAGATGTTCAGTTAGATCATTTTTAGATGAGTAGTTAACATTATATATATATATATATATATATATATATATATATATATATATATATATATATATAAAAACTAAAAATACTGTGGCAAAATATATAATTTAAATATAATGTGACTGTCATGTCAAAAGTGAAAAACAGTGGCAACTGAATTTGTTCAAATTTAAACATAGATTAAGAAGGTAATTATTATCCTTTATAAACACAGACCTGAATTTGTTTAGAAACGGTATTATCTCTGCAAAACCTGGTGATTGTATTCATTTGTGTAGAATATACATATTTCCTGGAAAATAAAAAATATTTAGTAGAAGGAAAATGGGTGACATTTATTTTGACATCTGTTTTTTAACAATTTATGGACTACTAGGAAGCACTAGAAATGCCCATATATACATATAATTTATAAGCCGGCTTAGAACTGTGTTATAAATGTAGGTATAATGTGTTAAGATGTGAATGTGAAGAAGCGTCTGTAAATTATATTTTAAAACAAACATAAAGAAGGTAATTATCATCCTTTATAAACACATACCTTTATGTTTCGATGTGAATGTGAAGATCGGTAAATTACATTTTAAAACCTTGATCTGCTAATCACTGTATGATTAGTTGTCCTTTGTTTATGAGTACTGATTAACAGGACATACAAACATGTTCAGAACATAACATGTATAAGTCAGTTTGCCACAGAAATGTGACCATTTACTAGCATTTACTATCACGTGGGTAGTTTAAATATTCATTAACGCATCACACGAAATATTTCAAGTATGCATTCAGCTAAAAGATCACAACTAATTAACATGTTACTCAACAGTAAACACTTAACTAATTTACAGAAGACCTTATTAACACATCATATAAATACATGTCTAATACATTTCTTGCTCACAAATGATATGTTTCTGTTTACAGGTCATTATTAAATATTTGCTAATGCATCAAAACTTAATTAGTGATGCTGTTGTTTAAGCAAAGTGTCCCAGAGGCTCCTCCTCTCTGTCTCACATTTGATAGTTTACCAAGGACTATAAAGGCATGAGAAAGTTAAAATGAGCATATTTCTTTGAGCTCCCTGCACTTGTTGTGTGTTTTTCTTTATAGAAATTTTATACTACAGTTGCTGACTCGTAAAGTGGTTCTCCTTTTTTTATCAACTGTACTTTTTAAAGCTTTTATTCTAAAAATGCAGAACTCAGTGATTAACAGTAACTTAAGCCTAAATGTTTTAACAGAACTGTCAAGGTCTTTATTCTTGAAGATGACGTTGGTGCAGGTTCTGGTGGGGATTTTTCTTTATGTTAACTGTCTGATGATATTTACCTTTCTGAACAAGGCAGTGTTCAGGGAGGACACTCGCTACATTTTGTTTGCGCAAACCCTATTTGTTGACTCTGCTCTCATGGTTTTAACTGATATGCTGTTGATTGTGAATTTATACCAGTACCGCATACACATGATTCCTTGCATAATTTTGTGTACAATTGCAACTATTTTCACCAATTGTACTCCATTGACTCTTGTGGCAATGTGTCTGGAGCGCTATGTTGCTATATGCATGCCTTTAAGACATGCTGACATCTCCACCAGCAGAAACAGATGTTTTGGATTTCTGTTCATATGGGGCCTCAGCTCCATAGCTCCATTCTTCACGTTGTTAGCATATTTATTCGTAGTTCCTCCTGCTGCTCTGTTCACCTATGCTTTGTGTAGTGCAGAGTTAATGATGGGGGAAGAGTGGCAGGCACAAACACGTGCTATAATTTTACAGATCCTTTTCCTCTTCATGATCATTATCATTGTCTTTACTTACATCAAGATAATGATTGCAGCCAGAGCCGCCTCCTCTGAGAATAAGAAATCAACCAACAAGAGTCTCAGAACTGTGATACTTCATGCTTTTCAGCTGTTCCTGTGTATAGTTAATTTTTTAACCCCATACATAGAAATGCCCTTTTGGAAGGTAGATTTCTTGGTGTTTCATAATGTAAGATTTTCTAATTTTATAGTATTTGTTATTGCACCACGTTGTCTTAGTCCATTGATTTATGGTCTGAGGGATGAAAAATTTTTCCTTCTTTTAAAACATAATGCTTTGTGTGGTTTGACAGCTTTTTGTCAACTTTATTCAATGAAAGGAAAATAAGACTTAGCACCCCAAAATCTGTATGATGAAAGTTCACTTATCCCAAACATTAATAAGTGTCTTGTATTTATTTGATATTACATTCTACTGGGTAAAATTTAGTGTTACAAGGTTTAGATTCCCAGGATACGATAAAGCTGCTTTCAGACCTTCCATAGAGGAGTTGTATTAGTAATTGAAGTACATTTCATTCATTTTTTCCACAGATTTCTGTTTTTAATTCCCTAATATTTCAGTTGTATCCATTAATATTGATGCTACTGGACTTTATTAGTGATCAATTACATTGCTCTTTGTGCAGATATTATTTGATCAATTTTTATTTTCAGATATAATATACTGAAGCATTTTAAAAGCATAATTTACTGAGTTCAAGTTAATTTAAAAATTTTACACGAATACTGCATTTTGAATTTTGTTCATGTTTGTCTGAAAAGAAATTTCATGTAGGGTATTTGGATATTGGTCTCTTTTGGATCACAGTTTGCATTTTTTTTTGTTTACCAGGTGTATCTGTAATCCACTTTAGCAAAGAATTCTGTCTAAAAATTCATTTATGTTCAGTGATTTGAAAAATGTACAAGATATATAATTAATATCAGTCATTTTCTGTCCTAAATACATTAGGAAACATGACACAAAAGTTTGAATGAGAAACTATATTTAGATTACACTACAAGCGTGCCTTTTGTCTGTTCAACACTATTTTCAGTGCTTTACAAAAGTATACCCAATACCTACATTTAGTTTAAATTCAGAGTTTTTAATGCATTTGGCATAGATCATTATTAAATATTAATTACATTATTATTATTCTGTGTTATTTTGGTTTGAAAACACAATACTTTAGACTTCACCTGTGCCATGTTTACCTTGTTTTCAAGATTCCTTAGTAAGATAAACATAAGATAAAAGAGCAGACTAATTTTGTATTATAAATAATAATGACAGCTGCAAGTGTATTGAAATTTGTGACACTTTCTAACTGACATCCGCAGAGCACAACATATACATACCTATGCTTAACAGTTGGTCAGGTGTTATTTGGTTTAAAAGATTATCCTTTTCTAACAAATATACCTTGTAGTGGGTGTACAGAGTTAATTTTTTGTTTCATCAGTTCACATCCCTTTTTTCTAAAATGCCTCTGGTGCCTAGGTGTTGTTTTGTAACATCTCCAATAATCTTTCTGATGACTTTTCCATGTAGATGATGTTTATGCTGTAATTCAGTGCAGTACTATTCATTTGCCACCCAAATCTTTATATAGCTCTTTGGCAGCGATTTTGGGGGTTTTGCTTTTTGCCTTGTTTCACTTTCAACACTGTTTAAATTCCATTTCTTAATGGTATTTCAGACAGTGAAAATTCAAAAAAGAAAGTCAATTATCCTTTTTTGGTCTTCTGGTTAGATCATTTTTATAATCTCTACCCATTAGTACTTCCTGAAAATAATAAGGATTTTTTTTAGTTCTTCCAAAAGACTGTGTAAAAGTTAAAAGTAAGGAGAGTCAGTTCATCAGATTATAGTACCGTTTCATTGACCACAAGTTTATTTAAATCACCCTAGCCTCTTGTTGTTTTCACAGTGAAAACCACTGTAACACTGCAAGGGTAGCATGACAGATGCCTTGTTGGTAAATTCCCCTTAAACATTTTAGCAACCTTATAGAATCTTTATGAATAAAAAATAACAGCAGTCCTGCTTTGTAAAGCTCCAGTGACACTGGACTATTGTACTGCTGTTTTCTTCACAAGGTGGAACGAAAGTCTGGCAGTTTTGAGGTGGTTTTGAAAGTAATATTTTTTTTGCAACTGTGCATGACGAGTGAAATTATGTTGAATGCGAATGATGTTTCCCTCTTTACATCTCTGGTTCTGCTACAGAGTTGAAAGTTGGAAGTCCAAGGAGAAAACCATGGCAGACACCGGGGCAATAGATGCTTTGGTATGAATCACTGAAGGTGCTTGGACCAGCACAGCACGAAACTTGGCCACAGGATTAGCAAGTTGCTTTGGTAACAGCATTGTACTGCATTCAGCTCCAGGAGAGACATGAAAATTCAGAGGAGCAGGAATAGGAACTGCATCTGTGTCCTTTGTGACAGTCTCCAACAAGAGTTCTTTTAAAAATATATGTTTACAAAAAAAGTGTCTGTTCTTCAGTAAAAATCAGTCAATAAATTAATAGTTTCATATATGAAAAACATATGCTAGCTTTAATAACGTGTGTATTAAGGCTAGGGGGAAAAAAGCATAATTGACTGTACTGAATGAAAAGGCCATATTGTGGTCATTGGCCAAAATGAGGCAGTAATAGTAGCTTTGTTTATAGAGAATGTTTCATACCAGTTTAATAATAGATGGTTTAATATGATGCCCACCCTTTGCAGGTATAACAGCTTCAACTCTTCTGGGAAGGCTTTCCACAAAGTTTAGAAGCACATTTGTGAGGTCAGATACTGATGTTGGAAGAGAAGCCCTGGCTCGCAGTCTCTGCTCTAATTCATTCCAAAGGTGTTCTGGCAGGTTGAGGTCAGGACTCTGTACAGGCCAGTCAAGTTCTTCCACACCAAACTCACTCATCCATGTCTTTATGGGCCTTGCTTTGTACACTGGTGCACAGTCATGCTGGAAAAGGAAGGGGCTGGCCCCAAACTGTTCCCACAAAGTTGGGAGCATGAAATTGTGTAAAATCTCTTGGTCTGCTGAAGCAACTAACTCCTGAAAAACAACCCACACCATAATCCCCCCTCCAACAAACTTTACACTTGGCACAATGCAGTCAGACAAGTACCATCTCCTGACAACCGCCAAACCCAGACTCATCCATCGGATTGCCAGACAGTGAAGCTTGATTCATCACTCCAGAGAACACGTCTTTGCTGCTGTTCAGTCCAGTGATGGCATGCTTTACAACATTGCATATGCTGAATGCTCACTTATCTAAAACATAAATATCTTAATAAGTATATTAATGATTAGTAAGTATACAGTTTTTTTTTTTGCTTCATTGGTTCACAGCCCTTTTTTCTAAAATGCCTCATGGTGTCTAGGTGTTTTTCTGCAACATCCTCACTCATCTTTGTGATGTTTTTTCCATGTGGATGATGTTTGTGCTCTAACTCTGTGCAGTACTATTCACACATACACACATTTTCTAAGCCACTTCTCCCTCAGGCTCACGGGGGGTGCTGGAGCCTATCCCAGCTGTCATTGGATGGAAGACAGGATTCGATATTCACGTGCCACCCAAATCTTCATTCCATTTTAAAAATTGTTTAATCTTTAACACTTTTAAAATTTAATTTCTTAATGACATTTCACGTAAAACACTGACCGTCAGTCACGAAAAAAAATTTGATTGATGCTGTTATTTTTGTTTAGCCATGTAAACATGAATATTTTTTTTAGTTTTTTCAGAAGACAATATAAAAGTTTAGAACTAATCAGTGAAGGTAAGGACAGTGATACAAACTGCTGCCACTTCAGTTCATCAGTTGCAGTACGGGTTCACTGCTATAAGTTTGTTTGACTCACCATAGCCTGTGGTTGTCTTTACAGCAAGAATCACCATGATGGTAGCATGACAAACGCCTTGTTGACACATTCCCCTAAAATATTTTACCACCCTCTTAGAACCTTTGTTTAAAAAAAAAATACTGGTAACAGTCTTGCTTCATGAAGCTACAGTCACACTGGACTATTATTTTGCGGTTTTCTTCACAAGTGGAAGAATTTTTGACAATTTTGACATTGTGTTGAATGTATAATATTTTAATTGTTCAAGAGAGGAATGGCTTATGGGAAGAAGTTCCTCTGTAGCCTGGATGTCCTGATCCTCATCTGGCTGAAGCACCAGTCTGAGGGAGCCAGAACAGGTGGTGGCTAGGGTGTGACTAGATGTACATCCTCTGCTGGGCTCTCTTGATGATGCAGCAGATGTTGTTGTCCCACTTCACTTTGTTGGTGATTGTTGTGCCCAGGAACTTGCAGGACTCCACTGCTATTACAGTTCTGTCCAGAATGGTGAGTGCTGGCAGGGTTGGAGGGCTTCTTGTGAAGTTCACTCTCATATTCACTGTTTTTGTTGTATTCAGCACCAGGTTGTTGTGGCTTCTCCAAAGGACCACCTGATCGACCACCTGACTCTTCCCATGCCCTGGATTGTGCTTCTGCCACCATTGCTGCTGGTACCTATCTGCTGAATCGGGAGTCATTCGGGCCAACCAGTTCCTAAAGGCCTCTTTCTTCAGCTTGAGGGCCTCCCTCACCACCAGTGTCCACCAGGAGGTTCTTGGGTTACCGCCCCGACAGGCACCCAGAAGCTTTTGGCCACAGCTATGCCTGGCAGCTTCCACAATGGAGGTTTTGAACAGGTTCCATTCAGACTCCATGTCCCCTACCTCTTTCGTATACATGAGAAAAGCTCTCCCGGAGGTGGGAGATGAAATCATTCCGAACAGGGGTCTCCGACAGCCGTTCCTACCAACTTGGGCCTACCGGGTCTGACCATCAGTCTTCCCTGCCATCTGATCCAACTCACCACCAGATGGTGATCAGTTGACAGCTCAGCACCACTCTTCACCCTAGTGTCCAGAACATATGGTCCCAAGGTCCCAACAGTTTCTATTCACAGGCCATCAGGCTGGTGAACACCTCACTAACTACCTCTTCGCCCCTCCCAATCTGAACTGATTTAACCTTGCACTCAACAACTGCACCTTACCTGCACTGTACTGCTGCTGTTAGAACAATACTGTTTACACCTATTACTGCAGTAATATTGTTTACTGTTTACATCTGTTTTCATCTGTCACTTGATGCACTTTATGAACAGCTGCTCCACATATTTGTACATACGCACGTGTAACTTTAATTTTATTTCAACTTTGCACATACTGTACACTTTTTACTTTTACCTTTTAATACGGTTTTTTAGAGTTATTCTTATATTTTCTTTTTTTTATTCTCTTAAGAGTATATATGGTGAATGGAGGAACAGCAAAGTAAGAATTTCATTGCACAGTGCAACTGCCTGTTCTGCTGTGCACATGACAATAAAACAAGGCCGAATACTCTGACTGGTTCAGACCCACATCAAAGCCACCATTAACGTCACTGTGGATCCACACCAGTATGCGTACAGGAGGAATGCCATCTCCTCTGTGGTCCACACTGCCCTCACCCACCTGGAGCAGAAGGATTCCTATGTTCGTATGCTCTTTGTGGACTTCACATCTGCTTTCAACACCATGATTCCTCAGACCCTGATAACAAAACTCTCCTCACTTGGACTGAGCTCTTCCATGTGCAACTGGGTCCTAGACTTCCTGACCAACAGGCCGCAGTCTGTGAGGATCCACAACATCTCCTCCCCCACCATAACCCTCAGCACTGGCTCCCCTCAGGGCTGTGTGTTGAGCCCCCTCCTGTTTACACTGCTTACATATGACTGCTCACCTATCCATCCAGGCTGTCATATTGTGAAGTTTGCGGACGACACAGCAGTGGTTGGATGCATCACAAACAGAGATGAGTCCAACTACAGGCAGGAGGTGGAACACCTGGAGGGTTGGTGCAGAGAAAACAACCTCTGCATCAACGTAAAGAAGACGAAGGAGATGATTGTGGACTTCAGAAGGGGCCATCATGACCACCTCCCTCTGCACATTGGAGGTTCTGAGGTGGAAGTGGTCGACAGCTACAGGTACTTGGGTGTGCACCTGAGCAGCAACCTCACCTGGAGCAACAACACTTCCACTCTGGTCAGGAAGGCACATCAGCGGCTCTACTTCCTCAGGAGGCTGAGACGAGCTGGACTCGGGAGGGCAGTCCTCACCTCCTTCTACAGATGTGTGGTGGAGAGCGTCGTGTGCTCCAGCATCAACGTGTGGCATGGAAGCTGCTCTGCTGCAGATAGGAAAGCACTGCAGAGGGTGGTGAAGGCTGCACAGAGGATTGCTGGAGTCAGCCTCCCCAGCACCACAGACATTTACACCTCCAGATGCAGGAAAAGGGCTACCTGCATCAGGAAGGATCCTACCCACCCAGCACATGCACTTTTTGTCCCGCTCCCCTCAGGCAGGAGGCTGCGGAGCATCAAGTGCAAAACAACCAGACTCAGAAACAGCTTCATACCAGAAGCTGTAAGGCTCCTAAATTCCAACTGAACACACTGCACTGACACTTACAAGAACAAGTACTGTTACAGACACTGTCACTTTAAACCGCACTGAGACACTTTATCTAGACACTTTATCCACTGCTCTAAGTCAATATCATGCTGCTATAGCAAACTTGCACTCTGGACTTCATATTGCTGCTAACTGCCTACTCTCCTACTCTCCCTCTCTTGTGTACTTTCTATTTATTTATCTATTTTAATAACAGCTCTTGGGTGTAAACTGGACCATGAGATCTTAATTTCGTTCCACCTCATGTACCATGTGATGCGAATGACAATAAAATCTCCTTGAATCCTTGAATCCTTGAATCCTTTTGTTTGGTGCATAAGCACAGACAACAGTCAAAGTTTTCCTCTCTGCAATTTTAATTTGCATTGAGGCAACCCTCTCGTCCACCAGGACAAACTCCAACTGCATGGTCACCAGCCAGGGACTTGTGAATATCCCCACACCCACCCAGCATTTCTCACCCTGTTCAACCCCTGAGTAGGAGACCAACCCCTATCCAGGAGTTTGGTTCCAGAGCCGACACTGTAGGTGGAGGTGAGCCCAACTATATCTAGTGTAACGGGGAGTGAGGAGGCGGACGCACGTGCTGAGATAAGCGACTTTTATCATGGGCAAATCCAGGGTCATGGTCAATATGGTCCAGGGTCATAGAGCCAACATGGATAGAACGATATACAGACATGATGACAATAAACAGGTTCAAACAGATCAAACAAACAGCATGATCAAACAAAGACCAGCCAAGACACGGGGCAAACACAGGGCTTATATACACAAGGAAAACAAGGAACAGGTGGAAACAATCAGGGGCAGAGTCATGAAACGAGGGGGCTAAAGCAAATCAAACACACATGGGTTAAACCAAAACATGAACACATGGACAGGACTGGGAGGGGCCAATCATGACAGTACCCCCCCATACACATTGAGGTGTGCCAAACAAAACAGAACAAAACAAAAACCAAACAGACACTAGGGACCAAAAACAAGAACCGAACCACACTAGACAAGGACAGGACCCGGGACAGGACATGGGACAGGCACAGGAGCCAAGACAGGAGCAGGAGAATGTAGAACAGCAAGCATGGGCAGAGAAGCAGAAATGGAAACAGGCGCAGAGGCAGAAACGGGCACAGAAGCCGAAGCCGAGACACGAGAACAAGGAACAGAGACACGAGAAATAGGAGACCGAACAGGCACAGCGACAGGAGAGGAAAACAAAGAAACACCAGACACAGGAACACGTGAAACAGAATGAGGATGAAACACAGAGGGAGGACGAGGAGGCCCAACACAAAAAGACACCAGACAAGAGACGACAGGAGAAACAGGACAAGGAAAACAAGAACGCAGCACAGACCACGCAAACGAGAGGGGAACAGGAACCAATACAGACACAGGCACAGAAACCGGCACACAGACAGAAACAAAATGAGAAACAGGAACGGACACCACCACAGGAACAGACACAGAAACAACAGAAGGGAACAAGACAAAACCAGGAACAGACGAAGGCAAAAACAAAGGAACTGAAACAGGAGACCCAGAAGCAGACCTCAGAAGGAACGGGAGGCCAATGGGGAACAGCAGACATGGGAGAAACAGAAGACCCACGGGGAATGGGGTGCGAGGAGGCAGATAGAGACAACACAGATAGAACGATATACAGACATGATAATAAACAATAAACAGGTTCAAACAGATCAAACAAACAGCACGATCAAACAAAGACCAGCCAAGACAAATGGCAAACACATGGCTTATATACATAGGGAAAACGAGGGACAGGTGGAAAACAGGTGGAAACAATCAGGGGCGGAGTCATAAAACGAGGGGGCTAAAGCAAAGCAAACGCACATGTGGCATCTACTTGGTAACTCTCAACCTCCTGCACAAGTTCCAGCTCCTTCCCCCCAAGTGAGGTTACATTCCATGTACCAAGAGCCAGTTTCTGCTGCAGGGGCCTAGACAACCAAGGGCCTCCCCGCAATCTCCCACTGCCAATATGGCACTGCACTGCTCCCTCATGGCCCACATGGCCTCCCCACATTGCTTCTTTGGGCTGAGCCCAGCCGGGTTATGTGGGCTGCCCGGCCACCAGGCGCTCGCCGTGGAACACTACCCCCAGGCCTGGCTCCAGGGGTGGGTCCCAGTGACACTTTCCCAGGTAGGGTACATGATTTTTTGTGCATATCGTGCATGGAGTGGTTTGGATCGCGTTAGTCTGGGTCTTCACTCCAGACCTGTTCGCCCTGGGAGACCCTACCAGGAGCATATTGCTCCCGATGACTTATCTCTGAAGATCCCTAGACCACACAAGCCCTTCTGCCACGACAAGGCCCCGACATGACAAGGGTAGCTCTTTTTTGCTGCTTTGTTTTCTTTGTTGAGTGTGTTCCTTGCCTGATTTCCTATACACTGCTTCTTTTAACCGGCACAACCTTTTCAGTCTGGCATTAAAGTCTGTAAGTTGGAGCTCTGTGCTGGTGATCTGGTCTGAGAGAGCATGCAGTGCCTCATGGAAGCATGACTGGGGTGTAATGTAGACTCCTGCAAGAATGACAGACATAAACTGCCTTTGACTGTAAAATGGTTTGCAGTTTATAAAAAATGATTCCAGGTTAGGACTGCATGTTTTTGTTAATACTGTGACATCTGTACACAAGCTTTGGTTGATATCAAAGCAGATTTCTCTACCTTTTTTCTTGCCTGAGAGCTCTATGGAGGTTAAAGCCATGGAGCTGGAGCATGCTGTCCGGGGTGGACTCAGTGAGCCAAGACTCAGTGAAGCACAGCGGAGAGAGAAAAGTCCTTGTTAGTTCTGTTTACAAGGGAAAGCTCATCCAAGTTATTCCCTAAGAAACGAAGATTTGCCATGTGAATGCTGGGCAGTGTGCACTGTGAGAGTCAACGCTTCAACCCGCTTCCCACATCTGTGTGTCCACCTTCACCTGCTGTAGAGAGCAGCCTTTATTCACTAAAATCTTTAAAAAACAGTCAGAAAATGAAAAGTCAGGAGTAATGTCTTATGGCATGGACTGCCTGATGTTCAGCAGATCTTCTGCACTGTATGTGAGAGAGGCCGTTTCACATGTAACAGTACAAACAAATAAAAACAAAACAGTCACTAAATCAGTCAATAAATGTAAGTTTGATAAATGAAAGAGTTATAATGGCTTTAATTATAGGTGTGTCCCATGTTATTAACCATTGTCTAAACAGCAACAGCCCACAAAAGTATCAGGCTATGAAAAAAGCAAAGCTTGACTGAACTGAATGGAAAGGCCATAGTGTGGTCATTGGTCAGAATGAGGCAGTAATAAAAACAGTAATAACAATGTTTACAGAGAAGGTTTCATATCAGTGGCAGCTCAAAGTTCTTTACAGACACATGATAAAGCATAACAGTAATAAAACATAAGTATTAAATTAACATATAATGCAATGACAGATCCAATTACAAAGATTACAAAAAGAGATGTAGAATTATGATTAAGTGCTAATTTAAAGAGATACAGTACTGTGGAATGGTTTTAGTCATCTAAGCAAATTTTTAAACAATTTACCTCAGCAGTGAGTTCATCACTATATACATTAGAACAGTCATATTCATAATTCAAATAAACATAAAAACAATAAAAAGTAACAAGAATTTCGTGTCCATATTTTTCCTTGACAACTTCACAGCCACCACAGAGACTTGTTAATGTCATCAATTACATCATGAGCACAATTTACAAAAATCAATGTTCTATAAACTTTGTTTATTCAAATATTAACACTTTTCTCAGCAAATAAACACAAACTACACAAATAAATAGATTTGGAAAATGTGTCTTGGGTGCCTCAGACTTTTTGCACAGTACTGTACTTCAAATGTTTCATAAGTGTCTTCTGAGTGTGACTGCCTAATAAAATGTGCAATTGAGTTCCACAGTTTAGAAGCATAACAAAGAGAGGCCTTTCCACATTTTGTGTTTTACATAAGGTATTTTCCTCGAGAGCCAGAATCTGCAGATCAAAGATCATGTTTCAGAGAATAAACACACAGCATGGACAATGTGAGAGATTATCAACCTTCTGCCCCAAAAGATTCTGTATTCTGTAAAAGGGGTATTCTGTGGGAGGTGCTTCGGGAGTACGGGGTACATGGCTCTTTGCTACGAGCCATTCAGGCCCTGTACAAACAATGCAGGAGTTTGGTTCGCATGGCTGGCAGTAAGTCAGACTCGTTCCCAGTGAGAGTTGGACTCTGTCAGGGCTGCCCTTTGTCACCGATTCTATTCATAATTTTTATGGATAGAATTTCTAGGCGCAGTCAGGGATGGAGGGTGTCCGTGAGGATTGATGACCTCAAGGTCACATCACTGCTGTTTGCAGATGATGTGGTCCTATTAGGGACATCAGGCCGTGAACTTCAGCTTTCGCTGGATCGGTTTGCAGCCGAGTGTGAAGCAGCCGGGATGAGGATCAGTACTTCCAAATCCGAGGCCATGGTTCTCAGACGGGAAAGGGTGAAGAGCCTTCTCTGGGTCAGGGATGAGCTCTTGCCTCAAGTGGAGGAGTTTAAGTATCTTGGGCTCTTGTTCGCGAGTGATGGTACAAGGGAGCGGGATATTGACAGGCGGATTGGTGCTGGGTCAGCAGTGATGCGGGCTCTTTACTGGTCTATTGTGGTAAAGAAAGAGCTGAGCCATAAGGCAAGGCTCTCGATTTACTGGTCGATCTACGTTCCCACCCTCACCTATGGTCATGAGCTTTGGGTAATGACCGAAAGAATGAGATCGCGAATAGAAGCGGCTGAAATAAGTTTCCTCCGCAGGGTGTCTGGACTCTCCCTTAGAGATAGGGTGAGAAGTTCGGTCATCCGGGAGGGTTCATTTCAAGAAGTCTGGAGATCACAAAAACTAAGTTCTTATGAGAATCTATAACAAAGTTAGCGGTAACACTTTACATTGTGTTGACTAACTAACATGTAGTAATGCATTAGTTAACATGAATAAGACATGAAGTAATGCATTAACAACGGTTACCTAATGTTAAGTAAACATGTTACAAATGCATTAGTTAATGTTGTTTTCATATGAAATGTTGACTCATTAAGTAATGCATTTGTTAACATGAACTGAGCAACTGTTAACAGCAACTGAGCTTCTACATTGATAATGGTTAACTAATGTTAAGTAAACATGTTACAACTTCATTAGTTTATGTTCTAGTGTTTTGCTTATGCACGGCAGTTATACATAATGCTTCAAAAACCAATGTTAAGTAAAAGTTTAATTGGCTGAAATGATGCTTTACAAATGGTAGCAACTAACTTGTTTTATTTGCTTACCTCTATTTACTGATGTAGAATTTTGTACTTTGTACTGTATTTTTAAATGATAACACTTCTCTCTGCTTTCCCCTCAGTTCCATTCCAGTCATTAAGGTTTAGTTGCTTGTTGGGGTTTCATTGTATTGTCTTGTTGAGATGGTTCAGCTCCTGCTTGACCTTTTTGCTCACATCTCTCACTTTGGAGCTTTAATATTTTAGTTTAGATGCAAAAGGGAATAAAAAGCTAAGAATATAGTTGTCAGTTCCTATGCTGAGAGATTCTGGATGGAGCTTGACTGGAGCTTTCCAAGTTACTGATTACTTATGTTTGTAAATGAGCGCAAGGTAATATTATTATTATTTTATATATAAAAGCTTACATTAATGTGCTATATTATGATGTATGTTAGATATGCTTCTGTGTGTATTGCGAGAAGGAATTATATATACCATTCTCTCAGTCATATCAGTCAGGGGGCAGCATACTAAAATTATTTACTCACCTACCCAATTCGCTTCCTTTTTCCTAATTTTATCATGCATGTGTGAGTGTGAATGGGACAGTTTTAGGAAGTCAGCATACATTTAGAAATTGTAAGTATAAACATGATTGTATAAACAGACATTTTCCTCAAAGGAAACTCAGACAGCATAACATGCTTTATGTTAAAACCAGTAATGTCTTAAAATGCATTACTAACATTTATTAAACGTTACCAAAGATTTCTAAGGTCTTGTTCAGTGAATTTAATGTAACTGATGTAAAGTGAAAACAAATAATGCCTTAGTAATGCATTACAAACATCTATTAGACATTATTAAAGGTTTATTATTAAATTAACACAAAAGTACATGCTACAACTGAAAACGAGGTTCATCACAGAGCTGGTGGTATGTCTCTGGTGTGGCAAGGGATAGTTCTGCAATGGAAGCAGTCAGTGTAGTTGCATCAAAAGGCTGCCCAAGCTCCACCCTCAAGCAGCCACGAGATGTCCATCCCCTGATGGAAACCAGGTATGTCTGCATGCTGACACAGACCCAGACCAATACATGAGCACCAGCCTTCGAATGAGTCCCCAGACAACCCCTTCTTGTTACGGCCAGCTTGTTACGACCGCAACATAAAGAGGAGACAGACTGCAAACTTATAACAAAATATAAGTATCTTTATCCAAGCTTTAAGTATTAAAATGTTAAGAAAGGTTGTCTAGGGGAAAGATTTAGAGTGATGTCAAGTTAAAGATAAAGATGACTCCAAACCGGACACAGCCAGTGTTCTCAGTTCCCAGGGAGGTCCAAAATCCTACGCTAGGAAAAAGTGAGAGAGAGAAAGGGACACAAAGACAGGGAGACCACAGGACAAGATGTCCTGTCAACATGTGGCCCTAAACACAACTCTCAAGCCCTTCTTATAGCTCCTCTCCCTATTGGTGTAGTCAAGTATAGCTCCAACTCCACCCACTGGCCTTATCCATCACTAACTTGGCCAGCACAGGGCACAAAAGGGGTCGTCACATCCTGAAGTCAGCCCCCAGACTCCAAAGCAAGCTGGTTCCTTCAATTTTCAGTCAGGGCCCTGACACCAAGTTATTTAATAAGAAAACATTTAATAAATGCATCCATCGATATAATTATTCCTGTCCACACCAGAACCACACTACCTTATATTATTTAGCTGTGAATCACTTTACTCAAGCTATTTCTTTTTCCTGTTGTTCATCAATGAAAGTAACCCAATTAACCCCCATTTAACCAATAACTTCCCTTTTATTGAAGCATCCTTGGTGCGAGCATTTCTCTCTCTTGCCCTGGTCCGTAGTCTTCAAATAAATCCGGGTTACCCTAAACCCTTATCTAAGGTTCTAGCAATGAAAACATTCAATTGCAAAAGCCACTACTCACATCATATAAATATATTTCTAACACATTTCTTGCTCATAAATGATATTTTTCTGTTTGCAAGGTCATTATTAAAAGTTTGCTAATCCTTTTGTAATCAGTAAGAAGCAAACCTTAAAGTGTGTCAGTAAAAGAACATCATTAAATATGACAACACTTATTTAGTGATGAAAACTGTTGCAGTGCTGTTGTCTAGCAACATGTCCCACAGGCTCCACCCCTCTATGTCAGGTTTGATAGTTTTACCAGATACTATAAATGCATGAGAAATGTTGCAATAAGCATATTTATTTGTGCTCCTTGCACTTGTTACTTTACTTTATGCAGATTTTATTCTTCAGTTGTTGACTTGTAAGGTGTGCATTTTTTAAACTTTTATTCCAAACATGCAGAACTCAGTGATTAACAGTAACTTAAGCATAAATGTGTTAACAGAACTGTCAAGATCTTTATTGGTGAAGATGGCGTTGGTGCAGGTTCTGGTGGGGATTTTTCTTTATGTGAATTGTCTGATGATATTTACCTTTCTGAACAAGGCAGTGTTCAGGGAGGACACTCGCTACATTTTGTTTGCACAAACCCTATTTGTTGACTCTGCTCTCATGGTTTTAACTGATATGCTTATGATTTTGAGTTTATACCAGTACCGCATACACATGATTCCTTGCATAATTATGTGTACAATTGCAACTGCTTTCACCATTTGTACTCCACTGACTCTTGTAGCAATGTGTCTGGAGCGCTATGTTGCTATATGCATGCCTTTAAGACATGCTGACATCTCTACCAGCAGGACGAGATGTTTTGGATTTCTGTTCATATGGGGCATCAGCTCCATAGTTCCATTATTCACATTAATAGCATATTTATTTGTAGTTCCTCCTGGTGCTCTGTTCACCTATGCTTTGTGTAGTGCAGAGTTAATGTTGGGGGAAGAGTGGCAGGCACAAACACGTGCTATAATTTTCCAGATCCTTTTCCTCTTTATGATCATTATCATTGTCTTTACTTACATCAAGATAATGATTGCAGCCAGAGCCGCCTCCTCTGAGAATAAGAAATCAACCAACAAGAGTCTCAGAACTGTGATCCTTCATGCCTTTCAGCTGTTTCTGTGTATAGTTCAGTTTTTAACCCCATACATAGAAATGTCTTTTTGGAAGGTAGATTTCTTGGTGTTTCATAATTTAAGATTTTCTAATTTTATAGTATTTGTTATTGCACCCCGTTGTCTTAGTCCATTGATTTATGGTCTGAGGGATGAAAAATTTTTCCTTCTTTTAAAACATAATTCTGTGTGTGGTTTGACAGCTTTTTGTCAACTTTACTCAATGAATGAAAAATAAGACTTAGCACCCTAAAATGTGAGAAATCTTTGAACAGCTCAGTATCGCAGTTTATTCACTGTGTTTTACTCACTCATTTATGAGAAATATTGAATCAGTATAGTCATAAAAATGCCGAAATAACGGTGAGCACTATAGCAAAAATCTATAAATATTTAAATATATTTTCGCTATACATGTGTACATTGATATTATGATATTATGACATAATGCACTTGTAGTTCATGTAGTACATTTAAAAATTGCTCTAAAACTCATTTTATTCCATGTTTTACAAACTGTGCTACATCAAGTCCAATTAAACAGGACTAATCATGTTCTTGATTTAATGAAATATGCAGTCGGTCAGTTTCTTTAAGTGCTGACGATATCAATATGCTTAGAAAAGTATATTGTTCATCTCAATAGCAACATTTATTGTAATAATTATAAAATATGATCTTTTGTCTATATGCTGAATGCTCATTTATCTTAAACATTCATAAGTGTTTTGTATTTCTTTTATAATTCATGCTACCAAGTAATGTTTTGTTTTACAAGGTTTGTAGATTCCCAAGCTATGGTTAAGTTGTTTTCTGATCTTCCACAGAGGAGTAGGAAAGAAACTATTAGGCTATGAGTACATTTCATTCATTTTTTCACAGAACTATGTTTTTATTTTCACAATATTTCACTGTTCTCCATTGATATTGATGTTATGCTTAACATAACATAACTATCATAACATCATTTACTACCTTGTAGTGGGTGTAGTGTTCTTTGTTTCATCAGTTCACAGCCCTTTTTTTCTCAAACGCCTCTGGTGTCTAGGTGTTGTTCTGCAACATCAATGATCTTTCTGATTACTTTTCCATGTAGATGTTTGTGCTATAACTCAGTGCAGTACTATTCATGTGCCACTCGAATCTTTATATAGCTCTTTGGCAGTAATGTGCGGGTTTTGTTTCTTGCCTTGTTTCATCTTCAACACTTTTTAAATTGTGCTTCTTAAAGACATATCAGACAGTGAAAAGTGTCAGCAAGAAGTCACCTATCTTTTTTGGTCTTCTCTTTAGATATCTTTTTTATAGTTTCTCCCCATTAGCACTCTCTGAAAACCTGAAAAACATTTATTGGCCTAAATTCTTTTTATTGGCATAAAAATTTGATTGATGTAATTAGGCTGCTAGTTCTTAAATATGTTCTACCTTCTGGAAAACACAAATAACTTGCATGTGTATACACATGGATTCCCTAAGACCATAGTAACTGTTATTATAGCCCTGTTTTTGCTCACTCTTAATCAAAATAGTAGACACCCTAACACTGATGTTTCGTCAGGCACTAAAAATCTTTATTTTAGATTGACACTGTTGATTATTTTTGTTTAGCCATTTAAACATGGATACTTTTCTTTTTTCCTTCCAAAAGACAATGTTATCATTTAAAACTAGTCAGTTAAGTTAGCAAGAGTTTTACAACCTGCTGCCACTTCAAGTCAGCTCTTCAGTTACACTACTGGTTCACTGTCCTTGAGTTTGTTTAAATCGCCATAGCAGGTGGTCGTCTTTAGAGCAAGAACCACCACAATCACATGGGAGCTGGAGCCTATCCCAGCAGTCATTGCGTGGAATGCAGTATACACCCTGGACAAGTCACCAGTCCATTGCAGGGCATATATAGTTCAGTAAATGATTAATATTAACTAGTTAACTAGGGTTTTTTTGTTTTTTGTCAACTGTGCATGACAAGTGACATTATATTGAATAAGAATATGTTTTAGAGGAGCAGGAATAGGAACTGCATATGTGTCCTTAGTGACAGTCTCCAGCCCACAGTTCTTTTAAAAATGTTTGTTTTCAGAAAAAAGTGGCAGTTCTTCAGTGAAAATCAATCAATAAATTAATAGTTTGATAAATGAAAGACACATATTGGCTTTAATAACAGGTCTGTCCCATATTATGAAACATTGCCTAAATAGCAACATCATACTTTGGGCCGATTCCTTTTCTTCTATTTACCCCTACCTGTTGTTTTTGAGTGTTACCCCAACCACTTGGAACTGAGTTACGGGTAATGGTTGAAATCTTACCCAACGAAATGCGACAACAAAAAGCACATTACTTTATTATCAGGCTACTAGCGGTGGTCTGTAGGGGACCCAGCCCGTCTTCAGTGATAGCAGAGAAGGGGAAACTTCGCCGACCTCGCCCTGCCCCTCAATCTCAGCAAACATTGGGACACCTTAACCCTAGACGTAAACATGCAAAACAGAGGGCTAAGGGTTAAGTGGTAGGGGCAAGGGGTGAAATGGGATTGGGCCTTAGAGTATTAGACTAGGAAAATGCATATTTGACTGTACTGAATGGAAAGGCCATAGTGTGGTCATTGGTCTGAATGAGGCAGTAATAACAATAGCTTTGTTTATATTAAACAACAAAATGATAATAATTTAAATAATTAATTGAAAAAAAAATTATATATACATATATGTGTGTGTGTGTGTGTGTGTGTGTGTGTGATCATGATTGCACCAAGCAACACTAGCAAAAATACAAAAAAAAAATCTTATTCAGTCTCCACCCATAAATCAGTTGTTGAAAATGGTGCAGGGTTGAACAAGGAATGGTGGCACAAATTAACCTTAACCTAAGGGAGAACTGTAATGCATTATGCACAGTGTAGCCTATATGACAAGATAATCTCACAGATGATTGGAAAATTGACTAAAGCTTTAGTGTGAGTAGATTACTCTTAGATAACTAGTTAACATTATATAACATTAACATTATACATGGTGACTTTAACCATGGCAAGTCAAAAAATAATCTTGGCAATGCCATTTATTGAAATTAATCAAAAATAGATTATGAAGATATTAACTTTTTTTGAAACTCATGACTAACATGGAAGCAGTATTATTACTTTACAACTCAGGCTACATATTGGATGTATTCACTTGTGTAGAATATGTATATTTACTGTAAAAATAAGATTTAAAATGTTGATGAGAAGCAAAAGGACACAAAAAAGGAACATAATTTAAATATGAATCAACAATTAAAATAGCTAAATGAACTACCTCTAGGCTTCACCTCTATGCCCTAGAACTATGTTTTTACGAAGACTAGAAGTACATGATGAATGTGATACCAAGCCTTGTGCTTCCTGCATCTGTTGTGTGATTTTACTTCTTACAGTTTTTATTCTACACTGGTTGTAAGGTGTGTGTTTTTCTAATCAACTGTACAATCTTAATACTTTTTTTTTTCAAAAATGCAGTTTTGTTGTTAACAGCAGTTCAAGCAACAATCTTTTATCAGAATTGTCCATTTTTCCTGTAAAAACTGTCTGATGATTTTCACCTTTTTGAAAAAGGAGGTGTTCAGGGAGGACACTTGCTACATTTTGTTTGCACAAACCCTGTTTTTTGACTCTACACTCATGATTTTATTTGATATGTTGATGGTTGGAAGGGTATACCAGTATCACCTACACATGATTCCTTGCATAATTGTGCAGTCATTTGGAACTATTGTTACAGTTGGTACTCCACTGACTCTTGTGGCAATGTGTCTTTATCGCTATCTAGCTATATGCATGCCTTTAAGACATGCTGACATCTCCACCAGCAGAAACAGGTTCTTTGGATTTCTGATTATTGGGGTTTCAGCTCCATAATTTCACTGATCACTTTGATAGTGCTGTGTTCTCAGTTCTTGATAGTGCTGTGTTCTCCTATACTGCATCTAATGCAGAATTAATGTTCAGAGAAGAGTGGCAAGCACACACATGTGGTACAATTTTACAGCTAAGATTTGAGACTTTGAGATTTTCATCATTGTCTTCACCTACATGAAGATAATGATTGCAGCCAGAGCCATTTGCTCTGAGAATAAGAAATCAACCAAGAAGAGTCTTAGAATCCTTCATGCCTTGCAGCTGTTTCTGTGTCTAGTTTAGTTGTTAATGACATATATGTATATAGAAATGGCATTTTGGAACATTGATATTATAACATTAAATAATGTAAGATATTCAAATTTAATCATGTTTGTGATTGCACCACATTGTCTTAGTCCATTGATTTATAGTCTCAGAGATAGAAAGTTTTTCCTTGTTTTAGGGTATAATGCTGTGTGTGGTTTGACAGCCTTTTCTCAACTTTATTCAGTGAATGGAAAATAAGACCAAGCTAACAGAAAATGTAACAACATCAACAGCTCCTTAACGCAGTTTATTCACTGTGCGTTCTAACTAATTTATCAGAATTACTGAATCAGTATATGATATCAGTGAATCGGAAATATGATAAACTTATCACTTGCCCCAGACATCATGTTTTTTCCTTCTGTCTATTCTGATTAATTTGCAGGAATACAAGTTAAACCTGTTTTTAGAATGTATGTTTCTAGTACTACAAGCATGAGAACATTCACTGGTCAACTTAAGACAAGGGTGTCTAATCTTTATGCAAATGGTGTGACTGCAGGTCTTTATTCTAAACTAGCTGAGGCAGTAATATCATGTACATTGCTCAAGGAAAGGTGTGCAGGCAAAGCTAGATGCTCAGAAACAGAATTGTGGAGTCTAGTTTTCTTGGGACAAATAACTACTTACAAAAATATTTTGTTCCTGTGATGAGATGATGACATCTGTGATGAGAAAGAATGACAATACAGCTCACTTTTTAAGTGTGCTAAGTTTAGCTGAAGGACATGCAAGACTACGCCTACTGTGGATCTGCTTTGGTGGTCCATAAACCACAAGGAATTTTGTGTGGTTAGGAGTGTCGTTTTGATGTGATGAACCGCTTAAAGCAGTGTTGATTGAAGTCAGTGATACAGGGAGGTACTCATTGAGTTTGGACACTACAGTCTTCTCCAGCACTTGTCAGATGGTTGTGACTTTAAAGCAATGGCGACTGGGATGATAGCTTGACTCAGTGACATGTTAAAGATATCCATCAGAACATGAGCCAGCTGTCTGCGCAGTCTCTGAGCACTTGACCTGGAGCACTATAGGGCCCTGCTGTCTTGCATGGATGAAGTCTGGACAGGGTCCTCCTCACGCTTGCTGTACACAGACACGGTATCTGGTCATTTCAAGGGTGGGTGGATTTCCTTGCCATGTCAGTGTTTTGGTATAAATCCAGTAGCACTGTCTTTGGGTTGGCATGATTGAAATCCCTGGCAAAAATGAAAAAAGCATCAGGATTAGAGGACGGCATTCACTGATGCCGCCGTACAGCTTATGCTGTACTTCCTTAAAATTAGGACTGAGGGATATATAAACTTGGCTTTTAACTTGAACCCTGCTTATTAGGGGCTTCCTCCTTATATAGGCACAAGTGTCAATCCAGAGTCCAGACACAATTTCCCAAGTACATTCTACATTTGCAGGTTTCAACAAGTATTTTGAATTTAAGTTTAAAAAATGGATAAAGCATTACTCTTAGAAAAAAGCTATGAAGCTGTAATTGGTGCAATACCCCTCTTGTCACTGAGATGGTACCTTCAACAGTACATCTCTAATGGTGTAAATAATTTAGCAAAATGTATCTAAAGCAGTTATGGTTTAACAGATATTTAAATTTAAATTTTATTCATAGATCACAGGCACAAAATATAAGATTGTTGCACCCCCTGCAGGGCAATTAAAGTCAAACTGGCATGCCCCATCAGACTGCTATCATGTCCGCATCAAACTTGTTCAAAATCAGACATTGTCTACATTTTATCCAATAGAGTTTAAAAAAATACTAGCCACACTGTTTGATTGTTCCAATAATGTAATAAAAAGCTAATGTTTCTCTTATTTATTTATAGTCAGCTTCAGAACATTAGACAAAGATAATGAAAATGAACTAAAATCAATATGTTTTATACACCACTCATGCAATGAGTGATTCTTCAGGCTTAAACAAATTTGTAAACTGCAGATGTTATGTTTACAGTTAGTCTTGGGACAGAAGAAGTTTTCTTTAGCAATAATGTTTTAAAACCATTTCAAAATTCAAAACAAAGCTGCCTGGGGGGGATTCTGAGGCGCTCCCAGGCCAGCTGGGCGATACAGATAGGTGTGCGCAGAGCACACAGCATCATTAGGGACCCCTCCCACCCCAACCACAAACTGTTCAACCTACTTCCATCCGGGAGGAGATACAGGAGCATCCGGGCCAGAACCAGTCGGCTCAGGTCCAGCTTCTTTCCCTCCACAATCACTCTGCTGAACTCCACACCTCACTGATAACACTACCACTCATACTGCACACAGCAGACTATGAACTATGAGCTGTTGTTTTATTCATTATTATTACCATTGCACAAATTTAACATTCTACTGCCATGTAAATAACACATCGCAACAGTTATTCATTACAGTGTACATCTCCAACGTGTTCATGTATATATCTACACACCTATAGTGAATCTATTTTTGCATATCTATAATAGTAATTTATTCTATATACTGTAATTTGTTGCACTATGTCTATTTATTGCACACTTGCACAGTCTCTTTTTGCACTATTGCTACTATTTGCATTTCTGGTAGATGCTAACTGCATTTCGTTGCCATGTACTTGTACTGAGTAATGACAATAAAGTTGAATCTATCTATCTATATATCTATCTATAGTCACGCCAGCGTGTCCTGGGTCTTCCCCGGGGTCTCCTCCCAGGTGGACTTGCCTGTGACACCTCCCAAGGGAGGCGTCCAGGAGGCATCCTAACCAGATGCCCGAACCACCTCAGCTGGCTCCTCTCGTCGTGAAGAAGCAGCGGCTCTACTCCGAGTCCCTCCCGGATGACCAAACTTCTCACCCTATTTCTAAGGGAGAGTCCAGACACCCTGCGGAGGAAACTCATTTCGGCCGCTTGTATTCGCGATCTTGTTCTTTCAGGCATTACCCAAAGCTCATGACCACAAAAGACCACATTTACCACAAAAGACCAGTAAAGAGCCCGCATCAGGTGCTGACCCAGCACCAATCCGCCTGTCAATCCCCCGCTCCCTTTTACCATCACTCGTGAACAAGACCCCGAGATACTTAAACTCCTCCACTTGAGGCAAGAGCTCATCCCTGACCCAGAGAGGGCTCTCCACCCTTTCAGGCCTGAGAACCATGGCCTCAGGTTTGGAGGTACTGATCCTCAACACGGCCGCTTCACACTCGGCTGCAAACTGATCCAGCGAAAGCTGAAATTCACGAAAGCTGAAGTTCACGAAACCTGATGTCCCCAATAGGACCACATCATCTGCAAACAGCAGCAATGTGACCTTGAGGTCACCAAACCGGCCACCCTCCATCCCCTGACTGCGCCTAGAAATTCTATCCATGAAAATCATTAATAGAATCAGTGACAAAGGGCAACCCTGACGGAGTCCAACTCTCACTGAGAACGAGTCTGACTTACTGCTGGCCATGCGAACCAAACTCCTGCTTTGTTTGTACAGGGCCTGAATGGTTCATAGCAAAGAGCCATGTACCCTGTACTCCGAAGCACCTCCCACAGTATACCCCGGGGAACACAGTCGAATGCCTTCTCCAAATCCACAAAGTGTGGACTGTGGACTGGTTGGGCAAACTCCCATGAACTCTCCAGAATCCTGGAGAGGGTGAAGAGTTGGTTCAGTGTTCCACGACTCGGACGGAACCCGCACTGTTCCTCCTGAATCCGAGGTTAGACTATAAGCTAGACTCTCTTCTCCAGTACCCCTGCATAGACCTTACCAGGGAGGCTGAGGAGTGTGATTCCCCTGTAGTTGGAACACATCCTCCGGTCCCCCTTTTTAAAAAGAGGCACCACCACCCCAGGCTGCCAATCCAGTGGCACTGCCCCCGATGTCCACGCAATGTTGAAAAGGCGTGTCAGCCAAGACAGCCCCACAACATCCAGAGCCTTGAGGAACTCAGGACGGAACTCATCCACCCCTGGAGCCCTGCCGCCAAGGAGCTTCTTAACTACCTTAGCGACTTCGGCCTCAGTAATGGACAAGCCTATTCCCATGTCCCCAGACTCTGCCTTCTCACTGGAGAACATCCATCCATCCATTTTCTAAGCCGCTTCTCCGTCAGGGTCGCGGGGGGGAGCTGGAGCCTATCCCAGCAGTCTTCGGGCGGAAGGCAGGATACACTGGACAGGTCGCCAGTCCATCGCAGGGCAGACACACAGACACAGACAGTCACTCACACCTAGGGACAATTTAGCACACCCTATTGGCCTGACTGCATGTCTTTGGACTGTGGGAGGAAACCAGAGAACCCAGAGGAAACCCACACAGACACAGGGAGAACATGCAAAATCCACACAGAGAGGACCCCGGTCACCCGGCCGGGGAATCGAACCCAGGCCCTCCTTGCTGTGAGGCGACAGCGCTACCAACCACGCCACCATGCCGCCACTGGAGAACATGTCGGTGGGATTGAGAAGGTCCTCAAAGTATTCCTTCCACCGCCCAATGACGTCTTCAGTCGTCAGCAGCACACCATCTCAAGTATGTATTTTTCTCACAGAAAAAACAGGTGCATTTTACACACAGCCTTCTGAATGATACATAACTCAGATTTTTTTTATCCTTTGAAGCTAAAGAATCTGAGAAAAAATGTTTTGTCTCTAAGGATAATGGTGTATAGGGGTGGCCCTAAGTTCTATATCTGCATGATTTATGGTTTGTTTTTTACAATTTATTTTTGTGAAAGAATCAGAAACTTGACCGTGTGGGCCCACCACCCACAAGGTCCAGCATGGGGGAGTGGTGCAGTGTTGTACAGGCAGTGGGAAATTGCAGGAAGGCCCTTGGTGACCTAAGCCCCTGCGGCAGAAACTGGCTCTTGGTACGTGGAACGTAACCTCACTCGGGGGGAGGAGCTGGAGCTTGTGCAGGAGGTTGAGAGGTACCAACTAGATAGAGTTGGGCTCACCTCCACCCACAGTGTCAGCTGTGGAACCAAACTCCTGGATAGGGGTTGGTCCCTCTCCTACTCAGGGGTTGCACAGGGTGAGAGGCACCGGGTGGGTGTGGGGATACTTACGAGTCCCCGGCTGGCAACCATGCAGTTGGAGTTTGTGCCGGTAGACAAGAGGGTTGCCTCAATGCGAATTAAAATTGCAGAGAGGAAAACTCTGACTGTTGTGTGTGCTTGTGCACCAAAAAACAGGTCAGAGTCTTCTGCCTTTTTGGAGTGAGTGGGTGGGGTTCTGGAAAGGGTCCTGCCTACAGACTCCATAATCTTACTGGGAGACTTCAATGCTCACATTGGCAATGACTGGGAGACCTGAAAAGGCATGATTGGGAAGAACGGCCTGCCCAATCCAAACACAAATGGTGAATTGTTCCTGGACTTCTGTGCCAGGCATGAATTGTCCATAACGAAAACAACAAGTTTGAACACAAGGATGTTCATAAGTGTACATGGTACCAGAGCTCCTTGGGTCAAAGTTCAATGATTGACTTTGTTGTCGTTTCATCTGACTTGGGACCATATGTTCTGGACACTTGGGTGAAGAGAGGTGCTGAGCTGTCAACTGATCACCATCTGGTGGTGAGTTGGATCAGATGGCTGGGAAGACTGATGGTCAGACTCGTTAGACCCAACCAAATAGTGAGGGTGTGCTGAGAACAACTGTTGGAGGTCCCTGTTCGGAATGATTTCAACTCCTACCTCTGGGAGAGCTTTTCTCATGTCTCAGAGGAGGTAGGGGACATGGAGTCTGAATGGACCCTGTTCAAAACCTCCATGCTGAAGAAAGTGACCTTAAAGGATTGGTTAGCCTGGACTCCCAAATCAGCAGATAGGTACCGACAAGCAAAAAAGGTGACAGCTGCAACGGTGGCAGAAGCAAAATCTAGGGCATGGGAGGAGTTTGGGGTGGCCATGGAAAAAGACTTTCATTCTGCTTCACAGAGGTTCTGGACAACTGTTTGGTGACTCAGGAGCGGTCAGGGTGGCTGCGTCCAAGCTGTATTCGGCAAGGTTGGAGAAACTCTGACTTCAAATGAGGATATTGTCGGTCAGTAGAAGGAGCACTTTGACAAACTCCTTAATCCAGGAGACGTGCCTCCCTTACGGGAGTCAGGGCCAGAGGCTTCTGGTGTGTCAAGTTCTATTTCCCTGGTGGAGGTTACTGAGGTAGTTGGTAAGCTCCTCAGTGGCACGGCACCGGGGATGGATGAGCTTCATCCAGAGATGCTTAAGGCTCTGGAAATTGTGGGGCTGTCGTGGTTAACATGCCTCTGCAATATTGCATGGACCTCAGGAACAGTACCCTTGGACTGGCAGACCGGGGTGGTGGTCCCTATCTTTAAAAAAGGGGACCAGAGGGTGTGTGCCAACTATCGGGGTATCACACTGCTCAGCCTTCCTGGGAAAGTCTATGCCAAGGTGCTGAAAAGGAGACTTCAATTGAGGAGAAAGAAGGGGGAGAAAAAAGGAGCGGCTTGGGGTCTCCGGGAATGAGCTGGAGGAAGTTGTGGGGAACATCTGAGATTCTCTGCTCCCTCAACTGCTACTGTGACCCTATCTGGACTAGTGGTTAACAATGATGATGATGATGATTATGATGAATCAGACACAAAACAACAGGGTTCCAGCACTTTGACCCATATTAAATATCATAAATCATATCTTTCAACAGTATGTCCCAAAAATCACATTGTGTTCCAATTGTGAATCTATAAGACATTACATATTGATCTATCATCAACTGCAATACTAATGCTGTCAATAAAAACACTATAAATGTTGCTATGCAATTTCTGTAAGCAAACTGAAGTACCATAGGCCCCGCCTCATCACCAAGGGTCTTTGAGAACAGTATAAGTACACCAGCCATAGGATCATGCCCACTGCAACTGCTGGTTATTTTACTGCTTACACTTTATTTTCAGTAGGTCCCCATAGCTGTATTTGAGTATTAATTATTCAATGTGATTGGTTTGTCAGATATACCTATTCTAGATCTATTATATTAGCTTTTTTACAGACATGCAGAACTCAGTGAATAGTAGCTTAGACATTATTCAGTTGATGAATTTTTCAAGAATATTTATGCAGAAGGTTGTGTTGGTGCAGGTACTGGTGGGGATTTTCTTTTATGTGAACTGTCTGATGATATTCACCTTTCTGAAAAAAAATATGTTCAGGGAGGACACTCGCTACATTTTGTTTGCCCAAACCCTATTGGTAGACTCTGTTCTTATGGTAATGAGTGATGCAATGTTGATTTGGAATAATTACATGTATCGTATTCACATGATTCCTTGTATTATCATCTGTACAGTTGTAACTGCTTTCACCATTTGTACTCCACTGACTCTTGTGGCAATGTGTCTGGAGCGCTATGTTGCTATATGCATGCCTTTAAGACATGCTGACATCTCTACCAGCAGGACTAGATTCCTCGGACTTCTCATCATATGGGGTATTAGCTCCGTAGTTCCATTGTTCACTTTGGTAGCATATTTGTCTGTGGTTCCTCCAGGCAGTCTGTTCTCCTATGATGTGTGTAGTGTGGAATTAATGTTAGGACAAGAGTGGCAGGCACAGATACGGGTTACAATTTTGCAGCTTCTTTTTCTCCTAATGATCATTATAATTGTCTTCACTTACATCAAGATAATGACTGCAGCCAGAGCCGCCTCCTCTGACAATAAGAAATCAACCAACAAGAGTCTCAGAACTGTGATCCTTCATGCTTTTCAGCTGTTTCTCTGTATAATGCAGTTTTTAAGCCCCTATATAGAAATGGTATTTCTAAAGATAGATGTGTCAGTATATGGTCATTTGAGATATGCTGATTTTGTTATCTTCATTATTGCACCACGTTGCTTAAGTCCGTTAATTTATGGACTCAGGGATGAAAAGTTTTTTCATGCTTTAAAACATCATGCTTTGTGTGGTCTTGATAGCTTTTTCTCAACATTGTTCAAATTCAATCAGTGGAAAATAAGACCGATCCACACTATAGCACTTTAGAAGTGTAATGTCTTTAATTAATTTATTGTATATTAGTTATATATAAGTTTCCTAGTCTGTTTTTTATACAGTGGGAATCAAATCAGTATTTATTGTGTAACTATGTTTTACAGCATCATCATGTTTAACAACAGCTTTAATAAGCTCAGTTTAACAATGAGCTTAATAATATCCTGTGGTGATGGACTACCATTAAAAACCAAGTGCTATTAGGTTCTCACTTTCAGGTCTTCATCTAGTGCATAATTTATAAAGAAATGCCTGAGTTTTAACTGCAGCTTTTGGGAAAACAACTGCAATGATACTCCTTCCCCACCTGCTCCAAGCCCATTTGCTAGGATATCAAAGAGACATGAAGGGACACCCTTGCCTCAGGGTATCTCAGCTTCTTCCCAGTGGACATTGATGTTTTAAAGTAAAAAGTGATATGCAATTCCATCATTATCTGTAATATTTTTAGTGCTGATGTAACCACATGAAATACAACACAGACTGTCTAGAATGCTACATTGACATTACAGCTTGGCCTAGACAGAACTGACTTCATCATACAGTCCTTCACAAAAAGGCCTCTATCCCCATAATTTACTGAATAATGTATATTCTGTTCTTGGTTAGTGCTGCTAAATGATAGTAGTATGACCCATGTTAACGTCTTTATGCTGACATGACAACACTCGTCTTTTCAACATTTTGCAATTACAAGCTTCTCTCCAAAGCTGTGAATCATCAGGTAATAAGCTCTTCTGCAAAGTGGACACACTGTTGGCACAGGTAAGGGGGTGTTACTAAGCAACCTGCATCCTATCAGTGACAGGGGGATATCTTTGGAGATGTTTAGCCCTACAAAGAACTGGTTCAGCCAGCCAGCCCAGGCCCCATGACCCCCTTGGTAAAACAACGGGCTCATTCTTTGCTCCACTGCTGACCTCATTGTCTCTTTGTGAAACGAAAATCCTGAGTTGCATTCTGCTAAATGGTTGAGCACCGAGCAGCAGGAGCGCACAGCAGACCCAGCTTGTGATGGAGCAGAGAGGGTGACCGAGAGCAGGAGTTGCCAAAGCCGTGCTAGCCTTGACCCTCACAACCAGGAAAAAACATGGTGAGACTTATGCTTATTTTATAAAAATAAGTTTGTATTAAGCTCTTAAGGTTAGGTTTTTAACAGGCTATGAGATTTGTGTGGAATTGCTTTCAAGAATATGTGACATACACCACAGTGCTATACTGTACCGGTAAAGAAGTTACTAGCCTATTCAACACGGGCTATATAAGCAACCTTGTGTGTGAAATCACTTAAAACATAAGCTTATATTTACTAATATCACCACATTTTACTTGCCTGCAGTCATTGTTTGCTGTCATTTAGACCAGACATTGATGGAATATTGTTAAACTTCAATTTCTTGAAATTGTCTTGAAATAAAATGATTTTAAATATAGATGTGCATTTAAATAATCTTTAAACATATAGGACTGTACAATATTCCTAATCTCATTTATGATGTCTTCTTATAAGTTCATGCAGCAGAGTTTTTTTTTGTTTGTTTTTTTTAACTGGTAGCTTTTATTTACATACATACACGCAATGGTCACAGTATAATGGAAAAGACATTTCATGTAACTGTGTTGTTAAGCGAGTGTATGAGTGCATGAATGGGTTTGCAGGGAATCACAGGAGAGCTACTGAGCAAAGCAAGGTGTGCACAGTTGGCTTGGCAACAAATCTGGCCAACAGAAATGATGACATGATTACAGCTATCAACACTACAATCCATCATAAACAATATCTACCTCATAATAAGTTCTGTTTGATCAATATGGTCAATGTTTGCATTACAGAGTCTTGGCGAAGGTCCTCTGGCTGTGATTGAAAACCCTGTGGCAGTCAGGCATTCTCTCCAGGATGAGAGGATGAGAATGGCTCAGGGGAAAGGAGGACAGGACAGTCCTGGCTCCTGGCTCAGAGAGATGGAGGCCCCACACCCAGGTACAGACAGCCTGCATCAATGACACCTTAGATCAATGCACCACAGATAAGTGAGGATACAGACTGAACAAGGGCTGTCATGTGGGATTACAAATAAAATTAGAATTTTACTCTTTTTATTTGTGTAATATTTTCGCATATTTAAATTTTAACTCCATTATTTTACCAAAAATCATGCACCATGAAGTTTTCTGATTTGCAAAGAATTTATGTATTATTAAAATTCACCCCCAATATCATTGTCATTGTTAGGCATTAAGAGAGGCTGCTCTGAGGCATGATCACACCAATTATAGTAAAAGTGTGTAACTGGTGCGGGTGGCTGCAGTAGCTGTGTAGCATTGCCTATTAAGTCAACATATTGCTCCGTTAATGGTTGAATAGCAAAAAAAAAGCTACAGTGTGACGTTTGCAGGTATTCTCAAAGGATGTAAGCTTCTAATAATGGCAACACTTGTTGTTTTGTTTGCTTATGATTGGCAATTGCATGTTCCCGGTTCAGTTCTGAGTGGTTAGTACCAATTGTGTTGTAATATTATTATAACTAGGTAACTAGGTTAAGCTACTAAAGAGGTAGCTTTAAACATTCAGATGCATGTTTTTCACATTAGAATGTGCATTTTCTTATAGGCTTTGGGGAATATTTGAATGTCAGATTTTATTTTCATAGGCCAGACCTTTGAAAATAAGTGTGCTCTAACTGCCTGATGATACAAAATAATTCTTATTATTACTGTTAGTATTAGCTGTTGTAATAGGGTGGGTAGGGTGTAATGTGGTTGGGATAGTGTAGTGGTTAACACCTCTGCCTTCTACACTGTAGACTGGGGTTCAATCCCCACCGGGGTAAGCACCCTACACTATACCAATGAGGGTCCTTGGGCAAGACTCCTAACACCGCCTTGGCCTACCTATGTAAAATGATCAAATTGTAAGTCGCTCTGGATAAGAGCGTCTGCCAAATGCCATAAATGTAAATGTAATAGTACTAAAAACTGTAGTGGTACTACAAGTAGTATGCTAGAAAGAATTTTTATTTACTAACAAAATGTGCACTTTTTGTCTTTCTACACTCTTCTTGAATTTGATCAGTCTTTCATTCAGTATCCACAAATATGTCCACTCAACGTGTGATTAGAGTGTTGGCTGCTCTGTGCGCTCTTGGGCTACTTGGAGGTGTTGTTGTCGGTGTGTGGTTCATTGGTAAGATGGTTTTCAGTATCAATCTCAACATTCACAAGCTGCACTTATAAATCCCAGAAGTACTGGGGTACACATATGTTTATCTTTCTCTGTCTCGCTCTCTCTAGTCAAACTTCTTTTAAGGCCTACCTCAACTCAGAGTCCTACAGGGTTGGGGGATACCAAAGAAACCTCCTTCTGCAATGTATCAGAAGACACCTCTGTTACTGACCCCAGGAAAGGTATGTGCCTTTGGCATGCAGCTCTATTTACTTCCCTCCAGACCAGCCTCTGTGAAAACAATACAGGGCCAGATGGTAAACACAGCAACCTAGACAATCCCCTATGAGTGACAGTGCTACACTCTAAATGAAAAGAACAATGAGATGAGCCTGCATGACAGATGACAGAAAAAGCCAAAGACCTATAACAATTGTAGAACACAGGGAGGCATGGCATGCAGCAGGACGTAAATAAACAGTCAGTACAGATATTCACAGGAACAGTAACGGTTTGAAAATAATAAACAGCAGCTGTAAATGAGCATATGAATTGTGATGCTGCAATATTTTACCATTTATCCTTCTCTCTTCTACAATAAGCAACATGTATGATTATGCATTTTGTTCAGGAGCTTTTAAAATGTCTATTGGTCTTTGAAAAGTTTGATGGATTTTTTTCAGATCTGAAGCAAGAGTGAAACTTGTCTTTCTCTTATTTTTCAAAGATTAAATCTTAAAAAGAAATAGTTAGACAATAAACATGCATGATTTTCTACTTTCTCAAATCAGTTAAGACACTTTTTGCTTCTTTAATTGAATAGAACTGATGCTGCCAGGCTAGCATGGTTCACAACCACTGAAATAGTCACCAAAACTGTTTCCACAATGCCAAAAATCTTCATATATTTGCTTCAAATTATGTCTACAAACAACACAAACTTATTCAGAAAAAAATAATTATTTGCACATTTAAGCCAAAACTGGAACTTTCCTGTAATCAAAATATACGTGGTTGAGGTTCATTATGCAAAGACCTTAAATCCATAACCAGACATTGTATCCACTCACTTAGCTGCTCTACCTACATTATTCCACAGTGTGTCTGTGCTACGAATTACTTTAGCCCTATCTTAGGTTGTCACTCATGGAATGACACCAAATTGTGCTCAGGAAAGAGATGATTTGGTTATCCTAAATAACTGCTCCTTCTTTCACATACTCAGAGAAGTGTTTGTTGTTGTTATTGTTGTTGTTGTTTTCATTTTTGTAGTTCACAGTGAGCCATACTCAGCTCTAAACCACTTCATCTGAATTAAGACCTGGATGCAGTTTGAGTGGGATGAGAGACATTTAGGGCATATATTTGTAGAAATGTTGCAGAAATTATGCATTTGGAAGTAAGTTGAAAATCATGCAAATCAAAATTTTCACCAAACTGTTACTTAAAGTATTGTTTTTCTTATAGTGGTTGTTCTGGTGGTCTACTGGGTCTGGGTTAGGACTCGGAATTTTTAATAATTGTTTTCATTACAGTTTTGGAAACTCCTGTTTTGTCTGTCAGAGCTTCATCTCAAACGAATAACTTGTACTTATTTGACTGGAAATAAATTATATTTTCAGTAATATATTTTTTAATCTTTGAGAAGTTATGCTTTTTAGTTATGTTTTTTATTGTTCAGTTAAATCCGTTTTATTGTCTGGCTTTTTAAAAAAATCTTCTTACCTGATTAATTACCAAAAATAATCATTACATTATTTAATTACTAATGCATTGATAATGACAGTCTGAAATGTCACCTGTCTTCACAATGCTGGGTAGTGTTTGGAGGGGTTTTGACTGAAAGGGGCTCAGTGTTTTACAGGATAAGTGCAGAGAACTCTTTGCTAGAGATACAGCTGGAGAAACTGCAGACCTGGCTGCCTGTGTGCTATGAGCGCTGGAACTCCTCACTGGGGACCCTTGTGTGCCGACAGCTGGGCTATCTGAGGTGAGCGAGGCTGACAGCTCAATCACACACGTGCACACACATTTCCAGCTCTCAGCACCTTTTACTTGGAGAGCAGCTGTGGCTGCTTTCTGTTAGTCGACCTTTCCTACAGTGATTGCAGTGCTGATACTCACTTCAGTCATGTTCACTCCTGTACCAAAGAATGACGTGCATAGTGTGTGCACATTCTGAAAGTGTCATGATGAACATGTCATTCAGAGTTGTGAATCCAGTTGTTTGATCTGACCTCTGTTTCTAGATTAACCAAGCACAAGGGGGTCAATCTGACTGACATCGGGCCAAAGTACAACGTTGGATTTGTTCAAATTACCTCAGAACACCAAAGCAATTTGGAAAGTTTATGGCAGTTCAGGTACCTCTTTTTGCAGTTCTGTGCCTGGTATATGACATTAATGAAATAATGTCCCGAGTTCACTTCAGTCTTTTTCTACAACTCTAGAGGAAGCTGCAGCACAGGAAAGGTTATAGCTCTGAAATGTTTTGGTGAGGCATTAATTAGATTTTCTTCCTGCTGGACAAAATACTATAATATTACATTTTCAACTTACTCAAGCAATAAAACTGTCATGAATATGAGTCTGGGATGTTTCCCTGTGCAGAGTGTGGGACAAGGGCAAAGTTATCCAGGATAATAGGAGGGGTAGAAGCCACACTAGGCAGGTGGCCCTGGCAAGTGAGTCTCTACTACAGCAACCGTCACACCTGTGGAGGATCCATCATCAACAGCCAGTGGATCATTACAGCTGCTCACTGTGTCCACAAGTAAGATCCCTTATTAAAAACGACTCTACCATTTACTAAAACCAGCATTCAGATAAACCAACAATATTTCTGATTATTTGTGTCCTTTAAGCTACAGGCTACCTCAAGTTTCCAGCTGGGTGGTCTATGCTGGGATTGTTACTCGCAATTCAGCCAAACTGGCTCAGTATACAGGCTATGCTGTAGAGAAAATCATCTACAACAAGAACTACAATCACAGAAGCCATGACAATGATATTGCGCTGATGAAACTAAGGACACCTTTGAATTTTTCAGGTGAAAACAGCTGAACAAAAATCACATTAATGTCCTTTCTATTGTATATTGTGTTCTGTATCTCTGTGTTCTGTATGATTCCATACTGTGCAAAAATCTTTAGCAGCCAAGAACATTGTTTAAAACTATTTATCTTGGTAGTTTGTTGACTTTGAGTGTAAAAATACTGTCCTCTCACTGCAATCCAGTCATTGCATGGATTTGTTTAATTCCATTAATAGCAGACCTGAGTTCATTCAAAGAAGGATTGATTAGCTAAAGCAGGTATTGGATGGAAACTGTAAACACTGGACATCCTTGAAAAGAGGTTTGCTAAAGGAAGGTAATTATGCTTAGTATACCATTCTGTTTTCAACTCTAGACACCATCAGGCCAGTGTGTCTACCTCAGTATGACCATGATCTTCCAGGAGGAACACAGTGCTGGATTTCTGGCTGGGGATACACACAACCTGATGATGGTAAAGAAAGCACATGTAAATAAAACACATATAAACATAGTCTATGATAAGTCTCTATCCACAAATATAATTAGGGATGATGTCTAAATGTGATGACAATACACATTTAACACATGTAAAATATTTATAAAATGCAGAAATAGGGACTACATCCACCTGGATTAGAAATATGGAGGAATATCATTTTATTTCTGTAGGACTACAAATTCAGTCAAATGACTATAATGACAATATACAAAGACAATATAAATACAATATGCATTAGAATATTTATTTTTTCTGTTATTTATTATGTTGAAACATATACAATGGAATCTGTAGTATCATATATTTCAATGTCTATATTGGAAATAATAATAATAATAATAATAAAAAACCTTAATAAACTACAGTGAGTAATATTCAAATGCATTAAAAAGTGCACTGCACTGAATCCAGTTAAACAGGCCTAATTATGCTCACTTTACAAGGAGTGTATTTGGTTCAGCTGTCTTTAAGTACTGACAATATCATGACACAGTCAGAAAAGTGTACTGGGCCATAATTTATCACAATAAATATTGTCATATTGTCCAACCTAGTTTGGTAATTAACTGATAAGATGAATCAGATGTGGTTGAGTAACTATGCAGGAATCTGGCCCTCCAGAACCAGACTTCCCAACCTCGCTGTTAAGTCTTAACTGGTAATGAATGGCTAACAAGCATCAAAAGGAAATGAAAAACAAGTTCATTAGTATATTAACATATGTTTTTATTCCTTTGCACAGTACATATTCCCGACACACTTAAAGAGGCTCCAGTGCCCTTGATAAGCACAAAAAAATGCAACAGCACCTGTATGTACAATGGGGAGATCACTCCAAGAATGATCTGTGCTGGTTATACAGAGGGCAGAGTGGACGCCTGTCAGGTAATGTTCTGGTCTCAAAAGGCCTTAAAGATATCCTCAAAAATGCTCTGGGAAAATGTAATCCTGCTAAATAACAACAGTGAAAAGAGAACTTGCTTCTCATGCAGGGAGACAGTGGAGGCCCTCTAGTTTGCCAGGATGATAGTGTATGGAGGCTGGTTGGAGTTGTTAGCTGGGGAACAGGCTGTGCAGAGCCCAATCACCCAGGTGTATACACCAAAGTGGCTGAGTTTTTAGGCTGGATTTATGAGATGATAGAGGTAGGTTGCAATAATGCCCTGCAGATATACTACACTACTAGTTTGCTATTCTTGGGGCTCAAATAAATGTGACTTTTTTCCCTCCATGCAGAGCTACTGACAGGCCGAGAGCATTACTGCACTCAAGGACCATAATCTCATAGCCTAAGTTCTTTTTGCTGGATATTGTGGACATTTCTCTCAAGGTTTATTTTTATATTGTCAAACCTCAACTCCTCCAGTTTAATATTCCATTTAGATGTTTGTAATAAACTGTGTTGTGTAACATGAGAAGTGAGTGTGGTGTTTAACTTGGAAAAAAAACAGATTTTTTTTCTTTGCTCATAAATGACTACCACTTTCATGCTTTTCATAAAGGATTTCTGAATCAATGTCTGGGTTCTGGTGCTAAAAAAGATAACAAAAATTGCTGAGGCGATACCCAAATGACTTGATTAGTCATTGTACTTTCTACACACTCTTTTTTGATTATTTTTAAAAGATGTTTACATTTTCATAGATGCTTAATATTGGGATAGTCACCCACCCATGAACCTAAATGTGAGACATTCTAAATGTTTATACTAGAGGTGGGCAATACATACCATGACAGTTATTTCACATTATGTCACAATATATTTTCTGAGCATGGTGTGGATTTTATACTTAAAGAGCACTGATCAACTGCATGCATCATTACATGAGAGCATAATTAGCCCCTTTTCACTGGATTTAGTGCAGTGCAATATGTGGAGGATTAATAAAAAAATTTTAATTAAAGGTTTTTGTTTTTTACATGTGGCACCATTGTTTCTTTTTTATCTGTTCCAACTTATCAAACCTTCTAAACATGCAACAACATGCATAATGTGTATCAAGAAAATGACTTTGGGAATGGTTATAATTATAATAAGTTAATATTTTGGTATTAGGTAATATTTTGAGATTATCTTATCCAAAACTAGTTATTGCTATGTATGTTGTGTATTGAAGAAATGAAGTATTGTAATATGTTTGCCATAATGCCCACCCCTAGCTGATGGTACTACTAGATAATAGTCTTAATGTGGTAAATTAGTTTTGTAATCATAGTTTATTCAATAAATCTGTTTAGTGATATGACCATCTAACTGAAGTGTTTCAACTCTCAACACTTTGTCTCCATGCAATGGTCACTTCAGAGGGAGCAGTTTGGGTTCCCTTTACTGGATACCATGGTGTTTGGTTCATGTTCAGCCAGAGAAAAAGACAGAAAACAGTAATAAGCATGTTGATTTCCCCCACAATAAACGCCCCACAAAAACCAAGGATGACTCTGTGCTGACTGACCAAAACTCTAATAAACTTAGGAATGCTTCTCCTCTGCATTTGTGCAAGACCCCCCTAACTCCAATACTCATAGCAAAGCCGTGGAAAAACTTGAGAGTGACCAACCTCTCACAAACCAAAGTTTATCCGACTCCAGTGTTCATAACAGGCATTGTTACGATAGCTGTGATTGTTAAAACACAATAACTGAATAAATATCAATCAAAAGGAAAAATTGCCCAAGTCATCAGTGTTGTTTGCACTCAAAATTAAATATATGTTTGGGTTATACAATGAAACCTGCCGTGTCGGGTCCATATTCAGATATATTTTGCATTATACTATTGATTAAAAATGTTATTTGTCAATTAACTGCAAATTTACAGGCTTTGCGAGAGTTTTCCTGTAACGGACTACAAAGTCTGTCCTGTGAATAACGTCACTTTCACAGATTCCGCGACGCTGAGCCATGGGATTTGTAGTTCTAAAGCGCTACAGTTATACTGCTCTGTAAAATGCTCTGCTCTCTGTTGTACTGTATTTTAGGCTTGGGTGCTTATATGCCAGCAGAATGTCGTTTCACAGCCGACGTTCCTGCCTTGAGTGATTTTTAATCTGTTGTCAAAAATGCGGGCAAATAAAAAAGCAATTGAAATGTTTTAAACACCACCAGCAGATGGCGGAGGGTTGCACTTTCAATGCGCGTAAGCAGAAATTTGGGGCGCTGCCGCCATCTAGCGACGGGAATCGCACGTTACATTAGTTTATGGGACTTGTTTCTATGGCAACACATGGTGTTCATCAGAAATGGTCGGGTCGCTTCCAGACAGGTGCTGGTGAGAAACACTTCATTTGCGTGACTGTAAAGTTATTATTATTATTTTTAAACAAGTTATTTGCAACTAAAACAGTTTACATTAGATTTAGTCTAGCTAACGTTAAGTCTAGTTAAACCCAAAGAGCCGTACTTGGCTAGGTTAGCTCTTAGCTTGGCGTTCATCCTCCGGTTTAGAACCCGGACAGGCTCTGGGCCATGGACAGGGGTCCGGGAGGTCAGAGTGCTGCTGTCCTGCAGCAGGTTGACCAGTTTTGGTCTATTTTGGATGAAATGTCACTGAATGATCCTGGAGCTTATAAAATGTTTATCGACCGCCAGCTGCGTGAGGGAGCGGAGTATTTGTCGCCCCCCGAGCCGCACTGCTGCCTCCGCGCATCTCTACAGGTACAGTAAAAAGTACTTTTCCTTCAAAAATCCAAATAACTTGAATCAGGGGGGAAATTTAGGGCAAGAAACCTCTAAAAGTGGAATTTCACGTTTTTGTTTGCAAACGTTTAATTGTACAGCTAAATTGTTAAGATATAAACAAAATTGTGTGGTTTAAAGTGAAATGGTCCGTTTTAGTCAGTGGAGGACAGTAACTGAGTAAATGTAATTGGTTACTGTACTTAAGTTTTTTTTTTCGTGTATCTGTACTTTACTTAAGTTTTTCCATTCTGGGCGACTTTTTCCTTTCACTCCACTACATTTCAGAGTCTAATATCCGACTTTTTCCTCCACTACATTCTGAGAAATCTGTCATTCCTTTTGGTTTCTGTGTGTATAAAAACGTAACATGTCAAAACAAAAGAAGAGCAAAGCCAGAGAACCAATCAGGGCCCAGCAGTCACTTTGTTTAGAGCTGGTTTTGACCTGTTGGTCATACCGACCCAGTGCAGCACACGGTTCAACGTCAGCGCAGCAGCGTAAAGTTTGGGAGCACATGCGTCTATAAATGATGAACTAACCTAACTTTGTGTAAATAGAGCACAATATAGAAATATGTCCACATATGCAGTCGAGACTGACGCGGCTTTTTTCTGAATTCATACAAACAATTTGATTTTATAGTAAATTAGTTTGGGCTGGTTTATGTTTATGAACAGACGCCTACAGATCAAGGAGCTCATCTGTGATCCTGAGTTTAAAGCCAGTTTTTATTCAACTTAAACTTGGAACTAAGTTGTAAATAAATCTGAAACTGAAACTTTGCTTGTGTGTAAAAAGTGATTTCAGAGCCACTCGGTTCTCCCTGATGGAAACTGTTTACCTTCAGTGTTTTGTGCTTCTGATCATTTTAATAGACGTCAGCGTCACTAATTAATGACGTTCTATTAAAAGACTGGTTTACCAAGAGAGACGCTGGAGGACTTTCACCTGAAATGAGTTCATGAAGCCAGTCTGGTTATAAAAATGATAACAGGACATCAGAGCCAGAATTACTCTTTTAGTACTTTTACTTCATACTTAAGTACATTTGAAGGTAAATACTTTAGTACTTTTACTCAAGTGGAGGTCTAAAGGGAGGAACTTCTACTTTTACTGGATTTTTTTTTACCTTGGGGGTCTCTACTTTAACTCAAGTACATGATTTGTGTACTTTGTCCACCTCTGGTTTTAGGGAAGGTAGTTAAGTCAGAGATGTCCACAGTGGTGGTGATAGGAACCAGATGTCCAAAGTGTTGTGTGAAAATACACAAAATACCGTTGAATACATTTTACTGTCTGGTATATAGTTCTGAGTTGAATTTGTATTCCGCTATGTTCATTTCAAGCATTAGCGAATGAAGCTTTAACATGCCAAAAGCAAGTGATACACTTGATACCCTGTGAAAATGCAGTGGGGATTTGATTTTGTGTGAGAGTCGTCTCATCGAATGCATACGTGCTTAATGCAAAGTATAATGCAAAACACAGACATCAGTACCATTTAGAGATATCTATATTTATTAAAACTACATTCAAAAATGTATTTAATAAATAGTTTGGAATGTATTTTTTCAATATGGGTTTATCCCTTAGAATTAAACAGGCTTTTTTTTGTTACTGGTCCTTTAAGACTGATATATGTAAATGAACCCTGCTCTGATTGGCTGTATGGTACCTACCCTTGTCTAGTGCCAAGACCACCCCTGCTCACAGAAAGCAGTACTACATGAAATTAGAAATATGCTGCAGATGTTTTTGTAAGACAGTTTTATGATAGAGTTGGGCATAAAATGGTTGGTATGGCATAGTGGGTAACTTCTCTGCCTTCCATGCTGTAGGCTGGGGTTCAGTCTCCACCTAGGTAAACACCCTACACTGTACCAATAAGAGGCCTTGGCACCACCTTGGCCAAAAAAAAAAGTGTCAAATTGAAAGTCGGTCTGGATGCCACAAATGTTTATGTTTTTTTTTTGCATAGAGAAATCTGATTTTTTAAACATTTGTTTCTCTTTAAACCACACATATCAGTGATTGAGTTATGCACACCTTTTGAAACATTGGTAGCAATTTAGAACTGCAGTTTATTCTAAAATAAAATTCTTAGTCTGAAGTCAGGCTTTAAAGCCAAAGGCAATTGCAAAGCAGTCCAGGAGCTAAACCAGCAGAGCATTATAAATTAGTAACTAAATGTTAATGACTAAAATGTAACTGAGTAGATTTCATTCCTCTCAAAAGCACTTCAGCAGATATACAACTATTATCATTTGAAAATACTCTGGAAAGGACAACAAAAAACTTTTACTTGAGTAAATGTAACTACTTCATACCCTAGTGGTCCATATGTGGGCCCACATTTCAGTTCTTTACCTTTAAAACTACAAAATGTATGTATTGGTTTGAAAGTATGTAGAGTAGCTACAGCATAACAAGGCTTTAGGTTAGTAACCACACAATAAGGGTTAAGGTTTGTGTGATTGTTTCCAGAAGCCAGAAGAAGGAATACTGTATGTGAACTTGTGTGGATGGAAACGAGTGCCAGCTCCCACTTCTTCTACGCAGCCTCTTCCTGTGTGTGGCGGAAGACTGGAAACGGTTTCTGAAGAGAATGGTACAGCTCATCTTCTGTCATCTCCTAATCCAAGATCCTAAAGCCTAATCATCCACAGGTTTGGCCTATGAGGGGCATTGCTTAAAGATAACTTTAAGAGACACTTTTTTAATCCCACAAACGGGGAAATTTCACCTCCACATTTAACCCCTCTGTGAAGTGAAACACCACATACACACTAGTGAATACACACACACTAGGGGGAAGCGAGCACACTTGCCCAGAGCAGTGGGCAGCCCTATCCATGGCACCTGGGGAGCAGTTGGGGGTTAGGTGTCTTGCTCAAGGGCACTTCACTCACGGACTGTCTGTGCTGGGGATTGAACCGGCAACCTTCCGGTCACAGGGCCAGTTCCCTAACCTCCAGCCCACGACTGCCCCAAAAACACAGCACCCCGTTTGGCAAGGACGGGCCAGACCACCTCCGATCTGTCATGTGAGTCAGAGCGGGATTTGAACCATCGCCCAAGCCAACGGACACGAAGTTAGTGCCGCCTCTCAACTGCGCCACCAGGGGCCAAGGAAAAATAGACTAATAATATAATTGCTATAATTGATCTCAGTACCTCGTGTCGGGGAATATAACAGCACCGTAACTGTACCATTGAAATTATATTTTCTAAGATATACTGACTCCACACACTCCATCTCGTCTCCAGGCTTTATTTTATTGTTCTGTTTTAAAACATTAGGTTATGATAAGATACAAATGTGTACTGTAAATATGTACCTGGATAAAAATATTTAAGGTGCACAACTGGACCTTAAAACAACTGTTGTACCTTTGAAGGAACATTTAAATTGTTTGTACCTTGATAGATGAAAAATGTACCTGCACAGTAGCTTCATATCTAACATGCCTTTTTTCCAGAAAATTACTATATAGTGGATGTGGCCTTAAACCCAGAGGTTCTTCAGAGGGCAGAGGGAGACACACAGGAGAAAGAGCAGATACACCTACTGGCTCTGAGCTTCATTCAGCAGCACCACAACCTGAATCTGTCTAAACACTTCACTGTCACTAAAGGCAAACTAAAGGGCAGCGTACAGAATGTGAAAAGTCGGCTTATGGCACCACCTCAGTCCAAATTCAGCAGCCCGAACCCACAAACAGAGTCTGGTAAGTGACAGTTGTGTGCACTTCCAATCATTTTGCTCAGTGAGACGTTGCCACCAATTACGGTTTTATTTAGATGAAAACGGAAGTGTTTGCATTTGCTTCCAAGAGAAGGCTTCTCAGTGGGCAGTAATATTGAATGCTATTACCTCTTTCCTCAGCCACCTCACTTATTCAGCAGATCTCCTCACTGCGAATGGAAGAGACTAAAGAAGACTCCACCATTCATCTGAGTGTGGGGCAGGAGGAAGGCAGAGCGCAGCCAGGCCTGATTGAGGTGATCTGTAGTACAGAGTCAGCCCAGCCTCAGCTGCCCAAGCACCAGTTCACGGTGTGTGCAGAGACAGGCGACTCGAGCAGGAGCTTAAAGCTGAGTGTGGAGCTGCCTGGAGTACGCTCCGTCTCCCAGTGCGAACTCAGCATTACCCAGGTAATGCCACTACATCTGCTTCACTGCATCTGAGGGGATGCTTATTTCACCATTTGAAATAAAAGTTGGAGAGAAGTGATTCAAGATGATCACTAAACTCTTAGTGATCCTCAAATTGCATATACATAAAAATGCATAGCCGTTATCATTCATAGGTTCTTCCTATCCAGTAGTGCATTCTTTCACAGGTACAATGTTTATAGTTATAGTTTCCAGTCATTGAGCTGTGTGTCGAGATTTTAACATACTCATATGCAGTCAGTGTCAGTGGTATGGTGTATTCTGGTGGCTTGATTTAAAAGAATGATAGTACAGATGTAGAGTACTGTGCAAATATTAGGCACCACTCTCATTTTAAAAGCTGTCAAAACAGCCAGTGAGTACAAGTTATTAATTTTTCAGTATCACGGAAAAAAAGCAGAAAAATATATTTAACAGAAAATTAACCAGAAGCTGCAATAACTAAATAAAATGTCTCAATTTTTAGTATTTAATGTGTCCACAGTTTGCCTTTATTAAAGCTTCCAATCTTTTCTGTTTCTTGCTTTCAGTTTTTCAAAGAAATCTAAAAGGATGTTTTCCCGTCCTCTCCCTTACTTGTAAACAGTTCCAAATTTCGGTCTAAGAAGTTAGTTGCATTTTCTGCGCCTTATTATCCAAATAATCCCCATTACAAATTTAGACTTATAGACTTTGGTGCTTTAGTGCAACTTCACATTCTTCTCAGTATCCTTTTCTTATTAACAGCTACTTGACAGCTACACATGCTCAAAGATGAATGTTTTAGGCGCTGTTTATGTGATGGAGTTTTGGAGGTCTTCCTGATCTTGTACAGTTTCTAGGAGTCCTGTAACTTTCTCTGTAACTCTGTAACAAGTTTTGGAGATTCATTTAATTTCACTTATTTTTCTTTATCTTCGTTCTTCCTTATGCAAGTGGTTTTTGTTATATCTGTTCTCAGAAATATCTCCTTTTACATTTTAGATGCACATGAGAGAGAAGGTAAGGTATGCCTGGGTTAGGTCTTGTGTAGATGTGGAACATGATGTTAGTGACTCCTTTTGTTAGCAGGACACAGCTGAAGCACATGGGCTTTGAGATTGGAAGGATGGAAGAGTAAAAGTGGCAGTAGATACACAAAAGTAAAGAGTGGGCAAATTAAATACTGCTAGATTTGATATTATACTTAGTGTTGGAGGCCTTTGTGTAACTTTCTGTTAAATATACCTTCTGCTGTTTTTCTGAAAGTAAAAAAAATGATCAACTTGTACTGGACATTAAATAAACTAAACGGTGGTCTCTGTCTTTTATGCAGTGCTGTTGATTTAGTAAGATATTTTGACTAACACAATATATTTCTCTGTTTAAAGGATGACATTCTGCTGAAAGTGGAGGAAATGTATTATCTCCATCTTCAGTTCCCTGAGCGTGTCAATGAAGAGTCTTGTTGTGCATCATACAACAAAAAGAAACACGTGTTGACTGTTACAGCATCTGTACTGTAAACTCAACAAGAAGATTCTCAAAACCCCCTCAAGTGCATGTACTCCTCTTCAGCTCCACAGTAACCTCACTGTGCAGATCATCAAGAGTGTCTCGTGACGTGTTCCTTGAGCTAAGAATGTCCTAATTAGAAAAACCCAATTACGTTACAGTTTTTGCACCATTGCACAAACTGAACGTTGCATTTTCCACATTGTGAGATATGTTTTTAGTAACACATATTGATAAATGAACAAAAATATAAAACTTGGTCGACTCAAGTTGTTCATGGAACACTTTTACTAAAAAAGTGGACAAATACTGGATGCATTTGATTTCAACACTGAACAGACATGCATACTCTACAGAAAAGAGCAATATTTTCAAAAAGCACATTTTTATATTCAAATAATACAAATTTTACAAATAAGGTGGTCCCATCTCTCCCAGCTTCTGGTTTCAAACGACAGCCAGCAAGTCTGTCTATGGAATCACTTGGAACAGTTTTAAACGAATAATCTATTACCATGAATAGAGTCAACAAGAAAATCCAGCAAGACATTGTGAACTGTGACCTGAAACACACATGGCAACACTCTATGTTCATTACAAGTCTTTTGGCAACTAATAAACTCATTCCTTGACAAGTACCTATTTTCTTTTTAATATACAGTGTAATTGTGTTCTTTAATAAAACACTCTTTTCTAAACTTATAAAGATTTTTTTTACAGAAAAATGAAATACAGATCATAGTACCAATACAGTCAAAGCAATGTCCAGAGTTATTTAGCTGAAAACAGTTCTTAGAATCAGTTCTCACACAAAAAGTGAACACACTACAAACTCGCCTTGGCAAGATATGAAATGACGTGGTGCAGTTTCTTCAAAGCGGAGAGGTGCTGGGGTATTTACACGAGCCAAATGAACATACTGAAGTGATGACAGTCCCCAGATCACTTTGGCTGCACTTCAGTCTTCAGTTACCTGCCCTCACCGTGGTCTTCCTCTACCCAGGCAACTATCTTCCCCTCCCATCCAGGTATTATAGCATCATCCTGGAACACCTGATAAATAGAAGATAAACAGGGCAGGGCACCACTTGGTGAGGCCATATAGGTCATATAGGCCCACTGTATGAACAGTTACAGACTGTAACCCATCTGCTGTCATTCACAGCTTCTTAGCCATCCTCATTTATCATCCAGCAGTGGAGCATTCTCACCATACCAGTGAGACTTATCAGTACAGGTATCAGGCACAGTGCTGTTGATGGGGGTTCCAGCTAGGAGCAGATTTACCCCTAGATAGATTGGACTCTATCCATCACACAGTACCACCAGGCTTTTCCTTGGGCTCCCTGTTACGGATGGCTGTGCCATTAATGCTGTTTGAGCTCATGAGTCTCCTGATGTTGAGTTGAATGCTTAGACAGTTTCAGCACTCATGAGCCCGATTGCTTCAAATAAGCAAGAAACATGGCTAATTTAAAATTTGAATTTCATTGAACGTCAGAGAACAACTTTACACAACAATTGTCACGGTTGGCTCCTCCCAGTCCTGTCCATGTGCTCATGTTTTGGTTTTGTAACTCCGCCCCTGATTGTTATCACCTGTCCCTCATTGTTCCGTGTATTTAAGCCCTGTGTTTGCCCCTTCCGTTTGCCAGTCTTTGTACCTTTGTATCGTGTCTTTGTACCTGGTCTTCGTTTGTGTTGATTCTTGTGATGTCTTACCCTAAGTCTGTACGTGTCGGCTCTCTGACCCTGGAATGTTCTGACTACGACCCTGGATTTGCCCCTAATAAATCTCGCTTATCTCAGCGTGTGCGTCCGCCTCCTCGCTCCTCGTTACAACAATACAGATTGTTGTTTCGTTAAACAACAATTTTGAAGTTCATAATATTTAGGTCAGCCACAAATCATTTAAATCTCAGCGTAAATTAAACCGTTGGATATTGACTAATATCGGATATTGTTTCTGACTAAGTATTTATGTGTTCGTAATACTAAGGCAGACTATCAACTAAGCTTTTATTTTGTTAACAAAAATGTGCTATATTGAAGCAAATTTTGGGGCTTCTGAGTGGCACAGCAGAGTAAAAATTCACCTCACCATCAGGAGACTGTGAGGTCAAACCCCAACCCTCAGTCAACAGGAACTAGGACCTCAAGAGGAAATGCCTCCATTCAACAGCATTGTCCCTTTTTTTGATTAGGCACGTTAGTAATATCTATTATTTGTGTTTGAATACAACCTTTGTCTATTTTTTAATCAACAAAAGATTCATCATTTGTCATAAAACAAAAACGTCGGATGCTGATAGCTAGTTTGATTGGATGAATTTCAAAAGGCAAGACTCAAAAATCAAGCAGATGAGAAAAGTTGTGATGAAAAAACATCATTAGTAAAAAAACTGTATTCTATATTGTTTACCTAAGTGTGAAGAATGTGATTTGGGAGAACTTTTGACTAAACTAAGAAGGAAGGATTTTGCTATGTTTACATTTTTGGTGCAAAGTGAAACTGCATGCGGAACATCCCAGCCAGTACATCCAAGACAATTTCTGCAAATCTCTGAGAAACTACTAACCTCCTCCTTCACTGTTCCAAACTCTGGATCAAGAGACTTGAAGTGATATCTGAAACTGCCACGTCTGTCCACTGCGGCTTTGAAATCCTGAAGTGTGACCTCACCAAGTCTGCCAAAAGATACAAGTTATTCAGAATGATAGACAGAATACGGAAGGGGCTATAATGTGTCTCATTACCGTTACTCATACTGATACCTTTTAGGGATGTTGACTAGGAAAGGCGTGAGGGAGCGGTCTGTGAAGTAAAGTACTTTGGTTGAGGCTGATGCGCTGAGCACGGGGCTGCTGTGAGAATGGGCTATCTCTGCAACAACCACATGCAAAAACAGTTCAGCACACTCTTCTGTTAGAACAAGTTTCATAATATAACCGGTTTAAAACACCTCACTGGAAGTAGGTGGCCATGATTCTCGATCCGTATGATTGGCTCGTCGTCCTGGAGATTTGGTTGAGCCCTGTGGTCAAACACAATTTGAGATTTGTTGCACACATGTAAACATTTTTTCCTGCTTAAACTGATTATGGACAATGGCTGAGGATCAGGTGGAGTTTTCTTCACATACCTTCCCGTCCTGCCTCTTCTTTGAGTCATTGGCATGGAGACGGTCCATCAGGCTGCCCACGCCCTGCTCCAGCGTGTCCAGCGTGTGATGCTGGGGGTCATGACCACTGAAGCTGTTCCTCAGACTGCGCAGAGCGTCTCGCACCAGCTGCAGTTCATCACCCTGACGCACACGTATACACGAACATTAGAGGTAAAAATTCCACCACTGTCTAGGGGCAAAAATTCCAAACATTCCCTGTCAGCTAACCGTGAAAACTAACAGTCAGAAACAACTGGTGACTCACCATTCCATGTGAAAAGGGTAAAGAAGATGTCTCCATCATGTGACTGTAGCCATTGTTCTCACAACCAGGCAACTGGAACAAAAGAGGCATCAAAATGTGACTTATTAGGACACAGAGCACGAATCACCATCCTATTGTGCTGTGAATGTTTGACATGAAGCTTCAGAGTAATTGCTCCCTCTAGCGGTAACTGTGAGTGCAGTAAACCTCTGAACCTCAGTGAACTACAGCCAGTCCATCTGCAATCTCAGATTCAACCAACCCTTGCAATATTTGCAAACACTCCCAAATGTGTCCCATCACTACATACTTTGTGTTGAACATATAATTGTTGCCACAATTATTGTAAGCATGCATCTTTTGCCCACCATGCCAGAAAGCCATGGACAACACAGAGATGATCACATTTACTACCGAATAATTCAGCTAAAGACAAGGCAAGGCTTGCTCTTTTTGGGTAGGTTGGATAGCCGTTCCCCTCTCCACATCACTCAGTGCAATGCCAGCCAGTGCAGGCATCTGTTAGCTGACATAACAGAACTGGACAAATAGTGTAATATACAGTAAAATACTACAGTAATACTGTTTACACTGGTTCTGCACTTTACCGTATGGTGACTGTTTTCACTGAGTTTGCGCAGCGACTCGTCCAGTTTAGCCTGCTGCTGTTGAAGTTGTTTGTCCTTCTGAGCGATTTCTTTCTATGAGAGGAAAAAAAAATCTTCCACTTTAATAAGTGTTGATAAGGCGCTGTACAATCAAAGCATGAATCTAGATTCAAAATTTTTTAAATGACAAAAACAAGACTTACTTTGCAGTCGCTCAGCAGTTTCTCTCGATCGCTCAGCTTTCTTTGCAGTTCCACCTGGGAACAAAGCCTGCTTATACAAACTGTATATAAACATGCATTCATAAACTGTACATGAACTTTCATGCACATGTTCTTCTGTTAGAGCATCTGAACAGATTTCAATGTACTTTTATTATTACAAATCATTCTCTGAGTAAGTGATGTTTAAGGTGCAGTTTTACTTACATTCTGCCCTGCTAGCTCCTCTCTGGCCATGCTGGACCGAAGCAGCTCCTGTTTGAGCTGCAGCACTGAGTCCTCCTGTACTGACATGCGCTGCTGCAGAGCATCCTGGGGAGGCAGGTGGTTAGATCCAACAAAGGGGTTAATTTGATCAGGCTATACACCTGCAGTTCTGCAAAACTGCTGAAGAGCTACTGATCGGTTGATGTTGCGCAGTGAGTAAAACTGTTGCCCTCCATGCAGCACACTGAGCTTCAGTTCCCACTTTGGCAAACACAACTCACTATACTAGTGAGAGTCCTTGAGTCCTCTTTGGGGGCAGTCATGGGCTGGAGGTTAGGGAACTGACCCTGTGACCGGAAGGTTGCCGGTTTGATCCCCAGCACCAAGAGTCCATGACTGAGGTGTCTTTGAGCAAGACACCTAACCCCCAACTGCTCCCTGGGCACCGTGGATTGGGCTGCCAACTGTTCCGGGCAAGTGTGCTCACTGCCCCCTAGTGTGTGTGTCTATTCACTAGTGTGTATGTGGTGTTTCACTTCATGGATGGGTTAAATACGGAGGTGGAATTTCCCTGTTTGTTGGTTTTTAATAAAGTATCACTTAACTAACATTACATTTGTCTACCTCTGTAATATAATTCAGTTGTAAGTCACTCTGGAAAGAAATGTCTGTAAAATATAATAATGTATAATAATAAATGTAAATACACGGTTGTACAAAGTAGTAGCATACTTTCTCAACACATGATAATAATATATTAATAATTAAATGAATAATGCATGCAATACATGAAAGCATTGCTTCTGCAATAAGCATTCATTTTATATCACTCTAGAAGATTTAGGCGTCATCTGCCCTGGCTTACCTTAACGGCCTGAAGGTTGCGTGCCTCTTGCTTGTATCTCAGCAGCTCTCTCTGAAAGACACATGTTAAATCCCTTGTCCTTAGCATCTGCTCAGTCATTCAGCTGCTACTAAAAGCTCAAATCCTCTTCATTTACACTCACCTTCAGATCCAGTGACTCCTCCATGCTCTGATCAAGACGACTACGGATTAATATCTAGAAGGAGGAAGAAGATGAACCATCATGTGCAACTCTCCAACGGATTCCACAAAATTTATAGACAAATGATTTATCACAGTGAAATCATAATTATTCCAACCATATGACAAACAGGTGAATTACCAGCTGCTGCTCTGCATTGGAGACATTGTCTCCAAACAGAGGTGCTGCTTGCTCATCTTCAGGCAGTGACCCATGAAGCAGCAAAGCCTGGATAAAGAAACAAGAAGCGACAAACTCGGGTTCGAAAGTATGTCAGAATGGCAGGCTGAGTGTAGAGGTCATGCTGTGCACATATGCTGTTGGACCAACACGGATGTCCAAACAACAGCTATCATGTGATCATCCTTGGACGTGATTTAGCGATTAGGCTAATCTGCTTCTTAAAGTCGTATCTCCCCTTTTCACCCATCCATCATTAACATCAACTTCCCACCTTCTCTTTTGCTGCGCAGTTCAATTCTGTTCAATTCAGTTAAATTTCTGTTCACCAGTATTATAGATTTGGCCAAGTAATTAATGTGTTTTTAAAATTAGGCCCAATAAAACTGTAAAATGTCCAAAAAAAACTGACAGGCTCAGAGCTGATAATAAAAATGACTTTTTATTAATATTACTCCTTTTTATATAGTAGCACTAATGCTTGGCTATTTCATTTTCACACACCACACCCAAAATATTTGCATTCCAAAACCCCAAATATCTGGAACAAAAAAAAATATTTATTATTTTATATGCAAGGTCTAAATTTGATATATTTCTATGTAAGGTCTTTAGGTTGCGATAGTGCAGGGACCAATATGGTCAAAATGAATTCTCAAATGTATCTATTATATATCAAAGTGTATTATACACCAGAATGTATCAAACCCAGTTTGAGATTATATCTGTCCTAGGCAAAAAGGCCTTAAATATGTGTTCTAGTGAGAATGTATGTGACAAATTTGCTGTATCAGATATCTCCAGTAGGCCTACTTGTATTTCTAGTGGTTTAAGAAATAAAATCTGTTTTTTTTTCCTCAATTTGAGACTTAAGAAATATGTTAAGAAATTGTGTTCTTCAAAAATTCCTTTAGAATTATTTAAACTTCTTGACAGAAAACCCTGTAAAACTGCAACATTGACACTGCAGTCAATGCCTCACAGCGTTCACTTAAGGCTTCTGAAGTTGATAAGTTGGCAAGCCAGCTATCAAAGTTGTATTTATGTTTCCATCTTTGTAGGGAATGTACTCACATTATGACACACTTTACTCCTCTGCCATATACTGTATGTGATATCTTACAACACTGAGCAAATAGACTGAAGGTTAAAGGCTAACAGTTCAATAGCCTGAGACTATATAAGACAATATTTATAAATATTTCTTGAGAAGTGCACTTAAGGACAATGGGCAGTTTTCAAGAAATGTACCAATGTTTTCTTATTGGAGATTTGTTCTTGGGTAAGAACAGAATCTATACACACTAAAGAGTCACACAAACAATCATGGAGTTTAAGAACACATCACAAATCTGACTTTTGACTTTTTATTAGGACCTTTCTCAAGAAAAGATTCAAGAAAAAAGTAGGAACATATTGTTGACTGAGGCCCACTATTTTGAAGATCTCAGTATTTGTATAAAGATCCTTCATAAGTCTTTTCACCTTCACCGTCTGATTTTTGTGAATCTGGCCTCTGAATGCCAAGCTCACCTGAAGCCTTGACACCATCTTCCTGGTCTCCTGCATCTCCTTCTCCAGCTGCTCCTGCTGGGCACACAGCTGCTCTTCCCAGGAGCTCGCATCCCCTGTTCCAGCATGCTCTGGGCCTGGAGTTGGCTCATTTACTGAGGATTTTCCTGCATCTTCTGGAATGAGAGAGAAATGGGCCTTGGAGAAGGAATGGCTGAGAAAGGCAAGCAGCAGAACGAAGGTGATTTATGATTTACCCTGATACTCAACTTACCTTTGATGCTCTGCGGTTGCTCTGTGTGGTTTCCCACAGTCTCAGCCTGCTCTTCAGACTGGGCGATGATGTACTCCTCTTTGGGGGTGTGTGTAGGGCTGGATGAGCTTAGACTGTGAAGGTGAATCAAGTGAGCAGTGAGAACCAATAACTGACCCGCTGAAGTATATTACGTCACAAATGTAACTTTTAACACAGAACGACATCTTTTCAGTTCTCATTGAATTATTTAGATGTGACACAGCCCTCGCTAGTCTAATGATGAGTCTAGAGAGATAGATTGAGATGGTAGCCCTGAATATTATATGACGGCTCTATGCTTTCACATGGCTAATCAGTCTATCACCAGTGCTCTTACAAAACATGAACTCCACTCCCATGTGGGTTTTGTCTTCCAAACCACAGTGATATGTGCTGCCAAAGCATTCCACAGAAATATGCAACCATAAGCTTTCAATAGATGTGAAATGGGAGGGCCCTTCAAATACCCCTAAAACACCTCAAGCTATGGCTCAGAAATGGTAATGTGATCTTATGAGACCACATTGTCAAACTGACTTTTCCATTCAAAACAAGGTTGAAAGTTGAAGAGTTGGAGACTGGAGAGTTGGTGGAATTAGATACATAAAATCTACAAATCTTGTCTGATAACATAATTCTAATAATCAGCAGCAAAGGGCACTATTTTTGAGCTTGGGTTGAATAACAGAAAAAACACTGATCTTACATTTCCACCCCTATATGCAGTCACTTCATGAGGCACAGTATTATATTATTTTATCTCTTCTCACCAGAGTGAAAATAACAAGAAAGGCACGTCAGATAATGGCATACTAATTCAGAGATAAACAACTTTTGACTGAACGACTTCAGCTGCATTCCATTCCACAGGGTCCCAAAGCAACACTGTTGTATTGCCTACACACAGGGTGTCAGTTAAGTGAGCTGCTTTCGGAACGTCCTACAGCGTCATAATCAAGCATGCATCTTTAAAAGACGTGCAATGACGGATGGGTAAACTTTTCTGCAGCTTCCTGTGAAGTGATAAACCACTGTTCACTCCCTGTGCACTTTGAAGTTCCCTTGCGATTGGAAATGTTCACTACCTGTGTTTTGGAATCACCCATCAAATGCCTGAATAACCTTCACAGTACACTTAGCAGGGAACGACGAGGGCGATTGGAGTGCGCCTTTAGTATCCTCTCTGAGGAATTTTACTACACTTCAAGTCAGTGTTGTAGACATAGAGGTGCTGATCACAGTTGCTAAGAAACCCAGACTGGCATCACCAGGCCACAGTAGAAGGCAAGCAGCAGACACTGCATGCTCACTTCTTGTCTGACAACTGAACCTTTTTTATTAACAGTCTTATCTAGATTAAGGTTAAAGGGGCCCCAAAACATATTTGGACGCAATTTAAAATTACATTTGTTTCAGAAAAAAACACTTTTAGCACAACAGCAAGCAGGTGGTAGGCTCAGTGTGTGGTACTGTAAAGCACAGAGGTGGAAAGTTAAAGGCTGGGGCTGTATTTCTTGCAATGGTGTGCATGGGCTTGTGTTTATTGGTGGGCTCGTGAACTCAGACGTGTACAAAGGCATTGCGGATGCAGACCTTGAAAGAATACTCTGAACAACAGGAAATAACAGTCTTGGAATGGTCTGTTTAAAACAAATGCCACGTGATTTGACATTTTACTTCCTAAAACAACAAACTTAATACATTTTTAGACTATAGCATAAAGTGTCCCAATATTTTTGGACCAACTGTTTGCTATTTCAGTGTAAAACAAGCTTCAGCTTTTATGTTTTGCCTTAAAATTAATAAACAAAAAGAAAAAAATGTCTGGTCCATGTTCCAGTGCTGAGCTCTGTCAAAGCCTGTCATCCCCACATTAGTAAACTAATTCTATGTTTTGAGGCCGGTCCAAGTAACCAGCAGCCAGTGGCCTATTTTATCAGGCATATAATGAATCTGCTGTCAGAGATGTTAGAAGGAATGTACTGCCTCTGCACTTCGTGAACACTGAACGAAAATGAATCACATGACCTGTCAATGCAGTCTACTCTTTACCTATTATGAGCCGCTGGCACGGAGCCCTGTATA